>NW_022589708.1:18419290-18705864 GCF_004348235.1 Phoca vitulina | reverse complement strand
GGCGCCCTTTTTTTTTTTTTTTTTTTTGCTTTTCTCATTTCTTTATTACGTTGCAATAAAGTGTGAAGTCTCCTCAAAAATGACATTAACACACAAAAAAATAGAATTTTAAATCAAAAAGTTGTCTTGAGGTTTTATTTTCAGCTCTTCCCATCAACACCTCTTAATGCTGACTATATTTACCGAAACTTCCTTTGTAAGTATGTAATGACCCTTTCAGCTATAACTATCCCTGTTAATCTTAACAGCTAAAGTTTGAGGTGTGACTTTTCACATACCAAAAGTATTTTATTTTTTGAAGTGTCAAATCCTTCTTTTAATTGCTGGCTTTACCCAATGGCTAAAATCTTCTCAAAAAGTATTATAAAATAAGCTATTTCAAAAATATTACCGAAGGATTTTAAAATAAAATATTTTTTAAATTCTAAATGCACACTGGGATGCCTGGGTGGCTCAGTCAGTTAAGCGGGGTGCCTTTGGCTCAGGTCATGATCCCAGGGTCCTGGGATCGAGCCTCACATCAGGCTCCTTGCTCAGCGGGGAGCCTACTTCTCCCCTGCCTGCCATTTTCCCTGCTTGTGCCTGCTCCCTCTCTCTCTCTCTCTGTCAAATAAATAAGAAATAAATAATCTTTAAAAAAATTATAAATGCACCAATACGTGCTAAATATAGAAAAGTTAGGTCTGCAGAATAGTTATTTGAAACAATTTGAATGTCTCTTTTCAGATTTCTTTAAACAATATTACAATGGCAAAAAAATGGTTAATTTTCTGAAAGATACAAAAGAAAGAAATCTAAACAGTCCATATGTAAGTCCCATGGCCATGTAAAAATTACTGCATCCATAATAATGATAACCATAGAGAAAAATTTGCATTTGAAAATTTTTCTAATGAATGTAGTAATATACAATGATGCTGTCACTTCCAGTGTATATTACTTCAGTGATTTTCAGTAACTTAATTTTACTAAATCTTTTTTTTTTTTTTTTAAGATTTATTTATTTGAGAGAGAGAGTATGCACACAAGAGTGAGAGCATGGTGGGGGGACGGCAGAGGGAGGGGGAGGGGCAGAGGGAGATGCCGACTCCCCACTAAGCAGGGACCCTCCCTCCCCCACAGTGCAGGATTCCATCCCAGGACCAAGGGATCATGATCTGAGCTGAAGGCAGACACTTAACCAACTGAGCTACCAGGCACCCCTTTACTAAATCTTTCTCTATTTCTCAATCGCAAAGCCACCACACAGTGAACGAAAGCTGTCTTTGCAAGAGGCCACTTTGTGGCTGATACAGAACATGCAGACTAGCCTGAATGGGGCTTATGTTGAGTCCTAGCTTATGGACTGAAACAGGGAGGGCTGAAATCTAACCAGCACAGCCTATACTAGGCTATATCTTTTATCAGCACATCAAGAAACAAGCTTGGAGGCTCAAGTCCTAAAGCTCCTCCATAGGGAAGGTACTACTGACATTCCTTGTTGCCTTTAATCCTCCTAGTAACCCTGTCTGTTGGATTCTGCTATGGTTCTGATGTTACAGATAGAAGATATTGAGGCACAAACAGCCAGTTAGTCATGAGCAAGGGTTTGAACTAAAGATCTCTTTGGTTGTTGGTGCAGGTTCGTTCTACTGATCGTACTTCCCTTCCAAGCACTGGAGAACTGAGAGATTTACAGAGCAGTCGAGAGAGACAAGATAGTGTTTCTCAGTCATTTTATGAATAAATAATGGCATGTGTGTATATGAATATGTATATACACACCCTGAGAAAGAGAGAGAATATACATATATGTAATGATATACCCATAGTTGAGTAGAAAATAGCAATTTTTAAGAACAAATGCAAAAAAATGTAAATATAAAGATTAAAAAACAGGAGGATTAACACTAAATTGCTTATTCAGAAAAGAGGATTTTTTTTTCCCTATAAAGTTCCATACTTGAAATCATTTCTCCACAGTATTTAGGTCATCTTTCGTTCACATTAAGAGAAATTAATTGCTTTCCATTTCAATTTATTTTTTCTTCAAGCTAGCCAGTTTTTTTCCTAATATTATAGACTCATGCTTCACAGACACTGTCAACTAAAAAAATGTTTAACTTAATGACAAGGAAGGAAAGAAAGGATTAAGAATTTGAACTTTATCCTCACACTGCCTGGATTCAGATCAACTGTACATCAGTTTTCTCTCCTGTAAAATGGAATTTGTGAGGATTAAATGAGAAGATACAAATAAAGCACTTAAGACATCTGATAAAAATTAAATTGTAGACTTTACATGAGAATAACGCACAGAAGTGAGCATTTGAATGTCTTTGATAATAAAACTGCGTCAATGGTCAGTAATTCATACTAGATCTTCATTGGATTGTGGAATCAATTCTCTAGTGAATAAAGTATTCATTGCCAATTGCCCTACATCTTACAATAAGATTTTCTTAAAGTTGAAAGATACTCTCTAGGTACAACTGCCCCATGTCTCTTGATCTTAAAACACACTCTACACCATTCATGAATTACTTCATTTAGGCATTTGGAAGTGTCAAACCAGCAAAACACAGACTAACAGTATCCCTAATATAACATCATAAAAGATTTACTCATAAGTAAACAATAGAATCTTGAGAAGCACCTTCCTGAAGTATGACTATTTTGAAAGTCTGAAAAGAATAATAAGGCTCTGTAAGCTAAGCATTTAACCTCTGAAATTCCTGGTTTCGTGAGGTTAGATTAAGAATGATGTGGTTAAACAATTAATGCCCAAGATTCCAAGAGTAAGACTGCATTGCCCCAGAGCAACAGCTAGCATTTAGTCAGAGCTAAGGGCTTTTTGACCACTTATTTATGACCCTTGGCCTTTAACTGCCTGAAAGGGCCCCTGTCTGCTAATGGTGGGACATACCGAAGAATGAAGATGTGGCATATTCCACTCCTAGGACTTGTGGAATGTGGGTGGGGTTTCCATTATTCAGCTGGTTTTGTTTTATATGCAGCTAGTACTTTGTCATAGGATTAAGTAAACTTTCATTTACAACTAAAATATTGTAACATGTGCGTGTGCTCATTGCTTTGCGTGATTAAGTCAAACCTGAGGATAGTTGGGTTTGTTTGTTCTTGGGTTTGTTAGTTGTCAGTAATAGCGGAATTACTTTAGGTACCTACAGGAATTTCAGATATCCTAGGTATGGTAGGATAATATATCTAATAGAGATATTATACTAATACCTATTATGTGTGTGTGTGTGTGTGTGTGTGTGTATAATTTCTTATTTACCAAAACCTAGACTATGCACAGAGAAGTGCTCAGTAAATATCTGTTGACTGAGTAAAGAAATGAATAAGGCAAGATATTATACTAATACCTATTATATATATGTGTGTGTGTATATATGTGTGTGTGTATATATAAGGAAAATATATATATATGTATATATAATGAATAAGGCAAAGCTTTGAGGTAACTGACTTAGGAAGGAAAAAGGAAAGATTCAGGGTAGAGGTGAAGAGGAAAAAAGAAGTAGCAACCTATTAGGTAAGTGTAACAACATGGTGCCAAAAGGCACAGAAAATTAAATATCCAACTAATTCAACACACATTTTTTAGTCACATTTCGTGTGCACTATTTTCCACATTTCAGTCTTTTTTTTTTTCTTTCACTATTCACCATATTTAGGCAACACCTATGTGTTATTTTTCTTTAAATGCAACTTAAATGTACTCACTTTTTTAAGATGTGCCCCGTTCTACACAGTGTTACCTGTCAGATCATGGGTTTGATTCTTCATTAGTATTTCTCAAACTTTGATATGTGCCCAAGTCACGCGGGATAAAACTAAAATGAAGATTCCAGTGCAGTAAGTCTGGGTGGGGCCCATTTCCGCATTTCTCATGAGCTCCCAGGTGAGGCTAAGAAGCACACTTTGAATATCAAGAAGCTATATATATACACACACACAAATACATGCTCAAATCCTTAACAGTGTTTTAAAATATATCTTTATGTCATGTAAAATCCTCTCATGTACCCCAACCAGTAGCAAATCTAACACTATAAATAGACACTCTGCTGGGTTTGCAAAAAAGTGCTTTAAGTGTCCTTTGTATTCAGGGAATTCACTGTCAAGAAGAAGGGTATTTATGTAAGAAACCAAGATAACATGTGCTATGGGCTATTCCAGAGTTCTGTACAGAATGCTGAGAAAATCCTACAAAGTTTGGGAAAGGCCATGGAAGAAGCTTGTCTCTGAGCCTGACAGAGGCTGAGGAGAACCTTTCCCAGGGAGCCCAGAATACAAGCTGTCTCTTGCCTGCCACCCCCGCACCACCGCCACCATTGTGAGGCTCTGCCCCATGCAGAGGAGCCCAGCTGAGGTGGCATGGGCTCTCCGCTGGGCCCTCCACACAGTCTCTCACGGCATTAGCCTGAGGAGGGGCTCTTTGTGAAACCATCTTCCCCCAGTTGGAGGATAGGTAGCCTTTTGGGACTTCATCTGCTTGGAAAAGGTCCCTTGTTCTTTTCTTTTAATAGGCCCCTTTTCTAATCCTTCTTCCTGAAGGAGCATCTGTATTCTCAGTTGTACAGACACCGTAGAACCATACACTATGAGTTAGCATAATTTCTTGCCAGGTGAGTTTCAATTTCCTTCCCCTTTCTGAACTTTCCCTCCCATTATTATCAAGTAAAAGGATGGATAATTTAGGGGGCAGTGGCGTAAAGAAGCTCCAGTCCTTGCTCTCAGAGACACAGTAGCTCCTGCAGTATTCTTCCTATTTACTCTCTGCCATAGACAAAAGAATGTCTCCCACAAGATGTCCATGTTCTAATTTCTAGAACCTGTGAATTCATGGTGGTACATGACAGAGGGGAATTACAGTTGCAGGTGGAATTAATGTTGCTAATTGGCTGACCTTAAAGTGTCCTGAGATGTCCAGGTGAGTCCCATGTAATCACAAGTTTGTTTTTTTTAAAGCGGAATAGGGAGGCAGGAGAGGAGGTCAGACTGACGTGATGTGAGAAGGACTGGACACAACAAGTCTTTGCTGGAAGAGGAGGCCAAAGCCAAGGACTGTAGGCAGCTTCTAGAAGCTGGAAAGGGCAGGCAGCTGATTCTCCCACACAGCCTCCAAAAGTAGCCCAGCCCTGCCAACACCTTGAAGTTAGCCCAGTGAGACCCACATCAAACTTCTGACCCACAGAATTGTAAAATAATAATTTTGTGTTAAGCCGCAAAGACTGTAGTATTTTATAGCAGCAGTAATGGAAATCAGTACACCCTTTCTCTGGTCCCAGAGATATCCCTTTGTTTTGCCTCTTTGGTTTCCAGGACGCTACCCTTTCCTGATTTTATATCTTTTACCTCTCCTTCACCGTCTCTTTTGTTAAGGTCTCTTTATTATGTCTAAAAATTCACTCTTCCCCAAGTTACACAGTTGGTCCTCTTTTCTCTACAGGAATCAGATTTGCTGAACAGAGCCCAGATTCAGCTTGCAGATATGTTTTCTTTGGCCTACAGTGTTTTTCACAAGCCAAATTGAAATGCATTTAGGTGAGATATGTGTCCTCTGGTTTTCCATAACTCACACTGTTCCATACTGCATTTCACCTGACCTACTTCCCTGGTTTACGTTATTTGCTTTGTCCTTAAAGGTTTTGAGTTGAAGATGCCACTTTTAAACCCTAAATGTGCATTAAGACGTTAAGATGTCACATTAAAAAGGATTCTTGGGTCAAATAGGTTTAGGAAATGCCAAGTTAGACAAAGTAAGGTAAGTTGTTAATAAGTCAGGAATTGACAGCCTTGATTATGCTGGGTACCACATATCTTTGTACATATACCTGTGTCCAGGTATATCTCAATATAGCTATATACACCAGATAGCTGTCTATAGCATGCAGCATCTCCCAAATTTATGTTCCCATGGAATTAGTGGAGCATCTTATAGGTGGAATATTCCAAGTATACACATTGAGATTTACTGTTCAGTATACTCTTCTCATCTCTTCCCATTACTGTAGCCATGACTCATACATTGATGACTTCCCCAACCTATAAATATAATAAATCAAACACTTATAAAGCATATACTGTGTCACGTGCTATTCTAAGTGCTCCACACCTACAAGCTGATTCACAACACTGATATGATAATAGGCATTGTTCTCATCTTTATTTTATGGGTGAAAAAACTGAGACCTAGGGAGCTTGTCATGTGTCCTGTGTCACACAACTAGAAGGTTGCAGAGCTGAAATGTGAACTCAACTTGCTCTGGAGTCTGTGCACTGACCCGCACCTCCATCTCCCATTCACCCTGCTCTTGAGCTGAAGCTGTGGGTCCAATGTAAGAAAACACTTTCTACCAGAGGTGGTTGAAAAATACAGCAAGCCATCTCAGATCAGGTTGAATTCACTGCCTCTAGAGATGTTCAAGAAGAGTCTGGAGGAAAAATAGGGGTTTCATAATCCTTTAACTGATGGGGAGCCCTCAAAAGTATCTCATCAGGAAAGCGATAGGTATTTTTTATATTCTAAGTGATTTGAAAGAAATGAATCAGATGGTAATCTTGATCTACTGTGTGTTGACTCAGGCAAGCCTCTATTGCATCTTCTCTTCCTCCTCCTTTCCACTAGGTGGCACCAGAACTCAAAATCAGGCCTCTGGAAAAGGCTATCTGTTCTAAGCCTTTATTGTAGAATGGATGACTTGTATAAAGATATTTGATGTGATGTGAACATATCAGAAAATATTTTTATTGCCAATTCCTAATATGCCTCTTCATTCACCCTGGAGTATTTTTCCAGTAGTTAACAATTTTCAGCTTAACTGACTGTAACATTCTGAGTAAGAGCTTCTGGGGACCATGCCAGTTTAGAGTACTATTGTAGACCAACCTAGTAACATTGTCCTGCAGAAATTGCTAACAGTCAGCTGGAAGTTGATACAGTGGAATTTATTCAACTCTTGATGGCTTCAGTAAGGGTGGAACTGTTCTAATTCACAAGACAGGGAGGATTTTCAGGTGGCCGGTTGAATTACCTCCTAGACACTTAGCTCTGGTTAGAGTTGGAAGGGGTGAAAGCCTGTGCTAACTTACTACGTAATTCTTCAGGAAAGAAATACGAGAGCCCAGCATATTGTCCCCTCCTTGCTTCCGGAATGCCTTTTTCAATATAAACTAGTTTACGTGGAAGAGAGGGTTCTTCCTTTACACATTTCTTAATTGAAACTTCTTTCTTAGTGCTACGGTTCTGCTTTTGTTTTGTCTTTTGAAAGGATGTGGGAAAGTAGACTTTCAATTTGTTGACAAGTTAGTGTTCTCACAAATCTATATAAAAAGCAGTCATTTCTGGTCATTTGTAAATATGTATATAGTGACAAAAATACCCATAAATTGAGATTCCTATTTTAAACCTCTAAGACTAGTTCATAGGATTCAAAGAATGGCATATCTCCCACATCACAGGTAAGTGGGCACATGGCATTTTTTCCTAATCCTTCAAACTGAAATTTGAGGAGGAAACGCAAAGTTAGTGAACATGTCACAAAGGAGGTATTGTTTAAAGATAAATAGGCTTTTGTCTAAATACAATAGTCTCAATTTTTCCCTGATTCTAAAAAAAAGGAGAAAAGATGTATATATTTTACTTAATGTTGTTTATTTGAAATTTTTATGCTTTAGTTTCCCCAAACCTGCTTCTTCCAAGATGGGCAATAGAAGACAGAGGCTAAAATAGATGATAGAATTATGGACTTAGATAAATAATTAATGACCTGGAGTAATTAGCTGGAAGATGTTTAATCATTAATCTGTCTGAGTCATCACAGGCATTTGAGCCTACCCACAAAATATTGCACTAATTATGAGTGTATATATTTTATCAAAATGGAAATTAATATATGATGAGAACCAGCACTTCGAAAAATTAAAATATGGAGCAAGTCTGTTTAGTCTACTCTTTGTTAAACAGAATTTTGCTTTTCTTTATTTTACCTAATAAAAAAAAGGTGTATAAACTCCATGTTTGACTTCTTGGTTAGGGAGGCAAAGTAGTTGGCTAGTTTTTCTTTAGGGACTTTTTTGGGGCGGGGGGGAAGCAAAAACAAAAAACACCTCATTATTAAAGTATCTGGTGAACAATTAGTGTTCTTTCAGAGGACTTGAAGGAAAAAAAATGTCCTTTAACATAATGCTAAGTTTTGCAATTTATGGCTGTGTTCTTCAATGTGGTGTTTTCCAATACAATTTTATTACAGGCTCTAAATTATACTTTCACAGGAAAGGTCTGTCTTTAAACTTTTAGGTCAGAATTGTTCAGATCTTTTCACACTGAATCAATCAGGTTTAAAGCTGGCAAAATCCTTGGCAGCCTTGTAAATCTTTCAAAAGATGTTATCCAATTACCCTTCATGGGCCACAGGATTCTACAGCGTGACTATTTCCTTCTCTATGAGGAATTAAGTGCTCATGAGAGGTTAGAAACCAATGGAGTTGAAAAGTAAGGTTCTGCATTTTTCCCCCAGTTCACATGGTAAAGACAGAGCCGCAGCTACTAATACATCCTGAGATCTGCCAGACGTTCTGACCTCAACAGTGGCCCTTGCATCATTGATGTTTTATATTTGTTTCAAACTGAACAAAAATAAAAATAAAAAACCACATTATAATAATTCCAGAATGGTTCCTGTTACAAAACCTTATTTTGGATCTGTATTAAGAACTTAGCTTTGAAGATATATCCCCGATAGAAAGCATAAGAGATTACTATTGCTTTCAGTTGTTCTTTCAAGGAAAGAACAAATTTTTAGGTACATTCGGTAAATACACATGGGACTGAAAAAGAAAATAACAAAAAGATAAATGTACCTCTTTGGTTTGGGTTTTGAACTTTTAAAAAATGTGCTTATTTTCCTTTTAAAAAACACGTATTAATCTCTGTTAGTTCCTCCTACTCTAGGTTGCCAATATAGAAGACTAATAAAAAGCTAAGGAGACATTCAATTTATATAAAAGCCTATTTCATGCCACTTGGTTTCAAGGGGAAAAATAATCACAGGCAGAATCATTTTGAAATAATTTTTCAAGGAAAAAATGTGAACAGGGGTGTAGATTCCTTCACAGAAGTTAGGAAAGCATTGCTCTCCTTTGTGATGTAAAAAGCCAGAGTGGAGGTTATGAGATTCCAGTTGCACCTTTGACCTCAAAGCCTCTGGAGCAGGTCACTTGTCATGACCTTTGACCTTTGGCAAATCACGACCCTGACTATCTGTTTTGCTTGATTTTTTACTACCTATAACAAAAGGCTCCCCCCGCTCCTCGCTGGAATACATAAACAGAAGTCATATAAACGTTTGAAAATAGTTTATCAGCCAACAATCTGGCCAAGAGAGGATAAGTATCAAAAACAAAAAAAATAAAGGAAAACACAAAGCATGAAGGCAAAAGCTCTAACATTTAACGTGTCCTCTAGTGGAGTAGATTGATTTCAGGGACTACAGCGCGAACAGTTGGCCACATGTTTCCTCTTTTAGAATCTTTGTTTTCTTTGATTTAAAACGTGATGTGGCAAGAGGTAGGAAGGTCAGTGTTCTTATAAATTGTGATTCTGATTCTTTGCAGGACAGTCATTAAATATTGTAGACAGCACCCCTGCAGCTGCTTGTTCATCGACACTTCCTTTTAGCCACTATCTAGATTGCTTCCATCTCCAAAGAAATGCAGTTCCTCTTATCAGGAATGTGAGTGAAAGGTGAATATGTATATACATTGGGAGTAAAATGTAGTATTGAAGCCAATTCAAGTACAGATGAGGAAGCCAGGCGGGTTTGTAGTTTTTGTTTTTTCATTATTTATTTATTTATTTTTAATTTAAATTTGATTAGCCCACATACAGTACATCATTAGTTTCAGATGTAGTGTTCAATGATTCATCAGTTGCGTACTTAGTTAACATACAGTGTATTATTAGTTTCAGGGGTAGAATTTAGTGATTCATCAGTTGCATGTAATACCCAGTGCTCATTACATCAAGTGCCCTCCTTAATACCCATCCCCCAGTTACCCTGTCCCCCATCCCCCTCCCCTCCAGCAACCCTCAGTTTGTTTCCTATAGTTAAGAGTCTCTTATGGTTTGCCTTCCTCTCTGTTTTTATCTTATTTTATTTTTCCTTCCCTTCCCCTATGTTCATCTGTTTTGTTTCCTAAATTCCACATGAGTGAAATCATACGGTATTTGTCTTTCTCTGACTGACTTATTTCCCTTAGCATAATACTCTCTAGTTCCATCCACATTGGCAGTTCAGTTTTAAAAATGTATATAGAAGCCCTCTGGATTGAATATTCAATTACTTACTCTGTACAATTCTGAATCCTAAATATTACTTAGTCTTTGTGATATCAACTGTTAAGAATCTATTTAATATATACTCTTGATTGGTAAAAATCAAATGATTTCAATTTTTAGAAGTTTTCCTTTCTAATACTCTAACTTGTTTGCTTGCTTGTTTGTTTTAAGCAAATAATGGGGTGGGGAAGGTTTGAAGGTATAAACTAATAAAAGCATCAAAAGGGCTCAACACAGCAAAAAATGATGTATATTTTTTCACCCAGATGAAAACAAATGGAATCTCTTGAATTATAATATTCTGGGATTTACCACTTAAGAAATACTTTTATGGTTATTTATTTCCTAGCTAACATGGAGATTCTTATTTTTTTTTCTTTTTGCATTAAAATAGAAGTTTTTTCATATTTATTTGGGGCACAGTCTTATTTTTAGCTATCTTCACAGGCTTTTAGCATTCATTCGTAATCCATCTTTTTTTTTCCTGACAGTTTCTCTTTGTCTAAGGATCAAAGGAAGTGTTTGATAATTTGAAAATACAGTGAGAGCTAGTACTTTGATGAAGTTAGGTCTGGGTGGGCCAATATACCTGGTTCAATCAGAATTTAGAAGAAAAATTAAGTTTGCAAAAAAAAAAAGAGTTTGCCAGATACTCAAACAAATCTAGTTAAAACCTTTGCAACAAAGATTTTCGATATTCATAATTCATTTAAAAGTGAGTTGAGTGAGGGGCACCTGGCTGGCTCAGTTGGTAAGAGCATGTGACTCTTAATCTCAGGGTCGAGTTCAAGCTCCACATTGGGTGTGGGACCTACTTAAAATAAAAAAGAATAATAATAAATAAATAAATTTTTAAAAAATTATGGAAGTTGAAAACAAAATTTCTCTTAAAAATCTTAGCACAAAGCTGTTTATAGATGTATATCTGCAATCTATACGGTTCATGATCTCTAGACAGAATGGATTGAATAAAAAGTTGTCTGAATGTTAAAATATTACCCTTTCTGAGTTAAAGGTAGAGTAACTTGGAGGGGCTACAAACTGTACATTGGTATGCTATCTGAATGTCTTGTGACATACTGTGCTTTCTGAATCCCCTTTTTCCTAATTTTCACATCTATCGCTGCAATACCAAAAACTTCCTACAGTGATCAGGATCCTTTCCCCTCAGATCTCAGCTAAGAGTCCTATGGCTGCAAATTAGAAATCTCAGAATTTAATCTTCATTATCTTTCCACTGGAATATTTATGATTTCCTGTACAGCTAGTCTTCAGTAACACTTAACCATATGGAAATTTGGGGGAATTGTTGCATACTTTCCTGAAAAGGTTTTTAAGTCTGGAAGTTAAGTTGATAGAAAACAAATCAACTATTTAATTTCACAGAAATCTGTAACACATGTCATTTGAATAATGTAACTAAAGGATGAGCATTATCCATGTTTTAATCGTTTCCCCGTATGTTAAGCCATTTGAATAATGCTGTCACTCACTTTCTCCTTCTTCCTGAGGAATGGGGTCCAGAATTTTTATAGCTATGATTGAAAAATAATAATAATACTGTGAAGGATTGTAAACAAATGAATTTTACTTAAGGTTTTTTTAAGGCTACCAATGACAGCAGTATTTCTTAAGACCCCTTTGATCACAATGTGTATCTACTATGGACTTTCTCCAGACCAAGACATTTTTGAAATGCAAAAGATCAGCCTCACTGGTCTTTCCTCCTACCACCCCACTCCAACCCCCACCCCAGTCTTGCTTAAAAGATTTCAGTGGCTATCCATTCATATAGAGCAGGATCTTTCAACATTGCTACAATTGGATTGATTATAATTCTTTGGATAATTCTTTGTTCTTCGGGGGGACTGTGTTTATTCATTTTCGAAGCCTTAACCTGATCTCTACTCCCTAGATGCTAATATCACCTTCCCCAAGTGATGGCAACCAAAAATATCTCCATACATTGCTAAATGTCCCCCAAATTACCCCCATTTGAGAATCATTGACACAGTGATTAAATCCTTAAGAAGTGTCCACATGGTGTTTTCCTACCTACCAAAATCTTTGTATTAGCCAGAGTTCTCCAAAGACATAGAACCAATAGGATATGTGATATATATAGAAAGATATTTATTGGGGTGCCTGGGTGGCTCAGTCGGTTAAGCATCTGCCTTCAGCTCAGGTCATGATCCTGGGGTCCTGGGCTCAAGCCCTGCCTCAGGCTCCCTGCTCAGTGGCATGTCTGCTTCTCCCTCTGTCCCTCCCCCTGCTCATGCTCTTTCTCTCTCTCTCTCTCAAATAAATAAAATCTCTTTTAAAAAAGATGTTTATTATAAGGAGTTAACTCACATAATTATGGAGACTAGTAAGTCCAAATCTGTAGTATGCACCAGTAGGCTGGAGACCCAGAAGAGCCAACAGTGCAGATAAAGTCAAAGGCAATTAGCTAGAGAATTCATCTCCCTCAGTGATCCCTTCCCATGATCCCTAGGCTTCGGACACACAGATCTTTCAGTTCCTTGAATATATGTTCTTTCCCATCGTAGGGTCTTTGCACATGATATGCCTGGCCCTGTTTTTGTTTCTGTTTTTTGTGTTTTGTGTTTTTTGTTTTTTTCCCCCCACCAAACCTTTCCCTTAGGCAAGTAACTCCTCCTCTCAGCTTGCCCTCGTTGCACTTCCTGAGAATTCTGCGCAGTCTTCCTGAGTGGGTGAAGTCTCCCTGTAATTGCTTTCATAGCACTTATACATCTTCTTCACAGTACTTACCACTGTAAATCCTTTGGAGCTTTTTAATTCTTATCTTGTTCTGTATCCCTAGCATCTAGCATATAATAAATATTTGTCAAATATCTATTGGCTGATTGAATAAATGAATTAGCATTTACCCAAAATATGGCCTTCTTTTTCAGATGATTATTGGCTTACTGAGTACTGTTGTGATGCTCTAAATCACAAACTAGTATGCCATGAATATTAGAAAGTTATAGCAATACGGTATGCTTATTTGACAAACTTCCCTTGTCAACTGACCATGGGACTGCTGGAGAAATTACTAATGCTCTAGATTCCACTGCCACTGTTTCTTATCCCAACACTTGGAGCACTGTACTATCACTTTCTGTACTGTAGCATGAAATGGATAATGAACATGTGTATAGACACATTACACATTTAAAAATTTAATGACTTAGGGAAAGGTAGGTATGCCAGTGATCAATTTCTTGCCTCTAATCTCCAAATTTACCCTTTATTGGAATTAGTGCCGCTTTCTCCTTTGCCAGCCGGCAACCATGTTCAGCTTTGTCAGTTGAGGGTGTCCCAAGGAGAGATAGTACCAGAGGAAGAGACTTCTTTTGATTTGGTTGCTTCCTCTCTTCTTGCTCGTAGAGCTCAGCTGCTAGAGGTGATGGGGAGGGAGGTGGGGGACATGGGTACACATCATCCACCAGTTTTGCTGGGACACCAATGGAAAGTTTTCTGAATGCTAGTCCCTGCTCAGGTTCCCTACGTACCATCCCTGGCTAACTGCCTGTGACAAGAGTTGGCTTAGACAATACAGTGAACTTCTCTGTCAACCAGTGGGTCCAGCTACACCCTCTCCAGTGAAGTCTAAATCTCAGCATTGCAGAGGATGCCCCACTCCAAGTGCATTCCTTCACTGGGTACTGTTTCTCAGCCCTAGGGTATTCTTTGAGTTCTCTTTTATATCCTCTTAGTGGCTGGCTGCTCACCTGCTACCCGTTAATAATTCTTTACATTAAATATTCTCTTTTCAAATTACTAGTGTGGATTCTCTTTCCTTCCTGGACTTGTCTAGTACAGTAGACCAATGAGTAAAAAGTTTGAATACATACACACAAACACATATATATAGTCTTAAATCAAAACTATTCAAAACTATTCTAGGATGAAAAATGTAGCAAGCAGAACTTTTTAAGGACCTACTATAATGATTAGAATCCAAGAAACAGAATTTTACTGCTGGATGGAGCCCAAGAGGTCACTCGGGCCCTTGTTTTCCACTTGAAGCATCTTGGCCACTGAGAGGTTAAGTGACTTCATTTCCTGAGTAGTGAGTGGATGCCAGACCCCAGAGGCCTGATAGGAGGCAGCCCCTCCATGAAATGTCCCTGCTCCCTTTGAGGACACTCTCCAGGAGCTTCACCAGATGACTCACCGGCTTTTTTATGAGGACCCAAGGGAAGGAGAATTTCTCTCAAGTCTAAGTACCAGGAATAATTACGCTTTTTCTGAATGACCACACTAGATTTAGCTCATGGACAATGTGAATATGTAACCTCTTGTTTCCCATTTAGGATGGTGGCCAGGACGCTTGGGGGCAAATCAGTGGCCCTCTCCTGGCCACTCACACCTTTTGCATTCCCACCCCTGCTCTGGCTTAATCTCAGTTGTTTTGTACTCTGCTTCTCTGTTTGCCTTGTTTGCCTCGCGTATTTATTATTGTTATCCTATTATACATCAGACAGTTGAACACAGCCGCTTAAGAAGGAGTTGGCTACAAACGAAATATTGGAGTACAGGTCTTCAATTTTCCTTGCGCTAACATCAGCATCCTTTTTCTAACAGTGTCTGCCAACATTGGAAAAGAATTTAAATACTTGTCTCTTCCCAAGAATAGGCACAACGCAGATGCATATAAGCAATTCATTCAGATACTTCAAAATCTCCCCTGCCACTTGCTTACCTACTTAATGTGTTAAATTTCCAATGTCGTATCCAAAGAATAAAAATTGTTAGACTTAACGGCTTCTTAGCAAGTCTTTCAATCTGAAGGCATACAAATTGCTAAAGCTTGACTATAACAAAGCTGACCCATAGGCTCAGAAAAGGTAGTATTTTCTTTTTTCTTATCTGTTCATTGAATTATAGTGTCCCAATTTGCTTTGTTTCAAGCATTTAGCAGTATTTCACAAAATGTAGGAAAAGAAAATCTCTGTCCTTTTTCTTTACTTTTGTGCTCTTATTACTTTTTTTCTTGCCGAATAAGCACCTTTCTTCTTGTGTGTCTCCCACGGATGGCGAGAGATGGCTAGTCAAAACCTTATTTATACCTGGATCCCCTTATGTTTTTGTGCTTCTGTAGCCGGACTTCTACATTTAACCATTTATCATGGGCAGTGACTCAGACTTCATAGGGGCAAAATAAATATTTGTTGAATAAATCCTCAGAGCTGCTACCAAAAATGGGAAATGTTGGAAACAAAGAAGCAATCGCAGAAAATAAAGTAACTGCAGCTGTAGAAATAAAGGAACTGCACGATATTCCTGCTTTTCTCCTCATCATTCTTCCAAAGAGAGAAAGATTTTGTTTCTCTGTACTGAAGCTGAAAAACGATATAATTTTGGCATTGTCTGGTTTCAAAGAAATAATCTACACAATGTTATTCTTGTTTTCCTTTACTTCAGAGAAACCCAGACACTTACTGTCATTGTTAAATATTCATTCTTTTAAGTATCTGTGTGAGAATTTGCCAACGCTTTTGTGCAAATATACCAGGTAATCTTTTGGCTCATATCCCAGAAAACCTTCAGTGAAACAAGGTCAGGCAAATTGACCTACAGACCAACCTAATGGGGGGAATTCTGGGAAACAGGCCACCGAAACTTCCTTATGTATAAGGAAGAAGTTAGAATGGAACAATAAGGAACTAATGCCTCTTATATTTAACTCTGAGTGTGGCTAACAGATAAGCAAGCCAGAGCCCTTTTAACTATCAGATTTTCTATTTATTTCAGAAAATATAAGATCAATTTTCCATGCGATTCCATTGACTTTTGGGTGAATGCCCTTCATGCCTTTAAATATATTCTTGTGCCTTTTTCTGTTTACCCAAGTCTTGATCTTTGAAACTGAAGTCTTCATTTCTCTTAGGGCTCTTTTGGGATGAAGAGCTGATCTAAACTAACGAGGAATTGATCTTTATTTTGTACACCCTAAATTCTTCACCCTAACTGAGCTAACAGAAATCGAAATAGACAAAGGAATCAGGAAAAACGCATTTCAAATACCCTATCCTATTGGTTCCTATTTATCAGAAGAGGCTATTAGGTTTTCAAGTATATACTGGTCTTGAAAGTGAATTATATTTGAAATTATTCATAGGAAAATATGCTTATGCTTTTTAGTGTTATCAATCACATAAAAATTTCTGTTGAGTACTTTTAGGACATTTTAACAAAACAGTCTTTGCCGGAAGTTTGTAACCCTTTGCTTCAGAAAAGCACACACATTGTGTGAGTTCTTCTGGCATGGTGATGTAAGATCGGGCAGTGATGTAAAAGGCAGTAGCACAGCAGAAACAGAGCCTTCTGGATTCTGTGCACAAAGAGGAGCCAAGGGAAGCTTAACTTATGTTGAAATATGCTGCAGTTACATTTGCTCCTACTCTGTGTGGTCAGCTCACTTCTGATAAGATGTGGAATCCTTGAGGAATTAAATCAGAACCCTAAGCTTCCCACCAGAGAGCCTGTCCCACTTAACATGGCATTGACCCTGTAGGATGCATTACCTGAACTTCCCCTTGACAACCAAAGAAATTCCTCAAAGGCCATTTGCAGGATAATATGAGCAAGTAAATAGAAGAGAAGCGTGGCTTGCACAGTACCTAGTAATATAAATATGACAATTCCTGTTGCTATTTTTGACCCTTGCAGAATTACAATGGGAATAAGGAAGCGTGGAAAAAGCACTGGCTTAAGGGTGCTTAGTTTTGGGGTGAAGGTAGAGATAAGAGTTGGTGCAGTTAAAAATAAATGATTCTGTTGCCATGGTTTCCTTCTTTATAAATTCTTTTCAACATGAATTGCTGTTGTTGTGTTTAATTTTAGATTCATGCAGATTTTTGACAAATAAGAATTCCTATACATCTGAGAAATGGTTTTTCAAAAGCTGTAGGAAAGGTTTTTGGCAGTCTGGCTTAAATATTTCTGAGCAAAATAACCTTCAGGGTTCTGGCTTTAGACAACTACCAAAGGAAAATGAATAAAGAGAATTAGAAGTTGGAGAACCCTTAATACTATGTTTAACCTTCTGATTAAAACATGAGTTCATATTATTGCAACATTTAAGGGCATGTTGAGTATTAAGGACTGCCTCTGAGAATCATAGGAAGACAGGTGTCCCTCCATGGATAGCTTTCTTGACAACCAACTCATAAAGGATTATAGGTACAGAACGTTAATTCAGATAAATATGCATTTATTAATATGAGTCCCTAATTGTGTTTTCAAAATCTGTGATATTACTTCAAATATGATTCAGTTTTCTTGAATAGGGTGCCGGGAATCCTTATAATTTATACCTGCCTTAAAATAGCTGTGTTTCACTTTAAAAAAATTAATAATATTTCAGATTTGGAAAACATAAAAATGAAGAGCTAACTTTTACCAAAGGAATTTTTTTCCTTATGCATTTATTACAGGGTTGTTTAAATAGTTCAATTCCCTACCACATTTAGAATAAGATCTTATTTTTAAATTATAATTTATAATACAATTGCTATGTAAACAGTGGACACTTGAATGTGTTTAAATGTTTGTTTCAAAGGTATACTTAATGATTAAGGTTCACAGTATTTTAAATTTGATTTTTACCATTTGTTCTCTTTTTCTAAGGATTTTGAGGTTAATCTTAATCTAGTAAAATGAAAAATTCAGAAGTAAGAACACATTAAGATAGTAAGGAATAGAATTCATTATAATTGAAAGGAAATGAGGAAGCCATATTTGTCTTTATAAACTTATTTTCTAATTCTGTTACTCTGATTTATTATAGTAATTAATCAACTATTTTTGTTAATTGTACAGTTAGTGTTTTAGTCTTACTAATTCTATTTTTGCTTTTTATTTAAAAAAAGAACTCTGAAAGCTCAAAAAATAAAAAGTGATTCTTGTAGTATTTTAGTCCAGTTAAAGATAAAACAGTAGTTTGGGGTATTTCTCTTGATATACTCTAAATTTAAATTTACACATACAAATTTTGGAGAGTTTTGGGGAGTAGCAGAGAATTTGATTATTAAGATATTTCAATTAATAGCCCATTGTCCAAGTAGATGAAATAATTATATCAATCTCCACTTCTCTCTGTAGGTGTGAAGGAGCTGCTTCATGTTTTATAATATTACTATAGGATAACAGTCAGACAAAAATAATATTGTAAAAATTCAGAGGTTTTGACATTTTATGAATAGAGTACAGCTGCTCCTTACTAGACTTTATCAAGCATCTGTTCCTCCTAGGGAGGTGGAATGGTTAAGGACATAATTCTTTGATTTGTTCTGAGCTTTGCTTATGGCTGATTTGGAAGAACAGCTGACCAGGTTTTTCTTGATGGTAGCTTGCCTCTGCCCTGAAGCTAAAAGTCACATTGGCTAAAAATCACAATGGACTGTTGCCCAACCCCAGGGATTCTGTGGGTATTAAGTTATTTGTCTTTGCCATAAAAATTCAAGGTAAATACCTCTGGCTGTGGCAGACTAGGATAGACTGGTCTTCCCACCAAGAAAAACTTGACAAGCTTGAAAAAATACTTTTTAAGAATCTGCTTGAAGATTTTGTAGAGCTCTCAGAGAAGTGAGACTTAAGGAGCCAAGATCCCAAAAGGAAGAGAAATTCATTGACATGAGCCTCACATTTTATGCCACTTTCCCCTTGAGCTATCTGCCTTCCTAATCAGCACAGACATAAAGTCTGAGAAATTGAGCAGAATGTGATATGAAGAGGCAGAGAAGCTGAGCAGAGTTCTCTACAGTCTCAAAGGACTGGGAACCCAAAACTTGGGAGTCCAGGACCTGAGGGGCCAAGATTCTGGAGAGAAGGTAAGCATAAAGAGGTGAAACCCAGCAATACAGAGAGAAAAGAGATGACAAATGCAGATATAATACAAATAATAAAGCTATAAGGCACAGATTTTATAATAACTTTAGAAAATATTTAACAAAATTAAGGGTTTTATTAGTATTGTAGAATACATATGTCTGTCCTCCTAAAACTCCAGATGTTGAAACCTAATCCCCAAAGTAATGGTATTAGAAAGAGAAGCTTTTGAGAGGTGATTAGGTCATGAGGGGGAGTGTTCATTGATGGGCTAGCGGCCTTAGAAGGGAGCCCCCAGAGAGCTCCCTTGCCCCGTCCCCCATGTGACAACAGTATGAGAAGATGGCTGCTGTGAACTGGGGAGTGGCTCTCACCAGACACCAAATCTGCCAGCACTTTGATCTTAGACTCTCCAGCTTCCCAAACTGTAAGAAATAAATCAGTGTTATTTATAAGCACCCCCCCAGTCTTGTTATAGCTGCATAAACAGACTAAAACAATAAAAAAATTGAAGTATATTCAAAGAAGGAAGCAAATGACCTCTCTAGAACTAAACATTGTGATAAACTGAAATGGAGAATGCAATACATATGTATAACAATAGGTTAGACACACTGAAGAGAGGAAAATGACCTGGAAATTAAGTTCATGGAAAAAAAAAATCCAAATTATAGAGAGAACAAAACTAAAAAGAGACTAAGAGAATATGGGACAAAATGTCAAAATCCAATATATGTGTAATTAGAATCCCAAAGGGGAAAACAAGAGCAAACAATAAAGAACCTATGTTTGAAGACATAATAGCCAAGAAGTCTTCAAAACGAATACAAAATATCAATTCATAGATTCAAAAAGTAATATGAACCCCAACTACGATAAATACAAAGAAAATATACTGAGGTAAATTATGAAAATTTGCTGAAAAACATAAAAAAGAAAAGATATGACCTTCAGAGTAGCTAGAGAAAAATTACAAGCTTTTACTTGCAAAGATCAAAATAACAAATTTCTCAAAAGAAAGGAAGTCAGAAAACAATAAAATTACATCTTTTAAGATAAAAAAGAAAAACCTGCCAACCTAGAAATCTATAACCAGTAAAAAGATTCTTCTAAAATGAAGACAAATAAAGATAATTTAGACAATTTAAAACTAAAACAAATTGTTGCCAACAGAAATGCATAAAATATTAAAAATATTTTTTAAGCAAAAGTAAAATTATAATAGAAGCACAGAAATGCACAAAAGAATGAAATCTTAAATATGTGGGCAAACCTAAGTAAATATTGACTGAAAATGATTATAATTTACCTTATATAGCTAAAAAGTTCTTGCAGAATTAAAATGTGTAACAAAAACAAAAGGCAAGAGTGACAATAAATGATATTGAAGAGTTTTAAGATCCTTATATAGTCTAAAAAGTGAAAAAGATTTGATTTATATTAGATTTTTGGAGGTCAAGGATACATGCTATGATTTCTAATATAATTAATTAATTCATATGTAACCAAAAAGTTAAAGGGAGAAAGCCATAAAAAAAATATTTTTTCATAAAAAATATTTTATGAAATCCAAAGGATGCCAAAACAACAAACAAAAAACAAAAACTACCAGAAAAAAACAGGACAGTCAGAGCAAATAGAAACCAAGGAGTAAGATGACAGAATTAATGTCAGATGTATCCATGATTACATCACATGTAAGTGGCCTAATACAAGTATAAAGCAGTTTGATAGCTTTGGAAAACTTTTTGATAATTTCTTATAAAGTTAAGTGTACATTTATCTTATGACCCAGAAATTTCACACTGTTGTATTTCTCCCAGAAAAAATAGGAGTGTATGTACATACAAATGCTTATAAAAGCCTTATTCATAATATACATAAACTGGAAACAACTCAATTTGTACATCAACAGGAAAATAGTTACACAATGTAAATCTACTCAGTAATAAAAAAGAATATACTGTATGTATCACATATATTGTGTGGAACAAAGGAAACTATATACAAAAGCTCATAGGCTGTATAATTCATTTATATGAAATACATATCTAATCTATGGCACTATAATTCAGAACAATGTCTATATAAGTGGAGATTGCCTATAATGTGGCCAACAGAACTTTCTGGGATGATGGAAAGGTTCTATATTTGGATTGAAATGTTGTTTATATGGGTGTTTACGTTTGTAAAAACATCATATTATACACTTAAGATACATCTCAAGGTATTTAAATTTAACTTCAATAAAAAATTAAAAGCAAGGAAACAACAAAACCACACACACAAAAATAAGTGGAACAAATAAATTAAAAAACTACCAAACTGAATTTAAAAAATCCAAAATAAATACTGCTTGCAAGACACATTTATAAAGACACATAGAAGGACAAAGAAAGGCTGAAAGTAAAAGTATGGAAAAATATATTTTATACAAATACTAATTCAGAGAAAACTAGCACATATAAATTAATAAAGTAAAATTTAAGGGAAAAAGTATTACTAGACATAAAAAAAAGATGTTCCTTCACATTTCCCCACAAAGAAGATAAAACAACTCTAATTTTATATGTACCTAATAATATATACCTTCAAAATATATACTGCAAAAATTGCCAGACTATAAAGAGAAATAGAATGTTATAGTGAGAAATTTTAAATACTTACCTCAATAATGGAAAAAAAAGAGAAAAACTCATTAAGGTTATAAAAATTTTTAATAATACTTTTAACACACTTGACCTAATTTACCTAATATGCAGCAAAGCAACAACAACAGAATGTACATTCTTTTTCAAGTAAACATTGTATATTTATCAAAACTGGCCATATGCAGGTCTACAAAGCAAGCTGTAAGAAATTCAAAGGATTTTAATCAGACAATATTTTTTGGACTGTAAAGGAAGGTAGACATCAGTTTGCATTCCCACCAATAGTGCAAGAGTGTTCCTTTTTCTCCATATCTTCCACAACACTTGTTGTTTCTTGTGTTGTTGATTTTAGCCATTCTGACAGGTGTGAGATGATATCTCATTGTAGTTTTGGTTTGCATTTCCCTGACGATGAGTGATGTTGAGCATCTTTTCATGTGTCTGTTGGCCAATTATATGTCATGTTTGGAGAAATGTCTGTTCATGTCTTCTGCCCATTTTTTAATTGGATTATTTGGGGGGTTTTTGGTGTTGAGTTGCATCAGTTCTTTATATATTTTGGATACTAATCCTTCATCAGATATGTCATTTGCAACTATCTTCTCCCATTCAGTAGATTATCTTTCTGTTTCATTGATTGTTTCCTTCTCTGTGCAGAAGCTTTTTATTTTGATGTAGTCCCAGTAGTTATTTTTGCTTTTGTTTCCCTTGCCTCAGGAGACATATCTAGAAAAATGTTGCTATGGCCATTGTTAGAGAGATCGCTGCTTGTGCTCTCTTCAAGGGTTTTTATGATTTCAGGCCTCATATTTAGGTCTTTAATCCATTTTGAATGTATTCTTGTGTATGGTGTTAAAAAGTGGTCCAGTTTCATTCCTTTGCATGTAGCTGTCCAGTTTTCCCAACACCATTTGTTGAAGAGACTGTCTTTTTCCCATTGTATATTCTTTCCTACTGGTGCAGCCACTAGGGAAAACAGTATGGAGGTTCCTTGAGAAGTTAAAAATAGAACTACCCCCAAAATGCAGAAACACTAATTCAAAGGGATACATGCACCCCTATGTTTATAGCAGCAATATTTACAATAGCCAGATTATGGAAGCAGCCCAAGTGTCCATCGATAGATGAATGGATAAAGAATATATATATAATATATATACACACAAAGCAATATTATTCAGCCATCAAAAAAAAGGAAATCTCACCATTTGCAATGACATAGATGGAGCTAGAGAGTATAATGCTAAGTGAAATAAGTCAGTTAGAGAAATACAAATACCATATGATTCACTCATGTGTGGAATTTAAGAAACCAAACAAGCAAAGGAAAAAGAGAGAGAGAAACAAGAAAACCAAGAAACAGATTCTTAACTATAGAGAACAGACCGATGTTTATCAGAGGGGAGATGGGGGGGTGGATGGGTGAAATATGGGATGGGGATTAAGGATGGCACTTGAAGTGATGAGAATTGGGTGGTGTATGAAAGTGTTTAATTACTATATTGTACGCCTGAAACCAATATAATACTGTTTACGATAATGGAATTAAAATCAAAAGTTAATAAAAAATTAAAAAATAAAAAGGTTGAGAAAAAAAGGAAAGTAGAAATCTATAACAGTCAAACCACTATAAAACCACCTTATGTTTGGATTAAGTAACATAAATCATCAAAAAAGAAACGGGAGCTTTTACATCCTAATGTGGGAGTCCAAATTGGTTCCATCACATTTGAGAACTGATAATGTCTAATGAAACTAAAATATACATGTCCATTGATGCAGTAGTTCCACTCCTAAGAATGTACTCAAGAGAAATACATACATATGTTCATCAAAACACATGTTCAAAAATGTTTATGGCAACACTATTTGAAATAGCCTGACAGTAGTTAGATCATTCCCCTCAAATGATCATCAAACCATCATAATGGATAATGGTGGCATATTCATAATATTCATTTAGTATATTGTCATGTGAAAATGAATGAGCTACTGATATCTGTAACAACATGGATATTACCGGTTTTGAGTAAATAATACAAAAGTATACATTCCTTGTGATCTTGCCTATATCAAGTTCTTCTATATAATTTATGTTGATGGATATCAGGATAGTAGTTACTTTTGGGGAAGAAGGAAATTGTGAATGACTATGAGGAGGGCAAAAAGGGGACTTCGGGGTATCAGTAATGTTTTATTTCCTGACCTGGGTTGTGATTAACCAATGTGTTCATTTTGTGAAAATTCATCAAGCTTTACTCTTAGGATTTATACCATATATATACAGAGAGAGAGAGAGAGAGAGACTTAAAAGCATGAGGCAAATTATTTTAAATATCTTTAATAATGGCAAATGTCCCCTTCTTTGAGGATTTGACTGAAATTTTGACAAAATCAAAGGTAAATTTTTTTTGTAGTGTGAACATTTTATTTCTTCAAATTTTTATTTTAATTCTGGTTAGTTAACATACAGTGTAGTATTGGTTTCATGAGTAGAATTCAGTGATTCATCACTTACATACAACACCCAGGGCTCAACACAACAAAAGCCCTCCTTAATACCCATCCTCCATCTAGCCCATCGCCCACCCACCTCCCTCCATCAACCCTCAGTTTGTTCTCTATATTTAATAAGAGTCTCTTGCAGATTCCCCCCCTCTTTTTTTTTCCCCCTCCCATCAAAGGTAATTTTGAAGCTGTTCAATGAATAAAGTGGGTAATTAAACCAAGGAAGGGTGGTCTGACCAAAAAGGAAATGCAGTTATAATATAATGAGATTGATTATTTTATGAAACTGAGCAAATGGTCATAATATCATTTCAAAACACAATTTCCAAAAATTTTAATGAGTGGAAAACTGGTAAGAATAAGTGTAATTGTATGAAATCGTGCTATTTGTTCACATAGGTATGAATGTGTGTATCTAACCCGGTTTTCATAGACAGTTTCTCATTTTGACCACTTCAACAATCTGGTGAAGTTAAGGGCAACGACTTTGTGAAGGCAGGTATATTATTATCCCATCATCTTAAGTTTCTTTCTTTGCTTTTTTGGAGGAGAGATGGGAGCAGAGGTGGGATACCCAGAAGTGAATTAGGCAAGGTTACATGCAGTGGGAAAGTGCTAGAGGCTGAATTTGTCTGGGTCTTCTTATTTTGGCCCACTTCCTAGTCTTGTGCATTCTGAAGAGTGATAATGGTATCTGTATTTCTTTTTATCTTTGAGCTGTTTGCTTATCTACACTCCTCTGTCATACAACATAGCATGTCAAGCTTGCAATCTTATATTAAACTAATACACAATTTTTAGTTTTTATAGGGCAGCGATTTTAATGTTAGAAGATCTAGCAATTTTGTATCTAGGTTTGTGTCATCCATGCACAATGAAGTTAATAAGAGCATTATAAAAATCAATATTTTTCTTGCACCATTGTTTCTAATACCTTATAAAATCAAGCTTTTATTTCTGGGTGAATTTATCTGATTCCATTATTTTGTCATGGAGAATTGTGTAGATATTTAAATTCAAGTGCAGAGTTTCTCTTTTAAAGTTGCTAGCACATTTACTAGTGTTTGGGTGATATCCCAAGCTACTTTTGATGATTATTCTGTCCTCAGAGAATTAACTTAGGACATAAACATGTACCTTGCTTCCCTGCATAATGCATTTTGCATAGTAGATGATCAACAATATTTGTAGGAATGAATGAGTGCATGAATGAATGATATGTGTCACTGATTAGGGGAGAGGCTCAGAGCATCCCGCCTACTTCAGGATCATACCTTGAATATGAGGTGTTTTCTCTGCCCTTTCTAAAAACATACGCAGTTATGCTCAGCAATGTTAGCTGTGCTCCTGATGCCACACATTGAGGTATATGCGGATGATTCTCATTTTTACTGTTAGTTTGGGGTTTGTAGTATTTTGATGCTCTTCTTTTTTATTGTGTAGAATCCACACGACCTATGGAAGACAATAGCTAGTAGATATCACTAGAGCCAAAATAAGCTTTTGCAGATATATTTCAGAAAATAATGTTATCTTAGGTTTCTTATGATAGGTGGGAGAAGATGATTATTACTCTTTATCTTTCTTGTTCTACATTTACAATTGTGAGTTTAAAAGAAAAATGGTAGCATATATTTTTATATGCTTATATGGCTAAACAATTTTTACATAACTTAGAGACTTCTTTTTCCAGACCTTTGTTTTTCTCCAAATTCAGCCTATCAGTCCCCACAGTAAAGAAATGGTCGACTCAAAGGATTATGAAGGGAATATTTACAGAGCTATGGGCAAGGTTAACATGGAACCATCCTACAATGTGAAATATATACTCAACATACAAGCCAGCAGTTGTACTCTTGGGCATTTTTCCCAGAGAAATAAAGACTTGTGGTCACACAGAAACCTATACATGAATGTTCACGGAAGCTGTATTCCTAGAGGGCAGAGCAAGGCAGAAAAAGGCAGAGAACTGACCTGGGACCAAGGAGCAGGGGGCAAATAAAGAAACCTGCACACTCTGCCATATGTAGATACTGTCTTCTAGTATTTCCCAGAGCTAGATTTTTCTTTACTTTGTGAAATTTTCACTACATTTTTTTCAGTTGTCTATGTGTACTTCCACTTGGCTAGCTCTGTGATCAGTATTTTTCTATTCGATATAAACATCTGTTTATGATTTATGTTCAATAAACAAACACCATGTAAACTGCATACATTTCATTTCTTAGGTTTTAATTAAAAGTATTTATTAATCCCTCATGATAAGCAAAGTATTGTGGTTAAGTCTTGCCAGAGATATGATTAACAGTGAAGCGGGCAGGGTTCCCTGACCTCAAAGTTATTCATAATCCTGTGCAGAAGATAGAATTAATTACCAAAAAACGCAAGGACATGGAACAGACTGCAAGGGAGGGAGGGCTGTGTCTTCAATCAGATTAAAATTCTAAATTGCGGTATCGACTACAGGCTCCCTATAGCTTTACATTTCCATCACAGTTGTGCAAACGTCTGCATTGGAAGTGCAGTGAGAGATGTGATCCTTCCACATCTCATCCCAGGAAGGTAGTTAATAGAGTCCTGCAATGGCTTTGCATTTCTGAGGCAATTTAGTTTTCTACCACTTTCTGTCCTTTTCCTAGGGAAATACAGTGTGGCTCTGGCTGTGCAGTCCCCTCGCCCTTCCTCTGCTGCTGTGGTGTCTGAACTACATCAGCTCTTCCGCCTTCATCCCTGACCAAACCTTCTACTGTTTGTCTGCCTCATCCCAACATTTGCAAAGAAACACTTACAATTTGATTATTGTTTGCAGCAAAATGGAACAGATCATGTACATCATCTATCAATTTTGAAATGTAGGCCACATAGGACATCAATGTGACATGAAAGCATACCTTTCCATTTAAATTACAATTTTTTGTATAGCAGGAAAGATTCAACTGGGATTGTTCTGAATGAAATAAATATACTGTAGCCAACTTTGCAGTATTTCCATCTGTGAAGATGAAAACAGATCTGCATATCCTCTAAAATATTTATTTAGGGGGCGCCTGGGTGGCTCAGTCGTTAAGCATCTGCCTTTGGCTCAGGTCATGATCCCGGGGTCCTGGGATCGAACCCAGCATCGGGCTCCTTGCTCCACGGGAAGCCTGCTTCTCCCTCTCCCACTCCCTCTGCTTGTGTTCCCTCTCTCTCTGTGTCTCTCTCTGTCAAGTAAATAAATAAAATCTTTAAAATATATATATATCTATTTAGACTTTTCCCCCAAAACGGCGTTTTCTTGCATTTGATTGTCGCCAGCAGATAGAAAAAGTGATAGATTTTTCTAAAGGCTGGAACTAAACAAGAATTCCTATTAAGCAGCAAGAATCCAATAGTCATTGTCCTTTGTACTCACTTGCCTTGCACAATGACTTTTAATTTGCCTGATTATTACTTTTAAAAAGTAAGAGGAAGAATCTGACTTAACAATCAACATGATTTGCTCAGTTTAAAAAAAAAAAAAATTGGCTTAAATAATTTATACAATATGAAGATGTCAAAAACAGTTCAAATTTAAAATAGATTTACTTGACAATCCAATCTAAATAGTACATATATTTTGAGTCTGTTCGTTTTTAATAAAAGATAGTAGATATTTTGATCACAGTATCTCCACAGAATAATGCCACTACTCTGCATTTTAGAAGAATCTTTATCTTGAAAAAGTTTGCCTATCTTCCATCTCATTTTATCCTAATTCACAGGCAGTAGAAATCCATCCTGCAGATGAAGAATTGAGACAGAGACAAATGATTTGTTGTCCAAGGTGACATCTGTGCAAGGGGCTGGCTGTGTGGTCACAGCTCACTAGGGTGGTCACAGCACTAAAGAAGCCAACCCATCATGAGTAATAGAAAAACTCACGTCTCCCTCTGCAATCTTGGCAGCTGGCGGTCACTACCAATCTGAAGAGGGCTGCTACAGGCAGGCTTTAAAATTAGAAATTCAGGAAGTAGCTAGAAAGGGCTTGGGTTTGTTTTCTGGGGTAGGCGGAAGTAGGGAGGATTCCTCCTAGCGGTATACTAAATTTTTCATTCCAAAATGACAGCTTTCTAAAGGAAATAAATAACCCCTCCATCCTGCATATTGCCAGAGAACCCTATGGGAAACGAACTGCAGCCCAGGGGAGGATGCAGTAGATAGGACACGCTAGGGCAAGGGATAGAAAGGAAAGGGGCAGTGAGAGACAGAAAGCCAGATGGCAGAGGATGAGGACACAGGGCTGGATAAGAAAAGAGTGCCGTTTAAAGAGGGGGAACTTAAAAAGATGGCTACGAAAGCTAGAACAAAGCCTTCACATTAATATTCCTTGAAGATGAAGATATCGCAGCAAAAGGCTGTAAGCCTTCTAAAATAAAAGGCGGAAGGAAAAAGAAAGGTAGGGTTGAGACAAGACCTGTTTGTTATTAACTTGCAAATGAGGAAGAATAGAAAGATTTACGTCCACTAGCAAACAGCATATCTGTAAACACTTGAACTAAAATGTTTAATCAATTCTTCAGTCAATGTCCATCGTACCCAATTGTTCCCTTTTTGTTACAAGTCCCAAAGAAGTAACTTCAATCTGTTATCCTTTGCCAAACTGCTGATTCTGGGTGGCCTCTGAAACAAAGCAGCAGCCTTCAAGGAAGGAAAGTGAAAAGTAACATCAAGTTACTCCAGTGCTTTTGGAGCTGGACAGCTTTGGAGATGACTTGGTTGCCAGCTCCAGGCTCCTTTATCTCTTTCCGTCTCAAATTAGGAAGAAAAACCTGTTCTCCCTGACTGCATTCCTTCTCAAAAAATCTCCTTTCTCATACCCAGATGGTGCCCTTTGAACTTAAAAGCTAGAGAACTTTGTTCCCCACTGTAAATCGTCCCTGCGGCCATGTTGCTTTTCCATTTAGCTGCCAAGCTGGGGAGAATTGGCAGTTATACCGGACAATTAGCACTTTGAAATATTATACCACCACATATGTAACAGGTTAGCACAGTGCCTGGACAGAGAGCACTCCACAAATGTTAGTGCCTTCCTTCCCTCTGGGCACTAAACTAGGCAAGGGCTGTTTGCGCTTCAACCACTGAGATGCAGGGA
Organism: Phoca vitulina; assembly: GCF_004348235.1. Taxonomy (NCBI): domain Eukaryota; kingdom Metazoa; phylum Chordata; class Mammalia; order Carnivora; family Phocidae; genus Phoca; species Phoca vitulina. The sequence continues at coordinate 18,676,406 of NW_022589708.1, read as the reverse complement.
AAGGAGAATGGGAAAGTTGGTGTTTGGTGTCCTAACGGGGGATAGATACAGAAAAAAAGGAAAATATCAAAGGATGTGACTAGACCCTTCTTTTAAAACTCCGTTTTAGATTTATGGGTCATTAAGCAAAGCCTGAAAAAAATCAAAGGGAGAAGAAGGACAACAGGAAATGGAGATATTAATATTGAAACCCCTGAAAGCAATCAGTCACCTTTATCTCTGGTTGTAAAACAGTCCACACTCTAAAATCTCACAGCCCAAAGCATCATAGACACTAACCAAAGACCTGTTAGTGGACTGTCTTTATTAATAATTAGGGATGGTTGTCATTTTTTCCCTAGCATTTTATTTAGTACAATTCAAAATGTTTTCACCTAGAAGAAATAAGTAATAGCAGGCTTGTTATTTATATAATCTGTGAAAATAAGCACTAACCCACTCCTCTAGTGCCTGAATAAAACCAGACATATGGTGGGTATTAAAAAGCAAATGTGGTCTATCGCAACTTCATAAATTTTCTTATTTTTTTTTTTCATGGAAACTCTCACTTAAAAAGAATTTCTCTGCTTCAGTCTTCCTTTAAGAGCTGAATTCTCTAAAACACTGCCCACCCCTTAATCCAGAGTAAAATGACTTCTAAAAGTATTCACATTACCTGGGAGTAATACGGCAATTTACTGAGAAGTTAGTGGGCCTTTCCAGCTATTTCCCATAATGGTTTCCCGACCAGAGGAGACAATTACCTCTAGCTTTGCCCTGAGCTAGTAAGTCAAGAGAAATTTGAGTCAGTGTTTACATAGGACATACATAATCTGAATTGCTATACCAAAAAAAAAAAAAAAAAAAAAAAAAGCATTGGATTTGGTTGAGCTTTCAATTTAATGAAAAGAAGACTAGACAGGAGTCAGAAGTTGTATTAGTTCTGTGAACTTGGACAGTACCTCTCTGAATCTCACTTTCCTCATCTACAAAACAGATAGAAGAATCGATTGTGCCTATCTCTATATGAAAAGATTTCACAACTGTCATCAGATATGCATTATTATTCACAGTCACATGGTATTCATCCAGCAAACATATTTTTTGAGAGTTCCTCCTTCCAAAAGGATTTTTTCCATGTGAATATTTATTATCATTAGGTGTAGCCAAAATCTCTGATGTTTCTGGAAAAAATAAGAAGGATTAAATCTCAGGTATTACAAAGCTCTCTTTATTCCTCTGACCTCTAAGCCCTTAGTTCTGGAAGTCCTGCCTATCCTCTCCATGCAGACTGCTTGATCTCCACTTGGGGTAGGGAAAAAGATGCTTCTAAATTTAGTCTAAGTGGATTTAACATATGGCATCATACCTTCCCAGGTCAAGAGGTCCCAGTGTTTCTGGAAAACTAGAAAACAGATTTTGCTGGGCGTTAGAAATTGGAGAAGGCAGACCATTCAACTATTTAGAGAAAAACAGTGACTTGGAGATTTGTTTTTTTTTAAGCTAAATTTCTAAAAGAAAGCTATGCCCTAATGCTAAAAGGCATCTTGATTTAGGCCTTTGAGCTATTTCCCTGATGGCATCTAAGACATATTAAATTATTTGGCATCTGGTCCCTGTGCCAAATGGACTCTGCTCCAAGAGAGTTAATCAGGCTTGGACCTGGCAAATTATCCTTATTGGATTTGAGGATAAAAATAAATAGAAGCACAAGGAGGGTTAGAATAGGGGTTTTATTTTCCAAAGCCAAAGGGTCAAAGTCAACAAAAAGGCAAACAAGAAAGGAATAAGAAAGAAAACAGTGAAATTGAATAAGACTTTTAAATTAGGAATAATTTTTAATAAAGAATGATTCAAAGCTTATAAATTTCTTTTTTTTTTTTTTAAAGATTTTTTATTTATTTATTTGAGAGAGAGAGAATGAGAGAGCAAGCACATGAGAGGGGGGAGGGTCAGAGGGAGAAGCAGACGCCCTGCCGAGCAGGGAGCCCGGTGCAGGACTCGATCCAGGGACTCCAGGATCATGACCTGAGCCGAAGGCAGTCACTTAACCAACTGAGCCACCCAGGCGCCCAAAGCTTATAAATTTCTTAATAACAAAGACATGTCTTTACTTTTAAGTGAGCCATGACAGCAATATGTATTTCTGTGAATTTTAAGTACCCAGGAGTAAGAGACAGGTATGATCTGCCATATTTCCTTATTGCTTAAGTAAGACATAAAGATTCAAAAAGACATAGCACATGCTTTTATATCTGTCATGGGATATCCACATTTACTAACATTCCTATAAATGTTTTTTTCTGAGTTGAACCAAAGGTATAAAGGGAATCCAAAAACTAACAGCGTTAGAGACTGGAGTAGTATAAAATCCAAATAAAGGTGTGTATTTGGGTCTGGGCAATGAAACGTCTGCAGTAAGTTCCACTGTAAACTATGCGAACACTGCCATCTAATGCGTTGCTTAAAATCAGCAAGTGCGTGAGAGGTTATGCTGGGAAGCAGGAGAAACTGAAAATACCCGCCTAATTAGGAATGCTGTTATCAGGATTTTACTTTAAATTAAATTTAATATAGTATTTAAATAACTTACAGCTCTTGTATCTTATTTTTCAGCACAGTAAGAGTACTGATTTTTCCGAATACCGGCCAGCCCTATCTCTTCTCATTTAAAAAAAAAAAAAAAAAAAATAGATTTTTTTTTGTTTTACCAGTATTGTGTAGCAAATAGTATTTAAATTAAGACATTTTCTATCTGAGGACTATTTTGTAGCTTGGAGAAAATAGATAATCAAAACCTATCAATTCAAAAAATTAAAAAACCTAGAAAAGAGCCAACAGTGTGTCTTTACTCAATGTGAGATGTGATTAAAATGTCAGCTGTTATATTGGAATCTATCAATCCTGTATCCACCATGGCCATTTGCCTTGTTTCAAGGCTACTTAGAAAACTTTTTTTGAAAAACTGTTTACCATGAATAAGGTAAAAGAAGAATCTCTCTCTCTCTCTCTCTCTCACACACACACACACACACACATATATACACACACACTAACAAAACTATCATAACTCCTTCTCGTCTTTACATAAGGAATATTTGGGAAATACTTAAAGGTGTATGAACCTCTTCTTATAATGCATTTTGTTGAATGGGTTTACTAAAACTTCAAATGTGTCTGGCAAAATCATTTATATAAAATCTATAGGCAAGTAAATTGAAGTAATCCTGTATTCTTTGGTTTTGCTGCCAGGAAATAGTTGATGGTTATCTGGCTGCAACAGTTCCCACCCTGGAGAAACTGAAAATCACATTTACAAAGAAAGGATGAGTAGGGGCCATGGGCTAAAATAGAGACAGTGTGGTAAATTTGATAAGTTTGGGGAAAGTGGGCTGCTATAAACTTCCCCACCTCAGCTGAGGTCAGTCCCTCATGTTAGTGGAAGATACGTGAGGGTCAAGATTTAAAGGCAGTTGTTTACATTGACAATGGTAAACTGTTGAGAAAACAATTGCATTTGTGCATTTGTTAATTCACTCAATTTGCTGAGCTGAGACCAGTGAGGGATGGAGAGATCAAGTGAGGTGATGTTCCTTTGTTTTAAAACTTAACACCAGTAAGAGAAAGAAGACATCTTCACAAATACATAATGTCTGACTGGCTTTGAAAAGGATTTAGTACTTCACAGAGTAGATGCCCAGTAATTATTTTTTTAAATATTTGCATGTGTGGATAATCATTTGGATTAATAAATAAGTGAATTGTGAATCAGTGCCATAGAGAGGTTATGAAGTTCAGAGAAAAGACAATTTCTGTTAATTTGGGTAAGCTAAGAAGTGAAGAAAAGATACAGGGGTTTAAGAAAGAAATAGCATCGGGGCACCTGGGTGGCTCAGTCGTTAAGCATCTGCCTTCGGCTCAGGTCATGGTCCCAGGGTCCTGGGATCGAGCCCCATATCGGGCTCTTTGCTCAGCGGGAAGCCTGCTTCTCCCTCTCCCACTCCCCCTGCTTGTGTTCCCTCTCCCGCTGTGTCTCTCTCTGTCAAATAAATAAATAAAATCTTAAAAAAAAAAAGAAAAAACTAGCATCATTATGCTTAATAGCCAAAGGAACCCAAATGTCCATCAACAGGTAAATGGATAAAAAAGACGTAGCATATCTATGTAATGGAACATTAATTGGACATGAAAAGAAACCAAGTACTGATACATGCTATCACACTGATGAAGCTCAAAACCACTGTTCTAAGTGAGAGAAGCTAGACACACAAGGTCACTTATTATATGATTCCATATATATGAAATGTCTAAATCCATAGAGATGGAAAACAGATTGATGGTTCCCAGCGGCTAGGAGGAGCAGGGGATACAAAGTAACTGCTTAATTGGTACGGAGTTTCCTTTTGGAGTAATAAAAATGTTTTGGAACTAGAGAAGTGGTTGCACACCATTGTGAGTCTATCAAATGCCACCAAATTGTTCACTTTAAAATCATTAATGTTATGTCATGTGAATTTCACCTCAATAAAAAATGCGTTTAGAAGAGGGAAGGGTAAGAAAAATGTAAAGTAAGTTGGATAATTTTATTCACTGCCATTAGGATGGGCATGCAAGGAAGAGTCACTCATGGTAGGTTCTTGGTCAGAAGAGGGACGTGATCACATCTGGGCCTGGGAGGTTTGAAGCAGCTACAGTGTGTGCTAGAGATTGGATGAAGTAACAGGAAGGAATGTTACCTGTTCATAATTTTAAAACTATTTCTGTAGGAGTCCATAAAATTCCAAACTATGCTGGTGGCCACAACAGGTATAGCAATGCCAGATTAGATGTCAGGTATTGAGAAAGTAGTATGGTATCTTCAAACGAATTTGTCTAATCCATGTACAGTGGAGTATAATTTGCAAAGAATAGTTCCAGTTATTTTTTTCTTGTAATTGAATGCTATTGCCTAAATTGATGAAAAATACAAGTGGAATAGCTCTCACTGAAGAGCAGCATAAAAGGTTATTCCATTCATTCATGTGCACAAGGTATATGAAAAAGCAATCATGACTGTGGGCATATTTTAGTATGCTTCTCTGAAAGTTTCAGTTATTTATACTCAATTTCTTCTCAAGAACAAAAGTATTCCCTTAGCAAATATTACTGAGCATACACAATGTGTCATCACCACAATAGACACTGACTTCATAAAGGTAAACGGTTGAGTTTATAATGTAGTGAAAGAGAAGTCAACAGGGAATAACAGTGTAATTAAAGGGTGAAGATGAGGGTAAGTTCAGTCAAAACCAGATAGGGGAAAAGTCGCCTAACATAGTAAGGGGGTGTTAGGCAGTGGGATGGGGGTGGGGGGTGGGAGTGTGAATGAGGTTGGACTTGGGAAATGCATCCTCAGAAAAAGTCACAGCTGCAGCCCTGAGGGACAAGACCTATTAGACTGAGAAGGGCAGGGTTATGAGAAGAACCACTTATGTTTCTGTTCAAGACCCCTGAGAAGTAGTGAGAGGAGTGTTTCCCTATCAGTGAGCCTGGCACCAATGGGGAAGGAAACAACTGCTTTTACCTGAAAACCGACAGGCAGGTTTTGTCCTACAAGTGACAGAAATTGTATTTATGTCAACTAGAAGGATGGTCCTCCATTTTCAGGCCTCACAGTTGCCTGCCCTCAGCCTCTCAGCAGGGGTGCTAACCTGGACACCAAGTTGGGGAGCCCTCACCTGTAACTATGCAAAAAAAGTCTTCCTTACAAGGGAATATTATTCAGCCATTAAAAAAGCGTGGGGGGGGGGATCCTCTGCCATTTGCAACAACCTGGATGAACCTGGAGGACATTGTGCTAAGTGAAATAAGCCAGATGCAGAAAGACAAACACAGTATGATCTCACTTATGTATGGAATGTAAAAATGTCGAAGTCAGAACCAGAGAGTAGAACGGTGGTTACCAGAGACTGGGGGCTGGAGGAAATGGGGGAAATGTCGGTCACAGGGTACAGATTTTCAGTTATAAGGTGAATAAGTTCTGGGGTCTAATGTACAGCATAGTGACTCTAGTTAATACTGGGTTGTATAATTGAAATTGCTAAAAGAGTAGATCTTAAATGTTTTCACCACACACACAAAACATGGTAACTGTGTCACTTGATTATAGTCATTTCACAGTGTCTATGTATATTCAGTCATCACGCAAATAGATACAACATTTATTTGTCAAGTATACTTCAATAAAGCTGAGATTTTTTTTTAAGTCCTAATCCATTCTCTGATTCACGCTCACTTCCCATTATTGTTTAGTGATGTTGAATGTACAAAAGGAGTTTTAGCTGGTCCCTTTTGGTGGTTCTATCCAGTTCGATTTCTATCTTTTAACTACATTGACTTGCTTTTAATGTTTTAACTAATGAGAAATGTTCTTGTGTATTTCTTATATTTTCCTTTTAAATGAGGAACAAGGAGTAAATTGAAATATTGAATGTGATGAACAGCTTTCAGTTCATACAAATTAATCATTTGAACAGCTTTCAGTTCATACAAATCAATTCCCTTTCTTATGCTCTAAATGTGGATTGTGGATGGTTTATTTGCTGTCATTTTTGATATGTATGGTTTTTCAGAGAAGGTGTAGGGAGACCCGGATTTAAATAGCCACTACGATCCTACAGAAAACTTAAAAATCTTAAAAACATGATAAAATTCTGTATTCTAAGTTTTAATCCTGAGCTGAGTGAGGAATACTTTATTCTGAATTGCTTTATAAACTTACAATATTCGAGTATAGCAACATTAAACCAAAATATTTATTCCAGAACTACTGTGAGCTACCGGTTGCTCACTTCTGGGATACACCGTTACAATAGCATAGATGTTTATAATTAAGATCAGTTGCTACATAATGTAATGAGTAGGCTTAGAATACAATAGCCATTCTTAGTTCCCAAGTAGAAAATTTATTTATAGGTACCTCCTAAAGGTGAGAATGATCTCAACCAAGATAGAAGCTGCAAATAATATATTATTCCAAATGCTTTAAAAAGTAATTCTTAATTTGTTTTTTTTTCAATACCTTTTCCTTCTCCCCCACCCCCACTTCCTCATCATTTTCCTTTGTTCTAGATATCTATCCTGATTCTCCAAGAAACCCTTACAACTCTTTCCTCCCAACCATTATATCTCTCTGGTCAGATATTAGAAACCCCAGTTGGGGAATTGTTCATTTCCATGGGGTTTAATCACATTTTTTTTTTTTTAATTTGGAAGTTGTTCTCAGTCATAAAGAGGTTAACAAGACCTGTCATTATGAATGTATGACTGCAGTGTCGTAAGCCACATACATGGAAGCATTAACATGAATGTAAAATATCAGATTACAGCCTTTCCACTCATCATCTATAAGGAAATAGTGTCTGTTACACAACCATTCCCATTAAGAAATTTATGTTCTAAAAATACTTAGTTCCATTTCTGTTAGATGTTTGAATATTCTTTTGTATTTTCTGCTTTTGACTAATGCTCTTAGAGAAAAATACCTTGAACCTGCTTACCTCATTTTAAATGGTGCTAAACAGAGCTAATGCCACTTGGTTACACACCTAAGATCTATACTTACTGAGGAGTGATCAACCCTGCCACATTTCAGCATTGCAAAAGACAGGGAGTTCCCTCTCTAGGAGAAGCTCCAGTTCTTCTTTTGCTTTTATTCATCAGGCTGATTCACTCTTTGCTGTAGCTGATCCAGTGTCTCCTTTTCTGCTTCCTCAGTTGCTCAATTTCTCTCTCCAAAATGTTGGCTGTGTAGTAACAGTTACAACCCAAATACTTCCAAGCCCTCTTCTCCTTCAGAATTATTTTCCCTCTGGTCTATCTGGGGAAAGTGAAGCTGTTTCACATCAATTACTGAGTCATTTCCCCTTGGCACCTATTTCCTTATCATATCTGAGACTTCTACTCTCTTGGTTGGCTATCACCCCACCCATTCACACCCAGAACATCCTTAAATCAAGGGAACATGTACCATTCTTTCCTGGAGGTTTTGAACAAACCACTTAAAATTAAATATTCCACTCTTCAAGCCCCTCAACCATCCCCATCTCTAGAAAAAGGTTACCCTTCTACCTGGGCAACCTTCTACCGTATTGCAAGGCCCCATCTGTTTCTCACTTCTGGCAGCTCCCACCATTCAATTTCTCTTCATTTTATTTGCAGACAATCTTCTGTTTTGCTGTCTCTTTCCAAATCATATAAGCATTAGCTCCCAAGGTCAGACTATTAAATATTTTCTTAAACAAAAGTCTCCAGAGAAAAATTATGCCACTTTCTTAGGGGCAAAAGCAGTGATGTTATTTGTAATTTTAACTAGCATATTTTTTCCTCTCTGTTACTTTGTTTTATTCAAAAACAGCTAATGCAGTCCTTCATGTCAGGGTCATAATAACCAAAGATAGTCCATGAATACCCACAAGCTTTGGAAGTGCTGTTACAAGAAAAAAGATTTATAACAACCTTACTCGAGGTCATAGAAGATACAACAGTGATGAAAGAATTAAAATACTCATTTTCTGTTTCGATATAAGCCAGTTCAGAGATGAGAAAAAGGCAACACTTCTCTTTTTCTATTTCCAAGTTGGAGCAGTGCAGAAACTTTACGCTGACTGTGACTAAGTCATTAATTGAACAGTATGCTAAATAAATTAAATAAGCAAGTGCCTTGTAAAAGTACAAGGCAATCATGGTTGTGATTAGGAAAGCTGAGGTGCGGAACACCCAGAGAGAAAGCCGACGGAAGTATTAAAGACTCCATATGTGGCCCACCTGGCTGGGAAAGAAATCTGGAGAAGCAGTCAAGTGAATAAATCAGAAAAGTAGATCAAAAAGAAAGTTTGAGAGTGAGATCAATGTAAGTGAATTAGGAGAAAAAAAAAAAAAAAACCTTTTCTATAATATGACCAGAATTCTGAGTGACCTAAAATGTAAGATAACAACATCTAAGGAAAAATAGCCAAATGAACCCAAGAGTCTATTTCCTGGATATAATTAGTCTGTTTATAAGTCGTTCTAAAGTGTAGCAGTCAATATCAATATGAGTCCTTAGTAGCAAGCAAGAGAAATCAACTCAAATTTAAGCAAAAAAAAAAAAAAAAGGAAAGGAAAGAAAGAAATTACTAAAGGACATCCAGCATTTCGAAGACTTAGTTGTTGAAGGGAGGTGGGGGGAGGAGACAGCTGGAGAATGAGTCTCAGAAATGTACAGCATCTCAGAAAGGGGAAGTAGCCCAAGTCCCACCACTGAATAGCCTGATGAGGATATTCTCTTGTTAACAGTGATCCCAATAGGCACCCAAGATTCAACTCCTCTAATGCTCCCATTGTTACTGTGGAAAATTTCTCACCAGTTGCTTTTCCCCTAAAGTTTCAACAGTTCAGAGCCCCGGGCACAAACATTTACTTACTGACTGAGCCTGTGTCACATGATCACTTCTAGGGAGAGGACAGAGGAGTAATTTACCAGGTCTCTTAGCACAGCTCACAGACTTGGGGCAGGAGTGGATTTCCTCAAAGACAGAAGCCTCTTCTCCAGCCTCCCACCAAATAAGACACACCAAATGGCCTCCACAAATACTGACAATGCTATCAATTCTAATTTAATTGGATTAATAAATGGAAATAACTAGAATTCAATTTTCCTGATTGACAAAAAAAAAAGAAAGAAGGGGGGAGATGGGAGCCCCAGAGGCACTGGAGGAAGGGGGCAATAATGTATCGAGGCAAAGCATGATGGTTCTTAAGTCCAGGATTTAAATCCCATTATCACATTTACTATCTCTGACCTTGGGTAAATTGTGTAGCATACAGCTTCATATTGGTGGTAGTTAAAGTGGAAATGAGAACGCTGTTCATCTCATAAAGTTACTCAGGATGAAGTTTAAAAATGCACACTACTTGCTTACTGTGTTGCCTAGAACAAGAGCGACCCCTCCCACTTAAGACTGTGTAGCTCAGCGGCCCTCCCCACACAGTGGTGCCCACCAAGCACGGCCACTCTCAACAAATTCTTGATGTTTTGATTTCTCTTCCTCCCAATGCTGAGGAGAACCCTAATGTAAGCCTTCTCCATCCAGTGCTTTTGATGGCTTTTCTGAGTTGTCTCATCTCCCTTTCTCTTGAGCCTCAATCTGAGGCCGTTACCCTATAAATAAAAGGAATTCTGTGTTTTTCTATATTCTTGAGTTCCATATTGGGTTTAAAAAGAAAAGTATCCCCACAGCCCTTTCTAGGACTAGAGCCCTACTTTTATCTTGCTAGCCTCCTCGCCACTAATCTTTAGCTCTTTTTTTTTATGATTATTATGTTATGTTAATCACCATACATTACATCATTAGTTCTTGATGTAGTGTTCCATGATTCATTGTTTGCGTATAACACCCAGTGCTCCATGCAGAACGTGCCCTCTTTAATACCCATCACCAGGCTAACCCATCCTCCCACCCCCCTCCCCTCTAGAACCCTCAGTTTGTTTTTCAGAGTCCATCATCTCTCATGGTTCATCTCCCCCTCAGATTTCCCCCCCTTCATTCTTCCCCTCCTATTATCTTCTTTTTTTTTTAACATATAATGTATTATTTGTTTCAGAGGTACAAGTCTGTGATTCAACAGTCTTACACAATTCACAGTGCTCACCATAGCACATACCCTCCCCAATGTCTATCACCCAGCCACCCCATCCCTCCCACCCCCCACCACTCCAGCAACCCTCAGTTTGTTTCCTGAGATTAAGAATTCATCATATCAGTGAGGTCATATGGGTGGATCTCACAACCATGAACATGAGCTTGGAAACCAGATGATCTTGACTTTCAGTCAAGCTCTATCACTCATCAGTTGTGTGATTTAGACAAGTTATTTACCCTTTCTGGGCCTCATTGGCATTACCTGTTTAATGAGGGTGGTAATGAATATGGCACATTAAAAATGCCTTTGATTATTATCTCAGTGACTATTCTTTTTTTTTTAAGATTTTATTTATTTGAGAGCAAGAGAGCAAACACAAGCATGGGGAGTGGGGGAGGGAGAAGCAGGCTTCCCGCTGAGCAGGAATCCCTATGTGGGGCTCAATATCAGGACCCTGGGATCATGACACGAGCCATAGGCAGATGCTTAACGACTGAGCCACCCAGGAGCCCCCTCAGAATAAGTGACTGTTCTTAACTATGAGTAGATAGAAGCTTCTAGCTGGATACCAGTTCCCTTAAGAAATTAAGGGAAGATATAACAGAGACTCCGTAAGAAACTAAGATTAAGATCACTCCATTTAGGAACTTAATAAAATCATTGTAAGACTGATGGGGAGATAGCTTTCCTCCAATCACTTCAGCCAGGACTCTCTGGTTCATAATGGAAGGTGCTACCACAAGGTGGCAGGACATTACTCTATTGAATCCCATCACAGGATTGTGATTCTATCACAAGATGGCAGGATCGCAGTCTCTGTCAACTGTTTTATCCAAGGAGCTGGTCCCAACCCTGGTAGCATAATGGAATCATTTGCAGAGTTTTTCAAAAACACCAATCTCCAGACCCCATCCCCAAAAGTTTAATGTGTAACTGGATGAAAGGGGAAAAAATATAATTTAAACTATAATTTTGTTTTAGAAAGAAAGGAGGAGAGGAAGGAATCACCGTCCTGGGAAGTTACTGTTGGAAGTCATCCAAGTCATTTCTCTGCTTCTTAGAAGTGCCCAGAAATCTGTGCAGGAAAAATGAAACTCCTAGGTAAGTTCTTGTTAGTTCTGATGTTCATGTGCTTTAATAGCTCAAGACCTTTACGATCAAGAAACTTTTCCTAGAGTTTAAAGCCCTCCTATTGAAAGCTAAGCTCCATCGTTCTGGTGTTTAGCTCAGAGGAAACAAGAACTGCTCCCAAGACTCATATTTTACCCTTCTCTGTCCTTGAAGTGTCACCTCAGTTTACATAAGTGAGTTTCTTTTGTGCTTAATGCAGTTGATTTGCCATTTCTACTGTTGTATATTGTGAATCAGCTCACAAGCCACTCCGGGCAGTACCTTCTTGTTTCCTAAGCCAAATATTTTTGAGGGAGCAAGCTTCCCTGGCTCAAGGGCTATTATGGGGATGGGACGGCAGGCCCTAACATTTGGCCTCCACTCAGAGCAACCATTACACTGGCGTGGGGCCACCGTGACCTGGTAGTAGCCTGACTTCATCACACCTTTCTGCCAATCCTGGGAAATGAAAAACGAGTCTTTGGCAATCTTTAGTCTGACTCAGTATACATTTAAGCCAAGGTATAAAATATAATAGTCACTGTTACTGAGCATCTAGTATATGCCAAAGATGTTGTAACAATTAAAGGAGAAATTTATGGACAGAGCACACTGTCAGGAACATAGTAACCTCAGTAAGTGGTGACTAGTATAGGCATTATTGCTAATCCCAAAAGTGGCCTTGAAAGGGTGACATGATTATTCTCCTTTTACAAGGATGAAATCAAAGTTCAGAAAGGTTCCATAACTTGCCCAAGGTTACACTGTTCATAAATGGCAAAGCAGCCATTTAAACACAGGGCAACATTTTAACAGTAGAGCCTTGCCCAGGATTGAGAGAGCAGAATATTTGCAACTGTTTGTGGTAATTTCCCATGATTAGAAGGGGGCTGAGTGGAGATTACAATAAATTACTTCCTTTTATTTTGCATAGGATCACAAACCACTTAAAATTAATCCTGTAGTAGACTACTGGTTCTATGTTGTGTGTGTATGTGTGCAAACATATACATGGGTATGTATATGCAGACAAATGTGATTTATTGGTTTAGTGGTAATAGTAGAGAGAGGCAAGTGATGAATTGAATTACAGCAATAGCACAAACTGATCACATTTAAAGAGATTAATCAATATCATTCAGTTCTCTAAGTAGTTATTATCAAGGGCATATTATGTGCTTGATAGTAAGTGCTAAGTTCCTTAGAGAATATAAAAGAAGAATATGGCAGAATCCCAGCACTCAGAAACCTTTAGTGTAGTTAAAAACCACTGTGAAATAGAGAATCAAAGACTATAAGAATTTGTTCATTAAAGTGCTAAATTAAACATAAAAGCAAGTACCAGGATATATAATAGTTTCCTTCAGGATGAACTGAGGGCAAGGAAGGAGTTGGGTCATTATCCACGAGGGAAGAGGAACAGGACATGAGTGCTGAGGATTTGAAGCTAAATAGAGAAAAGAGTATGAATGTCCTTCCCTTTCATCCCCCTGTCTCTTGTGAATCAGCCTGAACAAAGCGCTGAAATCAGGAATTCATTTAATTATTTATTCATTAGATGAGTAAACCTAATATGTGCCAGATATCTGTTAGGAAAAGAAATAAGCATGATGTGTACAGGGAAGGAGGAAGAAGCTTACTTAATGGAACAGAGAGTTTGAAAGGGAGTTGTCAGGAAATAGGATGAGGGGAAATTCTGGATGCCCTCAGAGACAAAAATGGAATGGCTTGTGAGGAACTGCTCTAAACTCTTGAAGAGGAGAAAGTGGAAGGTACAGTGAAAATGGTGTTAGAGAAAAATTCACCTGGGAGCCATGCTCAGGTTCCTTGGTACCAAGCCAGTAGACATATGTATGCACCCCTACCTACACCCATGCATTCATATATATTCAGAGAGACAGAGACAGATCATTTGCTTGCTTACAAAACTCATATGGCCAGGCTAAGTCCTCAAGGAAAATAATAACTGAACATGACAGTGGATACTTTCAAAGGCAGAAACAGAGCAATAACACTCAACTCCAATTTCCAGTTGAGATTTATTATTTTTTTTTTAATATTTTATTTATTTGACAGAGAGAGAGACAGCGAGAGAGGGGATACAAGCATGGGGAGTGGGAGAGAGAGAAGCAGGCTTCCCGCTGAGCAGAGAGCCCAATGCGGGGCTCGATCCCAAGACCCTGGGATCATGACCTGAGCTGAAGGCAGACGCTTAACCGACTGAGCCACCCAGGTGCCCCATCCAGTTGAGATTTAGATGGCCCTGGTCTAGCCCCTTCTGGAGCACATACTCTGATCTCATCATTCCTAACATAGGTATGATTTTCCATTACCAGCAAACAGAGACTATCAGGAAGTGTTTCATCCACACACAGAAATCCACGTGGTTAGTTAAAGAGGGGACTTCCCCCCAGAGACATGAGGCAATGGAGTAAGAAAGCAAAATCTTTTTGATGGAAACAAAAGAAGTTCAAACAGTTTCATGTGCTTCATAGCTACTAACAAGGCACCGAGAGCAAATCTTATTTTCCTACTGTCAGACCTAAAGTCTCATTCTTTAAGGAATCCATGGCACCCTACTTAATTAGAATAAATCTGCCCTAAATTGCAGTTGGCTTCATTAAATGACAAAATATATATATATATTAGAATGACTCTCTGGGGGAGGGGAGGATGTGAAAATTGCCAAAGAATGGTTTTAATTTTAGAATACCAGGAAGAATTTCACACAGCAGCAAACATAATTTCACTAAAGCTGCATGAAAACATTATATACCTAAACAGCTGTAAATCTTTGCTTATAAAAATAACAGTAAATGCAGGACTCCTAATGAATAAAAATGAAGTTTAAATCTATATTCAGTATCGGTTTGGCTGCTAACAGTTTTGGTCCAAGTCTTAGTTAATGACCTTCTCCGTCGGCTCCAAACCATGTGGGTTTGCTCTTCCCGTTTTGGCTTTACCAAATATGAAAGCAACCATCCCAACCACCAGTCACTTAAACAAAAGGAGATGTATTAGTCTGAACTTCAGCATGCCTCGTGGCAAGCTGGGAGCCTCAGCAGATGGGAGTGGGCCTGAGACTTCACAATGTAGTCAGTGCCCCTGAGATCACTCTGCCCCTTCCTGCTGCTACACCATGATCAGTAGGATCAGCAGGAGACAGGGGATTTCAGCCAAGAAATGGAGTTCAGAAATGCTAGACAGACAAATCCCTTGCGGTCAGTCCAATGCCTCGGGTGATTTCACTAGTTCAGTTTGACAGTTTCTAGAGAAATAGAAGCTATCACTTTAAATAACCCCTGGCCAATTTTTACTGGTCATCTCAAGTTTCTTATACAGTTGCTCCTCCAACTGTTCATATAAGAAAGGAGTAGAAAAGTCAGCTATAGATCGGAGAAGTAAGGGATTGGCTTTTGCTCTTTGCAACATTGATAGGAATCATGGGAAGCAGGGAGTTTAGATAATCAGACAATAGAATGCTTTAGAGCAACACTATCCCCATATGCTGGTTCTAGTGTGGACGTGTTGGCTAGTATCTCTTCATTCTGAAATACACAGTCATCCCTGACCTTTCAGATGCAGAAAGGATGTGCCAACCTAGCCATGTATACTGAGGGATGCCCAATTTGTCTGCTTATTTGCTTTGGTGTGTTAACAGATTAAACCTAATCTGATGGAACAAATAACCACTAAATCTACAAAGGAAAAGATACACATCAAGTGTCACACCAAGTCATTTTACCTAGATCACACGAAGTACCACTTAGTAAGTTTTACATTCCATTGTCCTCAGTTAAAGGGGGTTTGGGCTAAAGGTGA
This sequence comes from Phoca vitulina, assembly GCF_004348235.1. Lineage (NCBI taxonomy): Eukaryota > Metazoa > Chordata > Mammalia > Carnivora > Phocidae > Phoca > Phoca vitulina. Next base: position 18,660,833 of record NW_022589708.1, on the reverse strand, counting down.
GACTATCAGTTCTCTATACTCAGAAAACAGTTGGACAAGAAGTAGAGGGCATATAATACACAGCCCTAAACTGGGCCTTATCAGGAATAATAAAGAAAAGCATAACCTAAATTGTAGGGTTTTTTTTTTTCCTAATTGAAGAAAACAGAATAGACCTATGCAAAATACAAATCAAATGCAACAGCAAGATCACCAACAGACTCCACTTCCCTCTATTCAGGTCATGTTGCATTCACAAAATATAATTTGTGCTATAAGGCAATATATACACTCCTAAAAAACAAAACTCACATTCTGTAACTCATATATGAAAAATAACTAGGGATTATGCAAAAAAAAAAAGGGGGGGGTTATGGGCAGACCACTCACAATCTATGCGATTCATAACAAGAATGCTAACAAAACAAAAACGATTTTGATAAAAATGCTAGTTCAGCTAAAAAGACATTGACATTCCTAATAAAGAAAAAAATACTAAGTGAAGTAGATTGATGGAGGGGACGTGAGAAGGAGTTGAGGCTGCTGAGTTGTAGAAACAAGATCAAAATGTACAAATGTTGGGGAGAATTGCAAAATAGGAACTTCTAAGACCAAGCATGTGGCCATGCTGAGTCATGAGGAAGAATATAGGGTAATAAACATCATGTATAGGACTTTATTCTCTACAGCAGCTGTGTTCATGTACTTTGCATTCAGCTGCTATCATTAGATGTGTAAAACACACCTGATGCGTGTCAGCGTTGGTGTAAAACATTAACATGCTGGGGCAAATCACACAGGAACAACATATGTGATTGATGCATTGTAATGGCATCTTTCCTCTATCTACCCACCATGTATAAGCTAGTTCTCAATACGGAAACAAAAGTTTTAGTAGAGCAGACCAAACATTATGATTTATTATATTTTCTTAACCAAACCCTCACTTAACTTCGTATCACTTTCACCTATCATTCCTAATGGTGTTACCAGTATCTAATTATCCCAAGCTCGAACTGCATTTTTTTACTCCATCTCACTTTTAAATAGCAAAATATTACATTTATTATCATAAAATAATGCATCAGGGGGTGCCTGAGTGATGCAGTCATTTGGGCATCCAATTCTTGATCTCAGGGTTGTGAGATTGAGCCCCCTGTCGGGCTCCACGCTCAGCAAGGAGTCTGCTTAGGACTCTCTCTCCCTTTGTCCCTCCACCCTGCTCTCTCTCTCTCTCTCTGTCTCTTTTTCTCAAATAAATAAATCTTAATAATAATAATAATGCATTAGCATTCACTCCCCTCTTTCCTGTCAAGGTGTGGTTGGAGAAAGCTTAACTAGCCAGAGGGGGAACAAGATACAGGTAAGGGGTAATTCTTGTCCCCTCTCATGAAAGTGAAACCAGAGTTAGACCTGGAAGTCATGACTAGTAAGGTGGGGGAGGGAGGAGACACAGAGTTCTTTAAGAATAACAAGTGCAAATCTTATCAGACTAAGAGGCTAAGTGGAGAGTGGTAGCCACCATATAAGGACAATACAGGGCAAAGTCAAAGTACCAGGAAAACAAAAATGGCAAAGGGATACAGTCTGGTCAGGACTCATCAACAATTTACATGAAATCCAAGAACAAGTTTGTGTGAGAAGGTGGGTTTTATTTGAGAAAGTTCAAATAGGATGAACAAAAGGCTACACCTGCCTCTTTGCTTCCTGAACTGACTGCAAGCTGACCATCAACATCTGATCATTCTCTTCACAGTATAGGGAGTTATCCTGAGCATGTCCCCTCCTAATTACAGACTCTGTACACTAGGTTTACTTCCAGTTAGGTGTGGATTATGATTACACTGTGGCAAAGGATTATAGGCAGAAGTGATAGATGCCCTTTCAGCCTCAGAGTGAAACAAGGCTGTGCCTTTAAACCAAGAACCTATCTGTTCCATGGCCTCTCTCCCCTTCCTTTTTGCCGCAACCCAGACATGGCAGCAATCCAGCTTTTTTTTTTTTTTTTAAAGATTTTATTTATTTATTTGAGAGAGAGAATGAGAGACAGAGAGCACGAGAGGGAAGCGGGTCAGAGGGAGAAGCAGACTCCCCGCTGAGCAGGGAGCCCGATGTGGGACTCGATCCCGGGACTCCAGGATCATGACCTGAGCCGAAGGCAGTCGCCTAACCAACTGAGCCACCCAGGCACCCCAATCCAGCTTCTTGATTGCTCTGTGGGATGCTGGAACATGAAATTAGCAGAAACCTGGGTAGCAAATAACTTCAAGGAGTAGAGTTGCCCTACTGACCTACAAATATTACCTAAGAAAGAAATCATCTCCTGAATTCTTTAAACCTTCATCTCTTGGAGTTTAGCTTTCTCTCAAATAATACCCCTTCGATCACATTCAAAAGTCTACATAGTCATAACTGTAGGTTAGTTAATTAATGTTAAACAAATGTATTATTTAAGAGGTAGCTTTGAATATTCAATATCTTCTTATGTCTGACCAAAAGAAAGCAAATCCCTATGTACCTGTTATAAACAAGCTTACATGAGCTGTGTTATCCAAGTGATATGTTTTGGTGCGAGGTTCTTAAACATCTTCAGCTTGTCTAAATTATTATAATTACAATTTTTGAGAAGGAGGAGGATATGACAAAGCAAATCCATATTCATTTGGAAGAATAAATCAGCTAGAATACACAGAATTTTTTTAATAAGGAGGTCTCTGAAATATTAAAATGCTCTTTATAAACTACAGTAGTTTTTAAAAGAGAGATACTGACCTGGGAAGAGATAGATGGATACATGAGACAGAATGCATATATAGTTAGGTATAATTATAGGTAAAGATAGCACCTCTAATCAACAAGTTATTAGTAAAAATTGCATGAGGACTAGCTCTCCATTTGGAAAAAGCAGCTAAAATAATCTTTATCTCATCTCTTAGAGCAAAATTATTTCCAGACCAACAAGAGGCTTAAGTGAAAAATAAATATGTAAATTTCATAGTGAATATTTATCCAATTTGTCTAATAAGATAGGAAAGGAGTTTTTGAGAATGACAAACAGAATCTCCAGAAGGAAAAAATAATAATACATTTTACTGCATAAAAATTTTAAATTTCTGTAGCAAATTTTATTTAATTCAAAGAAAAATGACAAATAGGAAAATGTATACAAAGGATATCAATGTCCTTAAAACACATAAAGTTCTTACAAGTTATTAAGAAAAGCATGCCAACAGAAAAATGAATAAAGGATTTGAATAATCAAGTCATAGAATCATCTATTAAAATCGGCCGTGAGCATATTAATAGGTTCAGGTTCCCTAGCAATTCGAAATTTCAAATCAAAACAAAAATGAGAGGCTATATTTCAACGATCACATTGGTGGAGAAGCACATCCCACTAACAGGAGAACTCGCAAATTGGGAACTGCATACGATTAAGGTTTATGAAACTCTCCCCCTACTTGGAGCATTTGTGCCAAGCTAGGGCATCTTTCCACAGACTTACAGGCTCTCTGACTGTCCCGTGTATCTGATCCTCAGGGAGTTCACAGATGTGCCTTTATTCACATGTACAGTTACCAATGGCTTTTTCTGTTTATGTCTGAGATTCTAGAAGATCCTTTCTGGTGCTCCTATCTTTAAATATGATCATGCACGTAAAAATATCACCCATCATCAAGTAATGATTTCCTTTTTTGTTAGAACTAAAAGGCAACTCTGTAAAGTTGCTTATTAGGGAAAAGAAGGCTGGAGGAGTGGGGGCACAGGCAAGATGAATTTCATGTCTACATGAAAACATCATTGTTAATGAGGTCACCTCTACTTGAATGTCCTTCCCGCTGCTTTATCCTCTCTCTGGATCATCTGCCCGCAAGACAGACCCTCCTATTGTCCAGAGTATCTCCCCATATGAGACTGCATCTAAGCCATTTCCTATTTTGTCAGGATAAGCAAATCAATCAAACTGATTCCTACCAATGAGGCAGTGGATGCATCTTCTAACTTTTGGAAAAATGTCTTCATGTAAACAGGTGGTTCTAATGGAGGTATTTGTCAGCACTGCCACGTGGGTTTCCGCCCTGGCAGCAAATGGGAATAACCTGAGAATGGCACCAAAACAGATTTTAAAACATATCAAAATGGCCAGGTCTCATGACAAACTAGTTAACTCAGAGTATTCGTCAGTGGGGCTGGGGCATATATTTTTGTTGTTTTGTCTTTTAAAGCCCCAGATGTGATTCGGATGCTCATGTTCAGTGAGCATTGAGAATCACTCCTAGGACAGTGGTTCTCAAAGCATGGTGCCCAGAGCAGCATCAAGAGCACCTGGGAACCTGTTAGAAAATGCAGATTCGCAGGCTTCACCCCAAACCTACACAACCAGAAACATCAAGGGTCAGACCCAAGACTCTCTTAGTAATACCTCTTGGTGATGCTGACATGCACATCAAATTTGATAACCACTGCATTAGGACATGTAGCAACATGACTGTGTCCAGACAGTAGGCATATAAAAATGAAATGAAAGTTAAAAAAAATCTAATTTGGTGTGATAAGCATCATTAAGAAAGATTAACAATATACTATGAAAGACCATTGGAAGAAACTATGAAGCCTTATTGTGGGAAGGCTTCTCGCACAGCCTTTTCAGCAGCTTCTAAAATCATAAGGTGGTCCTAAGATTTGACCTTGACCGTGCACAAGGCCATGTTAGATGAGCCGTCAGACCATAGACTGGCAAATTTATACCCAAATATCCTGTTTACCTTCCATCTTCTGATGAGAGATCAACTACCGAAGTTACAGAGTGCACCCAAGATTAAGAGGAATAATGGCAAGCTGTGTTTTCTTCTGTTCTGAAGCCACTGATCTCATCCTCTCAACCCCCCAATCCCAGCATCTTTCCCAGGAGTTGACAAGTCAAGTTTTGCGAAATTTAAAGGCGCTGGTTCAGTACTGAGCAAGTGATAAGGGTCCAGCCGAAGCCAGATTCTGACAGCACACACACCACACCCCTCGACCCCCATGTGTGTGCCGCAGGGACTCCTGAACAGCCCAGCTCCTCCTGCGCAAACCAGAAGGAAGGAAAGGAGCAAGCAAGGAACAAGGAGCAAAGAGGCTGATCGCTGGTGCTTTCCATGGAAGAAGCTTCCAGAGGACCTTGCCACTTCCCCGCGTCTCACCCCGCTGCTGGGCGGCGGTGTGTTGCCACCGCTAGGCGCGTCCTCAGCGAGGGCGCAAGAGCCCAGCCTGGAGCGGTGAGGGCAGAAAACGCGGGGACCGGCCCTGGCCCAGGAAGACATGGTCAGCATTCAGAAGTGGGCCTGGGGTGTGGAACGCCCAGCGTCCTGGGGGAGCAGCATCCCCACGCTGGCGGCCCCCGCTGGCAAAAGTCAGCCCGCTCCAGCTCCACTCGGCCGCCGCCGGGACGCGCCGCGCCAAGCTCGGGGAAGCGGGGCGGAGGCGCAGGACTGTGGGCACCTCTCCGCGTCCTGGCCCTCCACCCTGTCTTGCCTCACCCCCAGCCCCCCTGGGTCCAGATTCTCCACTTCGCTCATTCCTCCTTTTCTGGACCTTTCTGCAGCTCTCCTCACAGACACTGAGTTTTAATAGTGGGAGGGAGCCGCTGCCCTGCTGGATTCTTGACCTTGCACATTCCAGAAAGCACCTTCCAAGTAGGGTTGAAAAAGAAAAAGCAAAGGCTCATGTTGCTGGAAAAAATCAATGGAAGTTATTTTAGCAATCTCCCGCCTCAGCCACACACGCATCGCTGCACTCACACCTGAAAACAGTCCAAGAGCATCACCAGCGCTGGGCAGAATTATCAAGTAGATTAAATAAATATCCTTTTTCTGAGGACACACACACCCACCCTCTCATTCTCCTAACAGGCACGGGCACAAAGACCTCTATGTTCTGACCCCCTTGTGCTCCTCGATTGCTCCCACTAGTGGTATCGTGTGCAGTGTAGCTTTCTCCGTCAAATGGTGACTGTCCTATCCAATTTGCCCAGGTTCTGCTAGGCTGCTGGAATATATGAGTCTATCGCTATTTGGACTAAGCCAATACCTGAGGTCTTACTGTGTGTTGAGGGGGATAAGGATAAACTTTGGGGTAGTAAGAGGGGTAACGTATATCTGTAACTTGAAAGCATGTCTTAGTTCATCAAGTGTTACCTGGCGCACAGCATTGGTTTGCTGGGGAAAGGATACTTGGCCTATCTTTTGGAGGCGGGAGGGAGTCCCCAGGGCCAGAATAGTCGCATTTAGTCCTGACTGCATGTAATAATTACATAGGAGACAAGGAAGTGTGATGGAGGAGTGTGTGTGTGTGTGTATACACAAAGTATCAGGACTCGGGCTTGGATAAACATCAGTCATTTTAAAATGCAAAAACCATTTTTATGGGACAGGCCTGGACATAATTTGGGTTTTGTTTGTTTGTTTGGATATTCTGTAATTTCTTAGGTGATTCTAAGTTGCTGTCATGAATCAGAACCACTATATTAAAGCCGTTCTCAAAGTGTGAGTTCAGGACCAGCAATATCACCGTCACACTGGAGCTTGTTAAAAATGCCAGTTCTCAGGTCCCACCCCAGATCCACTGAATCAGAAGCTCTGGGGGTGAGGCACAGCTGCTTGTGCTTCAACAAGCCCTCCAGATTTTTTTTTTTTTTAAAGATTTTATTTATTTATTCATGAGAGACAGAGAGACAGAGGCAGAGGGAGAAGCAGGCTCCCCGCGGAGCAGGGAGCTCAATGCGGGACTCGATCCCAGGACCCTGGGATCATGACCTGAGCCGAAGGCAGACGCTTAACCGACTGAGCCACCCAGGCGTCCCCTTCCAGATTATTTGGATGCATGCCCAAGGCTGTGAACCATTAGGGACAGACTCGTCTATACTGCCCTGAAAGCTAAGAATGATTTGAATATTTTAAAAGGGCTACAAGCAAAGAAACAAAGAAGCCTATGCAACAGACCTAGATGGCCCAGAAAGCCAAAAATATTTAATATAGCACCCCTTACAGAAAAACATCCCATTCTAGACTAGAAGGTCACATGGTGAGGGACTCTGTAAGCCCACTGGTCACTGGCAGTATGAGGGCATTGAGAAATTTTGTGGAAGAGTGAGGTATTGGGGATTATAGGAAGTAGGATTTCCTTCTTTTTTGTAGATGTGTGTTATTATTGGCATGAAGCAAAGAGATATGCAGGATAGGTCTTATCCAGGCCTCTGTGGGCCACAGCAGCCTTCCACGCGGAGTATTAAGTGAGCTCATTCCAGATTCAGCCCCCACCCAGCTTCCCTGGGTCTACACAAGGGTGTCTGTGTGTAGGTTTGCTTTCACTAAGCTCTTTGAGGACAGAAAATAGAGGCAGTATTTATTTTTGTGTTGATCACCTGAGCACTGTGATAGGCACACAAAAGGTACTTAAATGTGTACCTACTTAATAAATGCTCGTTTATCTAATTCCTAGTTGTGGAGTTCCAAGTTATAGGGACAACTGTCTACACATAGGTTAAGTATTTGAAGAGACTGTACCAACTGTTTTAAAGGGAGAAGTCTAAATAAAATGAAGGCTCCAGGGCATCCAAAATAGTGAACATTAAATATATATATACTTTTATTATATTACATACAATAAACTATTACATATAATAACCTACTGTATATTTTATTTTATTATATGTAATAATATACTCTATGTGTGACATATTATATATATTATTTTTAAAGGAAATAATATCTGTCTTTTATATAATGGAACATCCCTGCATAAAACGGGTGTATCTTTAACCACTCAAAATAAATATTTCTTTGGAGAGGTTTATTGTTGGTTACTGTTGTCAGTGTTTTGTTTTGTTTTGTTTTTACCTAATAAGGGTCATGTCCCTGTTCACCATTCTTCATTACGTTGGCAAAATAAATGTGTATGCTTAGATTTCAGTTTTGAAGATAAGAATTACAGCAACCATTTCTATTGAATGATGCTATTTATAGGTCCTGGCTGACAGCCATTACTAATACTACTTGGCTGTGATGAGGCTAAAATGAATTCTATTAAAAGAAAAAATCCTAAATAACAGATATGTTCACAAGTTGCTCTCCATTTAGCATTCAATCTGTTCTGAAATATGGGATTTTTTTAATCCAGAATTAATATGATTGCATTTCAGCATCATATTATGTATTTTTAAATTGATTTATTTACTTTTAATGGAACTATAGTTGACATACAATACTATATTAGATTTGGATGTATAACATAGTGAATCATAGTGAATCAGAATAAAATCACTATGTTATTTAACATTTATATACATTACAAAATGCTCACCATGGTAAGTGGAGTTACCATCTGTCACCATATAACGTTATTACAATACTGTTGACTATATTCCCTGTGCTGTACTCCCTGTGATTTATTTATAACTGGAAGTTTGTACCTCTCAATAAGCTAATTTTTTGGCCAAAATGTCATATTGAAATTTGGGGAAGAAGCAGTCACTTTGAGAGTGGGTAGCCTTCTTTTGAAAAAGAGGGGGGAAAATGCCATTGATTCACAAGCAAATGTTTGTTTCCTCAGGCTTAATCCTATTGGAATTAATGGTCATGTTTCAAGGTCACTTCCTGCCATCCAGACATCTTACTCGCCATTAAATTAAGAGCAGGTGTAGCAACACCAACATAATCTACTACAGTTAAACCTTGGTATTTTAAAATCTAGAAATTCAGCATCATCAAGTGTAGAGTACCTGGGTAAATCCTATTGGAGGCAGCTATCATAAAAAGGCTGATTTATGTATGCAGTTGTAAAAACACATTAATTTGTATCGTCAGCAGAAGTAATTTTTAAAAATCTGAATGACAATATACCTTCATGAAAATAAAATGTATTATGAAAGTGTAGGTTGAAGGTGCCTAGGAGGTTGAGGTGCACATATATGTTGAAAATAATATATTTTGAACATTGCTAAACAGCAAAAGTCACCAATAAAGACCGAGAAGACCGTAATTTTATCAGAGGTATGCAAATACCATATAAAACTTTTGCCTCAAACTTTGATTAAATACATTTGCCTATGAAAACCATGTTGTCTTGCTGCATGTTTGGCACCACATTTTCCCAAGCAAGAGGTAAATTTTAAAAATAAATGGCAGGAGGAAAGCCATACATAAGGAAAAACACACACACACATGCACACACACACACACACAAAACAGAATATGCCCCTGGGCCAATTCTCTGTGAATATCTCAAGATCCGTATACATGAATATAAACATTCACATACAAACATAGAAATAGACAAATTATATGCATATTTTGTGAGTGGAGTCACTCAGCTTTTATCCATTGTATCTTTGTATAGCAAACAACCTTGAAATATAGAGATGGTATCTCCCCTTAGGGAAGAGGGTTGTTTTTGTTTTTTTCCTATTTGTTGTTGTTATTTACTGTCCAGTATAATAGAGATAAAATCTGAGACAAAGGTCAGGTAGCTTTGCTTACAGTCCACCATAAAAGATCTGGATTCTTTAAGCTTGGGATTCCTGAGCTGTGTTGCAAACCCACTTGGTAAACAGCATCCACCTGGGCTGCTTGCATCACTGAGCCGACTTGAGTGGCAAGAGGGGCTAACAAGGAATGTGAAACTGCCTTCTTGATATGCCATAAGTAATAAAGTCCTTAGTCTTTGACCCAGGAGTCTAGTGTCTTCTACCAACATCCTCGAAACTGTAACAGGCTAACTTGTTAGCTTGCAAGTAGAAAAAATCTCAGGCCCTTCCCATTTCTTGACAGTAGGGATGGAACTAGGGTAAGTTAAAAGAGACGCCTTGGGCGTGAAATTTAAGGAGGCATTCACTGAGGATCTATGCATGGGCCTTATATCTGTAGGCACCTTTCTTAACTCACTCTAGTCCTGGTCTTGCTTGACATCTTGTGTAGTAAGTATTTAAATAAGCATCTTACTCATCTTACAGATAAATTTTATAGATGTTTTTAGCCCCAACTTTGTCTCCATCCAAATCACATTTTCCAATATATATTCATGCATGAAGTACATGATAGAAAAAATAAAACAAGCTTTTGAACTGTTTGAAGAGAGCAAACATTGTCATCTGTGATACCATTTTGACTTTGGAGTTCAGGATGCACAGCTCCCCTTGTCCCACAAACCAATCACAGTCTACTGGGCTCTGCTGCCCAGCAATACAAATGTATTACCTGGCCTTTCCATAGAAGACACCAGAACTCCCTTTGGAGTTTTCTCAGTCAAAGAGATATCCACACTATCGAAGATTGGTTGCTATGAAAGAATAACTCAGTCTGAACTAAAATGCTTTGCAGACCATGAGGGAAAGTGGTAGAGCTGTAAACACTAATGTACCTTGTAAACAGTGGTTCCGGACATTATATCTAACCACTGTGACAGATGAGTCACACTTTTTTTTTTGTCTTTAGTGTCAGATGCAACCACTAGGAAAAAACATCACTGGCAGCTTCATTGTATGCTAATGATAAATTTTAAGGAATATAAGAGGAAAGGGGATGTCAGGGAGACCTAAAATGATACTTTCATCCAGACTACTTAAAGTTTAAAAATCTCTCCTAAATGAGGTGCTTAACTCTCTATTAGAAAGGTTAATTTGGGAATGTTTAAGTAAAAAACCTGATATCCATTAGTAGATATTAACATTAGAATTGGATATTGTTCCTTTTAATAATGTAGAAGAAGGATTGGAGTAAGGAGGGCAGACAAGGTCAAATTTAAACATTGAAGTGAATGGTTTATCTTAGAAAATTAAAAGATACAAAATACTAAGTCATGTCTCAGGTTCCTGAAATCCCAGCCTTGGAATGATGAAAATTATCCTATATTTAACTTTCATTAGATGATATAGGAAGCATTAAGAAGGCAAGACCCATATACATGAATGTAGATATTCACATACAATCATATAAATACAAATTATATACATATACATGTGTGTGTGTGTGTGTGTGTGTGTGTACACGGACATACAGGTGGCACACTCAGACGACAGTATGTCCTGGTAAGGCAATATTCTATAAAGAAGCCTACTTACTCTGTTTGCCTATCATGGGACCCAGTACCTTTACTGAGATCTTTAGGTAAAATCCTTTCACTCCAACTATATCTGTATCAATCCAAAGGTATTTTAAAAATTATCTAGAAGGCTTCTTTAACTTAGAACTTTATGAAACAATAAAAGACTTAATGAAGAATGATTGAACTGATGTGGTAAAAGACTTGTTTTCAATTTTACTGATCAGTTAACTCATGCACTGATGCTGAATTACCTTAGGCAAGTTACTTAACATCTCTTAGCTTCAGTTTTCTCCCAAGGAACGTAATAGGAAAGAATACTTTACCATTATTGTGAATTAGATATGGACAAATAAAGTGCTTGGCATATATACCTAGCTTTTAAAAATGTTAGCTATTATTTTTTTATCATGCCTATCATGGAAAATGCACTTTTTCCTCACTGAGAATTGGTGGACCATTAGCTATGTATGATGCTAAGCATCCAATCTCCAGTTCTTCTCTTCTGATCTCTAGGCTCTGCTTACCATACTCAGAGTTTCTCACAGTATTCTCACTCTGCCCTTCACGGGGGGTGTATGCCTCCCAGCACCAGGGAAGAGAATTCTCAGGTGTTATCTGCAGTATCTCAAAAGTTCACATTTCAATATCCAAGTCTTTGTCTACCCTGGTAAATGATCTTCAAACTCTCCTCCAAAGTGCCCCCTCTGAATGCCTGCCAAGGATTACTCATGTCTCTGAAAATGCCTTCTCTCTCGATACGTGCCTCCTGCAGCTGCCTGTTCCTCTCTGAGGCCTGCATGCCTGGCACCTCCCTGCGCTGCCAGATTTGTGTCCTGTGCTCTGCTCTGCTGCAGGGGAAGGGGAACCGGATTCCATGACATTTCCAGTGGGAAGAATCACTTCTGAGTGTGGTCATTGCTGAAAAGGATCCCCCATTGTGTTGCCTGTAAACCATGATGACTCCTGTTTGGCTCAATTGAACATCAACCTGCCTGGCAACAGCAGCGGAGAGAGCTTACTTTTTATGAATTTCATTCCTGATATTTTGTGTACTGTAAAATACTCAAGACAGGAAAAAAAAAAAAAAAGCCAGACTGATTTTATAGAAACGCACTCTAGGGGAGTTATGATTACAGGCACAGAAGCATCTCCCAACCCCTCACCAGCAAACACATAGTTCTTTCTATACGCCACATATTATTCTAAGTATTTTACATGTAAGCATCCACTTAATCCTCAACAACAAGACTATGAGATAGAAACTAGTATTACAGAATTTTAGGCACAGAAGGGTTAATAGGTACCCATGGACACAGCTAATAAGTAGCTGAGCAAGGGTTCTGATCAGAGGTGGCACCCCATTCCCTTTCAAATGGTACCTTTTATGTGAGATTATCCACGACTGTTACAAATAACACTTACTTTGGCCATTCACTAATTTTGAAATTTTAATCATTGACATTTATGCGGTTTTATCCATAAGAAGAGATAAACTATTTAAAATTCACAGAAGAGACATTTTGGATACTTAACATTAGAAATCAATCGGAAATAAAGTCACTTGTCTTTTAGCAGCTTCCTGCAAACAGAAGTAAATACAAGAGGTAAAAGATTACAAAATCAGACCCGCAGTACATTTTATGCATTCCCTTTGCAGAAGAAAAAATGCAGAATAAATAACTATTTCATGAAACGTTCTTAGGAGAATTATGAGTACCTTTAGAAGTAGCTGCACCATAAGTCAACTCTGAATATCTTGATTAATACTGCCATCTAATGCCCAATGGAGAAATCCAAATTTAGTTTAGACTGCATATATTCTAGTGTTGTCCTCCAAAATTACTAACGGAAATGTCAGCACAAATTGTATTATCAACTAGGACCCATTAACTTTATCAATCATTTTGAGATAAATTCTAGGAAGCAAGGAGGGCTCAGTCTCTTTAAAATTACAGTCCAGCTTAAGGCACCTTTGGTGTTCAGACTCATTATAAAACTGATTTCATTATAGCTTCTCACAGTGGATAAGACAAAACACTGCAAAGTAGCGACAGTAAGACCATGTTGATATATTCAATATCTGTTCTGGTTTCAATTTAAATCTTTTTAGTTTTTTAGGTTTTTCCCCTCTTTTTCTTGAAAAGTGTATCCATAAAACATTTCTTCCCTTGGATAAAGCATTTCTTTAGAAATATACCCCCCAAAAATGTAGAAGGTAAGAAAAACCAAAGGTATGAAGGGTAAAACAAGGTGCTGAATACATAAAGAGAGGTACAGCCTGTTTGCACATTCACAGATCTATATTAATGTAAATGTATTTTTCTCCATTTTTAACTCCCCTGGATGATTTCCCAATACTTGATTGAAAATTATTTCTGGATATAAGTATTGGGTGATCCAGGATGAACAAATTTTAGCTAGGAGGTTAAAGATAAAAAGGGAAAATTATTCATTGTAATTTATATATTTGTAGTTAAACTTGACTCATCCTAAAAGCTCCTCTAGTTTTTACCTGTTCATTTCATCTTTATTTAAAATTCAAATATTCTAGGTATTATTGCATTTTTATCATCAAAATCTTGGTTAATGATATTCTTTTAATAAGACTGATTGGTTGATCAGTTTCTTCTTTTTTTTTAAGATGTTATTTATTTATTTGACAGAGAGAGAGAGCACAAGCAGGGGAGCAGCAGAAGGAAAGGGAGAAGCAGGCTCTCCACTGAGCAGGGAGCCCCATGTGGGACTTGATCCCAGGACTCTCGGATCATGACCTGAGCTGAAGGCAGATACTTAACCAACTGAGCCACCCAGGCACCCTGGTTGATCAGTTTCATATTGACCATCTCCCACTGAGTGGCCTGAAACATAGCCCCACCCAGAGCCCATGGGGCATATGGAAGGACAGCTTGAGCAGCACACGGGGCAGAATTTCAGGGCTAGAAGAAAGGATATGTAGGTGGGCTATGAGCTTGCCATGGTTTATCCACCTAGTATTCTCCCTTCCCCTTTGCCTTCAGGTTTACTAAGGCTGATAAGAAAAGTATGGTCACTGCAAAGGGCAGAAAATCTTCCAGGGCTAGAACGTTCTCTGGATATAGACTAATTCCATCTTATAACATTTACACAAGTATCTAGGAAAAAGAGGAAAATATCGTTATCTATGCAATTCCAAACCGTTTTTTTTTAAACAAAGTGATGATTTACTGTTAAAAGTGATTCTGAAAAGTAATAAAATATTGTCAAATCTGTAACTAAGTAGCTATTTTCAGAATAGCAAGTGGTGTGAGTACAGTCGACCTCTACTGTTCAAATCAGTTTGTGGGTTGGGTCGGCCAAAATCACTTGCTGGGGTACTTGGAATTGAGCACAAAGGAAAGGAAATAGCCTGACCTGACATTAATTAATATAATGTTGCTAGGAGCAATTTAGCTTGCTAGATGCAAGACCAAAATTCTTTGAGATTTAACCTTCTGGTATGAAGTACTTCTAAGCAATTTTTAGCAATTCCATGTGGAATTCTTAAAATGCAGAACTAACATTATTAGAATAATGCCTATGAACCAAGAATAGGAGAGAGGCAGACATTCATCCTGACAGAGATAAATAACAGGCAAAGTAAATTATTAGCTGGATACTTGTTATACATGAACTAAAGCATCTCACTTATATTTATACACAAAGCATAATGCAAAAGGAAAAACAACTGCACTGGAATCCACTCAAATGAGCACAATAGTAGTTACTAGGGGGAAATTATTTTGATGCTATCATTAAATTTAAAGCATTCACTTTAGGCACTGAACACAGTCCTCCAGTGGGCCTTTTATCATAGGCTTAATGTGAAGAGTGCAAAAAACCCAAAAAACAAAAAACAAAAAAACTTGCAAGCTAATGTTTTTAGCATCTCAGGCTCTCCTCACTTTGTGGTTGGAATATTGAAAATAGACACTCAGAAAAAAATATCAGCATTGCATTCCTCAAAACAACTTCAAAAACAATGTGGAAATACGAGAAAGACTGAAGGGAGGGGGGACCCACTTGTATTGATTTTCTACCTGTTCAGGTTAGTGAATTTCATTGGCATTAGGGACTGTGAAGGCCCATTCTCTCTCTAGATTTCATGAAAGACAAAAACCAAAGTATAGGTCACTTGAAAAGTATAGGTCATATATCACAAACTGAAATGAACATTAAAGTTTTACGAGAGCAATGATTGTCCATGTTTTGGGAAAATTACCTCTTGTTGCTCTAATTTTGCATCCCTAAAAAATAGAAATATCCATCCAATGATTAAAGTTGACCATTTGAGTAACAATCCCTAATCTTCTTAATTCTTGTTGTTGTTACATATCCCTTTGATAATCTGATGTACACCCCCCAAAAAATCAACATACTCATCCCTTCAGTTCTGTATATTTCAGTGATGCACAGAGGCTCTGTTCAGTTTAATAATGTGATAATATATAAAATAATGACTAAGAGCAATTCTGGAACAAGGTTTGGATGGTTTGAGACCACTGTGCATAGCCCCATATAGATTATGAGGTGAATGGTATCCTGGTCCTGAGGGTGTTTGAATTCTGACACCACGTTTCATAAGCTCCATGACCTTGGTTAAGTTGTTAGCCTTAGTTTGCTCATCTTAAACCCTGTATCATTGTTTTGAGTATTAGCAAAATTAACGCCTGTAAAATGCTTTAAACAAAAGAAGGCTGATACATAGTAAGCACATAGTAAATTTAAGCTGTTATCATTATGTTCAAATTGGAACTAGTAAGATCTTATAGAATGACATTTCAAGCTATTTCTCTAATCTTTCATTGCCAACCTCTTGGATATTTTTTCTACCTGGTTGTACTGTGCACTTATTATTTCTTGTTCCCTCTCCCTGGGAGGCTCTAATTTCCCACAGCCCTTTTCATCCTCATAAGCTCCTACTCAGTATTTAATACCCAACTCAAATATCCCTTCAACTGAAATGGTTTCTCCAATTCCCTTAGTTAGATGTTCCTTTTCTGCACTTATAACATATCTTTATTATGTAATTCATCACATTATACTGAAATTTTAAATCTACCTTTTTACTTTTTTAGATTGTGACTTATTTATATTTTTGTTGCCAAGAAAAGACTGGCAAAAATCAAATGTTTGATGGATATGGATAAATGGAAAGAAAGAAGAAAGGGAAGGAGATAGTAAAAGAGAGAGGAGGAAAAGAAGGTAAGCTGGTTGCATAGGCTACTTCAAATCACAACTAGATAAAAGTGAACCCAATATCTCCCCCCACCTCCCAATCTCCTTTGTAGTTCTCTGTATTTTTTTCAATGCTATCACTATCTCCCACTCCCAGGCTCAAAATGTTAGTCTTGTTTTACTCTTTCTTCCTCACCCCTTTATAAAGTTAACCAATTAGGAACTCATCCCATCTTTCTCCACAGAATGTCTACATGTTTCTACCTCTTGTTATTCTTTTTGCAGTAGTAGTTTAGAATTTGCACCCAACTATTTTCAAACCTTCCTAATTAGTCTCCCATATTTGGTCTCTTCTGTTCTCTCCCTACTGAAAAATTAATTTCCCTAGAGAAAAACTAATCATGTCATTTTCTTGCTAGAAAACCTCCTATGGCTCCCCACTGCTTGACATTCATCATTCTCCAAAGTGCGCCCCAGCTAACTTTTTCAGCATTCTCACAATTTTTTTTGTATTTATCCTATACTCCTGTCACATTTATTTTACTCCATACCTTTGTCCTCTTACTGCCCACCACATCTTTGTTCATGGTCATTCTCTTCTCCAATGCCTCTCCCTTTATTAGCTCATCTAAGTCTTTTAATTAATAGTGCTTGATTTATCTGAGACCTAAGACCAATGATTCTTAGCCTGTTGAGTACTAGAAATCATTTTAACATTTAAACAACTAAATGTTGAGGATCTCCAAGTCTGTCAGAAGTGGTGAAGGATCTAAGATTTTCACCTATGTACAAGCTAATAAGTTAACCTGTGACTGCTGCTGGATTATGTTGGAAGGCAAGAGACTCCTAGACCAGAGACAAAAGGTGTTTTAATCCTGGTAGCACAAGAAACAGCATGAGCACCAGCATATGTGTGTTCTTAGCCCTTGTCTCGAGTCTCACCAGGGTGACATTACAGGCCTAGATAGACGTTACCCATGCATTGGGTTTGCTTCACAAGTGAGAATCCCAGGGACAAGACCCAGCAATATTTTTGAGTGAGCAACAAATACTGTAGCAAGTAGCAAACAGCTAGTCCTCCTTCGTCCAGGGAGCATGGAATGACAAGGAAGTCAGGATGTGATTCTCCTGACCTACTAGTTGCCTGTATAATTAGCTACAGAAATGGCTCAGGACTAGGAGATGGGTAAGTCTTGCAGTCTGACACACTCAGCAGTATGCAGGAATATTCAGGACCCATGATGGACTGTCCTCATAACAAACAAGTATACATTCATGAACTTTTATTTTTTATTTTATTAGTCACAAGAGTTATCTCACTACATTTAAAAAAATAATTATACATTTAATTTGTAAAATGTGTCATTCAATCTACAGATAATGCAACTTGCATTTCTGTGGTTGGGGGTCTGTAATATAAGTAATTTGGAAACCATTAATTTTTATTGTAAAGCCCTTTGAGGGCTCAGACTGCATTTGATGTCTTTTTGCTTTCCATGGCCTACCACAATGTTTTGTTTATCTTAGCTATCTAATAAATATTTTTTAAAGAAGAAAATGAGGTAGAATTTGCCCGGAAATTGGAGTCGAAAACTGCAGAGATAAGTTGTCCTAAACAGTATCAATGAAGACTATTGACTTTGAAAATAATATGAGACAAAGACTATCTGTGTACAGATCCAGGATGTTGGGAGGTAGGTTCATGTATGAGGTTCTGAGCTAGTGAGAAAAATCTAAAAAGAGGAGAGGAAGGGTTAGAGTTTTATGCCCACTGCCTTCATAGGAATTAGTACAATAGTCAAAATTTCTATTCCCTGGTTACTGAATTCTAGAGAAGTGTCAATTTCATGATAACCAACTGTATTTACCTCTAACTGAGGTCAGTTGTAAGCTCTTGGAGGAGAGTAGGAACATGCCTTACTTACCTGTGTATCCCCGACATACTCAAGCCTAGGGCATTCACCTACTTTACCCCACTGGTTTGTCCCAACAGCTCCTAGAGGCAGGTTCCATTTTTGCCATTATTCAGTGATGGAACTGAGGCTCAGGGAATTTATGTGACTAACCAAAATAACAGAACTGGTAAGCAATGTTGTTGGAACAGAACTTTTACTCAGTACTTAAAGGTACAGGTAGTGGACTTTAGCTGCCCAGATTCAAATCCTGCCTATCACTGTGTGACTCTTCTGTGTCCCAATTTCATCATCTATAAAATGGAAATAATAATAGTACTTATGGGTTTTTTGAGTTCCTCAAAAAACATTGAACTGTGAACAATAACAGGGTATAGTAAATGCTCAACTAACCCATGAATTACTGTGATTCTATACATGCCATGCTCCAGATCCTAGAGTAGCAGTTTCAATCACAAAATGTTTTAAAGATAATGTTCAGGAATTATCCAGGATATCACATACTTTCATTTTCATACATTTGTCCTAATGACATATCCTAGTAAGATTGATAGTAAATAGTTGTTCTGACAATAAAGTCCTTCAGTGTTTAATTTTTCATTTTTATATTTTTAGTTTGTCTACTAAGGAGTCTTTGGTCAGAGTGTGCTTTTTTGTCATAGTACTACATATAACATATAAGAAGTAAAGCTTTCAATTTGGTATTTTTATATTATGATTGATTTAAAATGGAAAAGTCAAAATTTGAGTGGATGGTTAAGATTTGACTGTATTTTCCCTTGGTATGTAATAGAATTCATATCAAACATGTTAAAAGTCCTGAGGAATAACATTTAGTAGCCAATGAAAGTTCCTTCCAGTAGTAACTATCTAGTATAAGCAGCATGGCAGAGCTCAAATGGTAGTAGAATATTAACCAGAAGATCTAGATTCTGGTTTAAGTTTTTCTCCTAACAAATTGTGTGTTATTTGACATTTACTACCTGTCTGGGTCTCAGTCTTCTCATCTGCAGAAGTAGGGATAGGGCTAACCTCTGTAGTGGATACTGCTGGGGCCTCGCTGTTGTAGATAGCAAAAAAATGGCCACACTTTTTTTTTTTAGTTCCTTCCATCAAGAGGTGGAGTCTATTTCCTAAATTCCTTGAACTTGGCCTTGTGACTTCCTTTGACTAACAGTATTTGTCAGAATTTCTTTGTGCATGTCCCAAGCCTAAGTCTCAAGAGGCCATCAGCTTCCACTCTTGAAATGAGACCTCTTCCTCTGCCACACAAGCCAGACTAAGCTATCTTGATAAATCAGGGTCAGCAAACTTTTTCTGTAAAGAGTCAAATGGTAAGTATTTTAAGCTTGGGGGATCATGTAGTGTCTGTCAAACCACTCAACTCTGCCATTTTAGTAATAAAGGAGACATGGACAATACATAAACAAATGAGCATAGCTGCACTCCCATAAAGCTTTATTTACAAAAACAAGCAGCAAACTAGATTTGCAGTTGGCAAGTCCCTGGATAGATAATAAGAAATTCTATGAATTGAGACCACAGTTACCACAACTTTCCTAGCCATCCAAGCTGAGGCCCAAGATGAGTGAGACCAGCTGGGACCTCCTAGGACCTAAAGGATCATCCACTGAGCCCCCATCAAATGGTCAATCTAAAGAAATGTGAAATGCCACAGCTCTCTGCAGTGTCAGGCCAGTAAGTGGTTTGTTATACCACAAAAACTTAATGATGCATACATTTTAATCTTTACCAGTCTTGAGTGCCCATTCTTCAGCTGCTTTGAGGTTGCTGAGGGCACCGAGCTGCCCCCTACTCCTGAGAATTGCCTTCCCAAGGAGAGTCCACCCACCCCTGGGGCAGTCCACAATAAATAACAACCTCCTGCCTCAAGGTGGGGCTAACTCTGTGCTCCAATTCTGGTTCCACAAGCTCCTTGTGACAACAGGCTGAAGCTAGTTTCCATCTGAAATCTTGCTTAGCTTGCTGAAGCCCTATCTTGCTTTCCTTACTCCCCTTCTCCTGCAAGAAACCCTGCAATAAACCACTTATTCAAAAATCACCATCTCACGTTCTGCTTTTAGGAAGCCTAAGATAACTTCCAACAATCACTTTGTTATCAATCATAATCAAAAGGCAGCCTGAGATAAAAGACTGAAATACAAATGGTTAGGGCAATGGAATACGCCAAAAAGACAAACTTGAACCCACTTTAAGAAATAGCAAAAAGACCCCTTCCTCTACCTTGCAAGCCTGCCTGAGCCACCCTGATAGATCAGGGTCAGCAAATATTTTCTGTAAAGAGACAATGGGAAATATTTTAGGCTTTGGAGATCATAGAGTCTTTGTCACAACTATTCAATGCTGCCAAATTACTAATAAAGCAGACATAGACAATGCATAAACAAGCGAGCGATCACAGGGAGTGATCTATTAGCCCCCAAACCCCTCGTCTGAATCTAGTAGTACAAGTAAGGGAAGGGAAACTGAAAGTAGAATTTCTTGAAATAAAATTAATTCTGGTCATTTTACTCCACTTAATATCATTTTCTTAAAATTAGTGAAGTCAACTAAATTTTTAACATAGATATATTGTTCCCCAAAAACCTGTCCCCAACTTGTCCCCAACTTGTCCCCATTGTCCCCAACTTCTAGGTAACGGTAGTCCCAAATTCTGTCTTCTCTATTCACTTCCCTTTCACTCACACAGAGGAAAAACAAACTGATCCACCACACCATGGGAAAAGGGAGACTGTTAATGAATTTATGCACATAAATTACATTGAGATTACCAGATGAAGGATACTTTATAAATACAATATACCTACTATCATTATTATGCAGACAACATTCTGAGTATTTTGAGTAAAAAAAAAAAAAGAGCGAGAGAGAAAAAGAAAGAAGTATTACTAGCAGCAGGTTTCCTGCAAACTGGGAATTGGGTAGCTGGCAAAAGGAGAGATCTGAAGGAAATCTAAAGAAAAAGTAATGACGGCAGCAGGGTTTCCCTTTCAAGAAAAGAGAAATAAGGAATTGTCAAAGAGGAAACATTAATAACTAGCAGAGTGAAGTATGTGGAAAGAATCTGTAAGAGATGTGAGATAGAAACAGAAAGAAAAGCCTAAATCTAGAGGCTAGAAAAGGAATATATGAGAAAAAGAAACTGCATTTACTGGAACAGATGAAGATGATTCTCCTATGTTGTTATGTCTCCTGGAGATTGAAATACTCAGAAAAAGAGTGTAGCAAAGAAAAAAATCAGGGACACCCTGACAAGCATATAGTGGAATTTATATGTACATTCTTGGACATTGCACATTTAAAAAATAAAAATTTAAAATGATATTTTCATTTTAAAATACCATCATTGCAATTGCTTGATTTTTTTTCTTAGTCATAATTACTATCCAAACAAAAATAGTTCTGTCACACTTGCTTTTTTAAAGGAAAGAAAAAAGAACAGAGAGAATATCTCAAAATATAGACTTCTTTTTGAAACCCTGAGTACATCATCCAAATTTTCTACATTTCAGTTTCCTCATCTGTAAATGAGAAGATCAGGAAATGTTTTGAAATTCAAGAATTCTTAGGAAAAAACTGAGTTTCTATTACATGAATACTAACTGAAGGAAACATTCTAAATGGCATTTTAAAGTCAAATTGCTGTTTGTAACCTTAGAATACAACTTAGAAAAGCAATACTTTCTGCATTGCCTGAAATCATAAACTAAAAGTATTCAAGTAAGCTAATTTTGTACAGCTGGAAAGAGATCTAAGGATGTATGTTAATTTAATGACTGTTTAGTATATGAAATTATAGCTTAAATAATTTATATGAATTTAGATATTCATTAAGGTTTTACAGCCTTTCAAAATGAGTTATTTTAAGATTAAGAACTAAAAATAGTGGCATTTTCCTTCACAGAAACCAGAGATAAGTATATGGCAAAGCATAATTAATCTAAAGATTACTTCATTTTAGTGTTTACGCAAACCAAGAGTTACAAAAAATAATAACTTTGAGTTAAGCGTGTGTGAATATTTACAGAGAGTGAAAAAAATGTGCAAGATTGAAAAAAGAACTAGATTCTCTTTAAAATTAGCAGGAAGGCTTAGGAAAGAGTTGTTATGGATAGACTTGACTTAGTCATAACCAAGAGGAAGGAGATAAAAAGGAGAATGAGGATAAAGATGGCAAAAGAGAAGAGATAATTAGGAAGTAAAGTCCCAGAGGAGGGAAGCAGTGAGAATGCTGTACTCACATGGAGAGGAATCATGCTGGAAATGCAGAGAAACCATGTTCCTCAGAGACAGGCGGGAACAGAGAAGAGGAGGGCAAATGTAATTATTTGCCAAAGCATTTGCTTTCTCATGAGCTCCAACTCTGGTCTTTTTGTCTGATTCTAAACCACTCCTTCTTGGCCACCAGCATGTGGAAGGAAGTACTTCTTGACCTGATGTAGTTCAACTGCTTTTCCCTGTGCTCTGTGTCCATTTTGATAACCACCCCCTGGGTACTGGTACTTCACAGATCGGATTGGGTTCCATAACGGATTTCTGACATGAGTCCCTCAAGTCACTATGAATATTCCCATCTGAAATGTCCTCTGTTTCTCACTCTCCTGAAACTGTCCACCTGCACTCTCACAGTTGTGACTATTTGGTGATCACAAAATGAATTGTCTAATCAAGATATTTGATACATGCTACAGTCTAGATTGCTGTGATATAAAACATACATATATTATCCCCTTCACTTTCAGTATGAACTATTGGCACTTTCATTTAGGCATCAATACATTATATTATATATATATTTTTTAATTATGCTTAATTATGTATGATTATATAATATAAATATATGTATAATTGTATTAATAACAATATTAGAGATTTAAAATAAATTAGCATGCTATTAGTTCCAAAACTAAGTATTTTTAAAATTACTTTAGTTCCTGGTTGAGTATCTTGCTCGTAGCTACTCAAAATCTTTCTATTAAATGCAAGATAATAGGGCACCTGAGTGGCTCGGTTGGGTGTCATACTCTTGTTCAGGTCCTGATCTCAAGGTTGTGAGGTCAAGTTCTGTGTCAGGCTCTGCGCTCAGCAGGAAGTCAGCTTGCAATTCTCTCCCTCTTCCTCTGCCCCTACCTCTGGCCCTCCCTACACTCATGCTCCCGCACTCTCTCTCTCTCTCTCTCTCTCTCTCTCTGTCTCTCAAACAAATAAATCTTTAAAACACGGCAAGATAACATTCTCAGTTTCCTATGATTATTTTGTTGCCAAATATTAACTGTCATTTTAATAAAAGAATGAGAACTACTTTTCTCATTAATAAAATGAGTCACTATCATTTGGGAGTCTTTGTTGAAACTTGTATAAAAGATTTAGAAGGAAATGGACAATAAAATGTTATTTTGGTTATACGAAGAATCTGCTACTTGTTTAATCGTCCTCTGAACCAGTTTAGTTATAACTGATGTCCTTATGAAATTGAAGTTTCAGTGGCATCCACATTCTCCCTTGGGGCATCTAGTAATCACTTAAAAATGGAATAATATGGACTGAGGCTTAATTAATGAATAAAGTTGCATGATTCAAAAGTTTGTGTTTAAATATTAGTGGACACTTTTCAAATGAAAAGAGCATGGTTTAATTGGATTCTGTTATCTTTCTAATTTTATTGGCAATTTTTAAAAGAAAATGAAACACCTTAACTGAAAAACAAAGGTCATTTAATTTCCTTTGCATTGTTCAGTGATCTTTTTTTAATACTTTAATGAGACCATTCATATCAAAATTTATATATACTTCCTGCACTTTAATATCTTTACTTTATTAAATATACTCTCATTACTTATGTTAAATATAAAAATAAACCACAAATGACCCACAAATCACATTTAAAAATAATATATAATTATAACTTTGAATGTTATAAATGCAGAAGAAATCTGTTAGAATCCTTGATTTCTGTGGCAAAAAGTAACATCTCTATGCTATTTTTATAAAGGAATGCTGATTCCTATATATATGTATATGTACAGAATACTGTAAATACATGTGGAATGCATTTAGTGTAATATTATATACTTATATCCAACTATTTTAATTAAACAACAATAATAATTCATTTAATTACCATATATTAAATGCCTGTAATATACCAGGCACTATCTTGGAGAAAATAATTTGACATATAAGATAACAAATTTCTGGCATGACAAAGTCTGCTTTTACATGAACTTCATCACCTTTGAATGCCTTCTGATGAAGAACTTTATCTTCTTAATCTTAACATTTTAAGTTAACATATGCATGGTGTAGTAGACCCACTATGGGTTTTGACTACAGATTGACCTGGTTTCAAATAGTTACACCACTCGCTGGATATGTAATTTATGTCAGTTACTTAAACTTTCCAAGCCTCAGTTTTCTCATGTGTAAAATAGGAAAAATAGCTTAGTTTGTTTGTTTGTTTGTTTTTTTAGGGTCATTGTTGCATGATGATTAGACACACACACACACACACACACCCCTTAGCATGATACCTAATACTTCCTAAATACTACTCAAAAGGCAGTTCTTATGAAATATCAATGCTGTGACTTAGGAAAGATCATGTACAGTGATACTGTATTGGTGTTCTATCACTGCACTAACAAATCACCCAAATTTAGCGACTTAATACAAATCTATGATCATAGTTTTGTAGATCATAAATCCAACACAGGTCTCACCAGGCTAAAATCAAAGGAACTGCATTCCTTTCTGGAGACCCTAGGGAAGAATCTGTTTGCTTGCCTTTTCCAGCCTCTAGGGGCCACCTGCATTCTTTGGCTTGTGACCTCTTTAAAAAAGGAAGTAACAGTGGGTTGAGTCCTCCCATTCATCTCTCTGTCTACAGTCAGAAAAGGTCTCCACTGCTAAGACTCATGTGATTGAATTGGACCCACACAGATAATCCAGGATAATCTTCCCCATCTCAAGGCCTGTAACCTTAATTACATCTGCAAAGTCCCTTTTGCCACATAAGGTAGCATGATCAATGGTTCTGGGAATTAGAGCATCAACATCTTTAGAGAGCCATTATTCTGCCTACTGCAGGCACCATGGGACCAACTGGAAGGTGCCTATATTGTGGCACAAATGTCAGGAACTCAGAGGTAACTACTGCTTGCACTGAGCATTGCTGACAATATGTCAGTCAGTCCTGAAGAAGGTTTCAGTTCTTCCCTTACCTACATGAAAGCATGCTTAGAGAAAATTCTATTAACTTAGAAGCAATCATAACATGGACTACCTATAAGGGAATGCTGTGCAAGAGGAATCAGAATTTGAAATAAGTCCATTTATGCTGAAATCCTTGGGTTTTCTGAAACTACCTACATATCGTAACCATTATATCCTCTGGCTGCAACTATCTGAACCTTTACTGTTTAACCATTTTATGCTTTCTGGGAATATAATACTGTATGTTCTTCTGAACAGTCTTAGTAAGATGACATGACTCGTTTGGGTAGCTTCAGGTGCATGAAGTGAACAGATGACTTTAAGTGGATCTACCAGTGGTTTCGTCATGCCACTAACACACATTTTCTGTCTCGTGAACAAAGATATAATAAACAATTCAGGTAAATCATTTGTTAACTATATTTAATTTCCTTCATCTTATAAAGGAAACAATATACTTGCCATTTTAATAAGCATTGAAATCAAGTGGAAAATCCATTTGGTCTAGTCTCAAAATCAAATAATTTAACACAACTTCGTTAAAAGCTTACAAATATTTTTAGTATATCTACAAAGTTCCAGACACCGAGTTAGGCACCAGTACCTCGGTGGATGAAATCAGTATGTTCACTGCACTCAGAGGGGCTACACTATAATGAAGGTTGAAAATCTAGAGACTCTACCATCCCAACTCCTCATTTAAGCATTAAGGGACTGAATTCCAAAAAGATTTAAATGCGACCGGTTTCACCTTTGATGCATAATCCACCTTCATATCCACTAAAGTAGAATTCATTAGCAAGATTGGATTTTTGAGATTAGAGAGGTCAGGGCATTCAGCAGAACACTGACTCCAATTATCCTGGTAATCCAATAAAGAAAGGTGGTACGAAAGATACCAAGCACATTAATATTATTAGAGAAGCAGTAACAGAAATAGCTAGGGCTCCCTCGTCAAACATGCCGGGTTTTCATTCCAGTCCAGCATGTTAGCTTGTGATCTTCAGTGAAATGCTTGACCTTTCTAAGCTTCACATACCTCATTTGCAAAGCATGGAAGCAACGTGCCGTAGAGGATAAGAACCCAGCCTTCTGGCTTCAGAAATACATGAGTTTGAATCTTGATTCTACCACCTTCAAACTGGGAGATCTTGGGCACATCACATCCTATAATATTAATCCCATTAATATGGGAATAGTAATAATACCCACTTCAAAGTTTTGTTACAAAAAGTAAATGAAGAATATAGAGCACCAGGGACAATGTCTGAATCATGACAGGCAGTCAATAGATGGTAACCAGTGGTATGACATTTAAAGTTTGCAAGTGTGAAGATTAATAATAAATGCAAATCACTTTCCCCACAAATGGCAGTGTTATGAATGTCTGCATTTTAATAATAATTCCAGATTTTTAAAAGTTCCCTGGCCTCATCTCCCAACAACTATATGGTTAATTTTTTGCCATTTTGCGAAGTGGGAATTTGACTTTGGAAAGGTCCAAATGGTTCAGGATCGTATATTAAAGTGGGAATGGAGAAAGAATTCAGACTCAGTGACCCCTGGCTCTCTATTCACTGCTTTACCTGTTAAATTATATCACTTTGGCAGTTTAACAGTACACTGGAAACATTTTCAAGGAAGAATATTTATATACACAACTCTTGGCACCATAAATATTTGTCTGAATTTATCCTGCTCCAGGCCAATCAACACCTTACGAAACTTGTGATTTAAAAAGCTTGGATTTTTATTCATGCAATATTAATATAATGGAAAACAATTCCGTATCTCCAGCAGGAATGATTTTATAGGCATTAAGCAGGTGGCAGACTACATAAACTTTACCTTTCTTGACATTTTAAAACAACTCATACAGTTTTAAAGCATGTATATTTTTGTATCATTTAAATAGTGAAACTATTAATACTAAACAAGTTTTGTAAGAAACGGGAATTTGAGGCATTTTGTTTACATTGAGTTAGGTACATATAAACTTTGATAAATGCTAATGGGAGTTACCAACATGCATTCCTTTCATAGCAGTGGAAGAACATTCTGTACAATTCCAAATAACCCTTTTAACCTTGTGAAAAATGAATAAAGAACTAGAGTGTGTAAAGCACTAAAGCATAATAAGAACAGAAATCAGTGAGCTTATTCCAGTTCATTTTCAGGCTAAATAGTGGGCAATAATTCCAAACAAGTACATTTCATGAGGTTTATACTTTCATGGCACGTTCCTCCTGAACTAGTCAATTAAGAACACCCTTATTTTTTTTTTTTTTTACTACTTATTTCTCCATAACAATGTTCTGGCTTCCTTTCTTATCGTATGTAGTTTCATAATACCATATTGAATTAGAAATATAATTAGGAAGTATCTACTAATCTATTCCACAAGTATGTATTTAAGACCAGGTGCCATTTATAATAATAATAAACAAGACAACTGTCCCTGCTCTTGAGGAACATAGAGTCTGACAGAGAGAGCAGAAAATTAAGTAAGAGATGTCAATAGAGTGTGGTCAAAACAAAGGTATACAATGTCATAGCCAAGGCATGAGTAAGTGGGGTGTTCTGGAAATACACAGAAGTAAACTATAAATAGGATTCCAATGCTAGACAGAGAGCCCCTACTGAGCAAGGCACGGAATTAGGACATTATAAAATATATACTCAGTTGCTAGTGCCCAGGAACTTCACTATGATTTGGAAGATATAATCCAACATTGTCTCTCCTTTTCTCTAGAACCAAACTGCCTCCTAGACATCTCCACTTGGATGTCCCACCATGGCTAACACAATGTGCAATACTGAATTTGCTTTCTCTTTCTGTCCCCAGTCCTGGTCTTCACCTCATGCATTCTCTATCTCAGCAACTAGCCCTAACCCATTCAATTACTAAATTAAAATCAGGGGAGGCATGCTTAGCAGCTCTTCCTGACTCTTCTCTCACTCCAAAAGCATAGAACAATGTTTGGGAAGGTGGGGTTAAGGGGGTGGGACTAGTTCACGAGAGCTTTGAGTGATAGACTAAAAATCATGGGCATTATCCTACAGATAATTTTAAGTCGTTAACTCATGGCCAGCATTGCCATGAAAGAACATATTTCTAATGTATATAATGAATTATCATTAAAATTAAATATGCATTGAATGATTTTTAACATCTGTCTAGAAAACTATTAGGGAGAACATTTTTTTAAATCATAAAATGCATTCTAAAAACATTAATGGGAAGCAATCCTCATTAAGTAAACAGACACAGACACATATGCATACATATGCCTATATAGCGTATTCTAAGGCCAACTATAAAAGGCTTTCCATTTTTAAAAATAATCACAGCAGATAATACACATCAAATAATGTCTCTTGAAAGCAGTTATTTCAGTGAAGCATTTCAGGAAACAGCCATTAATAGCTATATGACATAATATGACAAGATGGTGGACTATCCTGAGCTAAAAATTACCCAGTTGCAAACACCTAGAAATGCTAGGTAAAATCCACCTGAATGCATGGTTGAAAGTCCATAAAGGGAGAATTTACAGTAGTCAAAAACAAAAGAGAGTTGAAAACGAATGCAGTAAATGAATAGGACAGGCAGCTACTCTTGTTTGTGAGTGGTTGATGTGAATAGTCTACATAAACTTGGAACTTGGGTTTAAATATCTGTGAGGGGCAAGAAATAAGTCCTGGGCCCATGCAAAGTAATAAATTAGAACTAAAACTCCTGTTTTTATAAATCTAGGACCTCAAAATGTTTCACTCTCAGTGAAAAGCAGACTAGGAAAAAAAAAAGGCACTCACAAATTCAATGTGCTAACAAGGAAACTCTGTCTCTGCCACGGGTTTTGGTGGGGGACAAATCTAAAAACATGGGCCAGGACCCTAGATGGGTATTAGATTCAGGAGTTGAATCTACAGTGGACCTCCTCCAAAGCCTGTGTTCTTTTGATGTGTTTTAGTCTCAGTTTCTTCTCCCATAAGACAAGGGACTGGGGAAATTCATATCTTCCTCTCCACCTTTAAAATAACATGGCTGTCATAAGTGTCTTCAATGTTAATTCTTCAAACTTAAAGTTTAAAATTGACAGACATAGCATATTGTGCAAATGCATACCTGAAATATTAACGTTACCTACCATATGGGACCCTTGTATTTCTAAGAGAGTAAAAGTAGTAAGTGAAGTAACTACCGAAAACAGGATTTATTTTTACACCATTACCATTTTAAGGTAAAATGGTTATGATTTCCAAGTCACTGTAAAATAGAACAAGAAAAATATATCAGTGATAATAACATTCAGATTTGTGCTATGAAGACCCTCTGTAATTGTTTTTAATATGCTAATCAACTACATCACTGAAAAACATTACTGTACAGTTTTATTAAACTGCAGTGGAGAAAATAAAAACTCATGTCCAGAATTTTAGGATCATAGAATTTCCTAGATTTAGACTTTAGTGATCCACCTTATCTAAACTTATTTTAAAGATGAAGAAAACAGACTTAGGAAAATTAATTGACTTTTCCATGGTTCTTCTATTTGAAAATACTATATGTTCTCCATGGGGTCATGGTGGTGTCATCCAGACTCTATAGGTCTCAAAACAAGCAACAACAACAAAAAACTATAACAATTAGTACAAAGTCTCTCCTAGGGATGCATATCATACTTAATTTGTCCTTAAAATATTACATGAGTAAAACCAGCAGTATGCAGTAGATATCATCAGGTCTTTTAGGGCATAATTTTAATTGGTTTGGAAATCAGTAGCAACTAGATTTTGCTCTATTTATAACATTAAAAGGTTGGATTTCATGCATTTCTTATATTCGGCCACCAAAAGATATGTCAGCTCTGAGTTGTTAGGAAGTGTTGCCCTATTTTAAAAATGAAAGCTGAAGAGCCAATTAAAAAATCTTATTATTAAAAAATTTGAAGTTTTTGATACTAAAAGATATTTTTATCTTCCAGCTTGATGAAATATTCCTAGAGGAACTTAACATGAAGTAGATGGCCAGCTGGGAAAAAGGGAGTATTTGAAGTGTGTGTGTCTTTGTGGGGGCCTTAATGTCAAGGAGGAAAATGTCATTGTTTGTGTCCTTGTATGAAGTTTATTTTGTAAATGTTTCATGGACACTTGGGAGGTTTTTTTTCTGTTGATGGGCTCTGACCTAATCAATTAAATTACTTTCTAACTCCACTGTAATTTTCACTTCAAAAATGTGATTAGAGAAATTAAAAACATTTTTTTCCAAACCAGCCAGTTGGGTAAATTTCATGAACATTATAGAATATTTTCAGTTTATGTTTTCTAAGTGTTTTAAATATTCTATGTACCTTTAAAAGATGCTTGAACTGCCTGATAAATAGAGTTATCAATTTCAATAACTGCAGTTAAATGGGTTTTAAAAAAGAATAGAGAGATAACATTAATTTATTTATATTGACTAAATCTTTATAGATTACCTGACTATATTCAAAATATATACTATATGACCAATAAGATCCACAGATTGAGAAGCTAGGTAAGTTTATATTTTTTGTACATTACAGTGATATCTTGAATTTTATTTTTTCTTAACTCTTACCACAACAAAGAAAGAAAATGAAGTCTTTTTGAAAGACTACAAACGGACTGGTCATTACAATCCAGGAAAAATATACTCCTTCATTTGGAACTATAAACAAATATATAAAACAGCCAAAAATTGCCATCCTCACAAGCACCTTCAGGCTGTTATGAGGATCAAAAGGTAGCCAAAGATGTGTTGTTTTCTGGCAACTACTATACCAACAGGAAGTAGAATGACAGCTACCCTACCAGTAGGAAGACTTTCATTTCAAAAACCACCTTAAACACTAAATTTTAAAATGAGTGAAACTTGGTTTTTCAATAATGGCATTAAAGTCACAGAAGTTAAGTCAGCAAATACATGGAGAAAAATAATAGTTGTCAAGTTATAGGTTCATGGGCGCCTGGGTGGCTCAGTTGGTTAAGTTATAGGTTCATAACTCTTAACATGGCAGAAAAATAGAAATTAGGACTGAATTGGCTAAAATTATTGGGTGTACAGCCAAGATTTCAGGGAAGAAATGCAAACTTTCAGTTATAATACTGTGTTTAACCTCTGGATGAGTTACATGACCTCCCTATAGGCCTGTGTTCTCATTCCTGTCACAGGATAGTGATACCTTTATATGGGAAACAAAGAAAAATAATAATACCTAATGCTCACTGAATGGTGACTAGGGACTGGCAAAACACTTAAAGCATTTTACATATACTAACTCATTCAGTCCTCGTAAAGGCCTTTTGAGGTATGTAATTGTATCTCTCCATTTGATGAGAAGACGAAGGCAAAGCAAGGTTAATTTACTTGCCTGTGGTTCTTTTGTTAGAAAAGATAGGGAATTTGAATACAGGCCATCCATCTTTCGAGCCTGTTTTGTCTGTGTGTGTGTGTTTGAAAGTATACATAACATAAAATTTACCATTTTAACTATTTTTAAGCATGCACGTTAGTGGTATTAAGTACATTCACAATATTGTGCAACCATTACCACCATCCATTTCCCTAACTTCTTTGTCATCCTGAAGAGAAACTCTACACCCTTTAGATAATAAATCCTCATTCCTCCTCTCTAGCCCCATAACTTGTCTTTTGAATTACTACCAACTTCTTTTTGAGTAAATAAAGTAAAAGTGAATCTCTTTAATAAAGAAGAGGCACAAAAACTGAGAAAGAAAGACAAACAAAACACCAAAAATCACCAAAAAGTATATCACCAAAAATCCTTTATATTGGAAAGTCTAAAGGACGTATTTTAGGCAGAATGAAAATAATCCCAGAGGAGGGGCGCCTGGGTGGCTCAGTCGTTAAGCGTCTGCCTTCGGCTCAGGTCATGATCCCAGGGTCCTGGGATCGAGCCCCACATCGGGCTTCCTGCTCAGTGGGAAACCTACTCTTCCCTCTCCCACTCCCCCGCTTGTGTTCCCTCTCTCGCTGTGTCTCTCTCTATCAAATAAATAAATAAAATCTTTAAAAAAAAAGAAAATAATCCAGAGGGAAGATATGAGTGCAAGAAGAGGGAACTATAAGTAAAGATACTGTTAAATTTGTGATTAAATCTAAGTAAGTATTGAATGTATAAAATAATAATAAAATATTTAATTTCTGGCGTTAAAAATGTTGAAATAAAGTATCAGCCAACAGCACTATATAAGTTGGAAAGGAGATATGATCAGAATTAAAGCATTCTAAGATTCTTTTTTTTTCAAGATTTTATTTATTTATTTGACAGAGAGAGAGAGAGTGAGAGCAGGAACACAAGCAGGGGGAGTGGGAGAGGGAGAAGCAGGCTTCCCGCGTAGCAGGGAGCTGATGTGGGGCTTGATCCCAGGACCCTGGGATCATGATCTGAGCCGAAGGCAGACGCTTAACGACTGAGCCACCCAGGCGCCCCTCTAAGATTCTTTTTATTTTTTTTATTTTTCAAGGGGAAAGTAAATATTTTGACAATTCTAAACTTTTTAAATAAGCAAGTTAAAATAAATAGAATAACTTCTAGAAGAATAGGTGCAAAAAGCATAACCTACTAAATAAGTTGAGAAGAAAAAAGTAAAATGATTAAAAAAAGACTAAATTCAGTCTAAAAGAAGACAAGAAAGACAAAACAAACACAAAACAAAAGCAAAAAATGGTTGATACAGTTATAGTGGAACTTAGAGCTTAATATATACTATGAAGTATTTACATTAGAAAAGTAAAAACACCAACATTAGTGAGTTCAGCTCAAACATTTAGAAAAAGAATAGAAAAACAAATACAAAGGAAGTAGAAGGAAAGGAATGTCAAAGATAAAAACATAACTTAATGAAAATTTTGAAAAAACAATGAAAAGACTCAACAAAGCCAAAAGTTGAAAAGGTTTGAGAAAATTAATAATACATAAAAACCTGTGCCTTGATTAATCAAAAGACACAATATAAAAAAGATACTTGTATGAAAAGGGGACATAACTATAAATGCTGCAGAAATTAAACACATAACAATGAGTTATTACTAGCAAAATTAATATCAAATGTTTTGAAAATGTAGACAGATGAATTCCTAAAAACTGGAAATGTCAAAATTGATGCAAGAAGTAAGTAAAAAGTTGAATAGTCTATAACCATTAAAGAAATTAAATCAATAGTTAAAAATCTTTCCCCAAAGAGAACATCAGGCCCAAATGGCTTTATTGCAGATAATTCTCATTGTGCATAAGCTTTCAGAGAATAGAAGAAAGTGTTCTCTATAGTACCTTTTATGGAATTCTCAAACTGTGATGTCAAGGAAAACCAGGAAAAAATTACTCACCGATATCACTGATGAGCGTAAATTCAGAAAATTGAGCACAGCATGGTTTAAAAGAAATAATACATCATGACCCAGCTGGAATTACTCCAAAAACATAGGATCAAATTAATAATAGAAAAATTGTTACTATTATTCACTATACTAATAGAATAAAAAGAGGAAAATTAAGTTATCACCTCAATGAATACATAAAGGGGATTTGATAAAATACAGAATCTTTTTTTTTTTTTTTTTTTGAGAGAGAGAGAGAGAGCACCCAAGCAGGGGGAGAGGTGCAGAGGGAGAGAGAGAGAGAGAAAGAATCTTAAGTAGGCTCCATGCTCAGGGCAGAGCCTGACATGGGGCTTCAACTCACCACCCTGAGATCGTGACCTGAGCCAAAATCAAAAGTTGGATGCCCAACTGACCGAGCCAACCAGGTGCCCCCAAATTCAGTATCTTTCATGAGAAATGCAGACAAACAAGAAAATGGTCAGAGAGAGGAACTTCCTTAACCTGAAAAAGGATACCTACAAAAAGAAAATTAAAACAAACACTTACTGGCAAAATATTGAAAGAATTCTCTTTAAGATAAAGCAACTTTATGACAAAGATAACCATTTCCATTACCTCTATTACCAAGAAAAGTAAAATAAAATAAAATGTCATCCATACCTTACATGAGACACAGAAATCAATTTTAGAAGGATTAAAGACTAAAATGTGTTAGTTTTTGAAGCAGTATGGGATCATATCTTTATGGCTTCAGAGTTGGGAAGGAATTCTTAACACCCTGAAAGCTCAAAATCTAAAAAAAAATTGATAAACTCAACTTCATGATAATTTCAAACTTATGTTCATTAAAAGATATTTTAAAAGCAATAAAGTAAGAGCCAAAAAGTAGGAAATCATTTGTTGTATATATAACTGACAAAGGATTTGTGTCCGTAATATGTGAAGATCTACATATCAATATGAAAAAGAAAATCCAACCAAAACATGGACAGAGAGGCCCTTCTGAAGTTTCACACTCAGTTTTCAAAGAGATCACACTCTATTATAAACCACAATGTCATCCTAGTCCCTTAAAATCTAAATAAAATGGATTTGAACTCCCAGCCCATTGGATTGTGGAAATGCAAAACCTTCCGAAATCTGTCCAAATTCCTGAGAATGGATTAGGTGGGGGTGTGCCTTAAAATTCTCACAATCTCTTCGGATAGGATTTTCTGACTCAAGTTAATTTTTTTTTCTGTGCTCTCTGTCTTATTGCTCTCTTTAGATGTTGGTCCTGGTGTTATCTCAAACGTCGAACAAAGGTGCCTCTTCTAATCCCTCTCTCAAAAGCAGCAACAAGGTCAAGGCTGTTAGCGATGGCAAAATCTGACTGGAGTTTTGGGAGTCTCATGGAGCCGTTTTCAGCCACGTCCCCAACTGACTGTAACTGGCAGATTCATCCCTGGTAGGTCCCCAGCCTCTAGCCTGTCCGGCTTCTCTGAGTCCACATGTCACCACCGCCAGCACCTTTTCTGCTCCTTCCCGCTCTTCACCACCAGATCACAGCAGCCCAATAATTCCTTCTTTACTGTCACTCCTGCCAATACCCTTATCCCCACGGTCACACCTGCCCCTGAGAATATTGCAGAAACAAGAGCAGTGCTTCCCTAAAAGGAATTCTGGAGCCAACTGTTCAGATAACATATTTTCACCCTGTTGTATTTAAAAGAAAGAAACGGGGCATGTGCCAGGATCTGCAGTAAGTAATGATCCTTGTAAAAATATCCCATACTTTGAGATTTTTGAGAACACTCACAATCTGTTAGAAATTGATTTGCAAAGTGAGCTATATTAGACCATACCTCCACATGCTTCTAACCTTTTGACTATATTCTGGCAAGTTATGATTTGTCCAGACATTTCTTTTTTGTGTGTTTAATGTTCTGTCTATTCCTGGGGCGCCTGGGTGGCTCAGTCGTTAAGTGTCTGCCTTTGGCTCGGGTCATGGTCCCAGGGTCCCGGGATGGAGCCCCGCATCGGGCTCCCTGCTCCGTGTGAAGCCTGCTTCTCCCTCTCCCACTCGCCCTGCTTGTGTTCCCTCTCTCGCTGTGTCTCTCTCAAGTAACTAAAATCATTAAAAAAAAAATTCTATCTATTCCTTCTGTATATTTCATCAGTCAATCTACCTTTCTATCTGCCATATAACTATTTCATTTTATTTTTTTTTAACATTTTGAGAGAGAAGAGAGAGAGAGAGCACAAGCCGGGGTGGCGGGGAGAGACAGAGAGAGAGGGAGGAGCATGTTCCCCCCTGAGCAGGGAATCCCACGCGGGGCTCGATCTCAGGACCCTGGAATCATGACCTGAGCTGAAGGCAGACGTTTAACCAACTGAGCCACCCAGGTGCCCCTTTAGGTGACTTATTTTAGGTTAGAAACCTATGTTCCTTTTAAATATAGTTTAACATTATTTTTTTAAAAGATTTTATTTATTTATTTGACAGAGAGGGAGACAGTGAGAGAGGGAACACAAGCAGGGGGAGTGGGAGAGGGAGAAGCAGACTCCCCACTGAGCAGGAAGCCCGATGTGGGGCTCGATCCCAGGACCCTGGGATCGTGACCTGAGCCATAGGCAGACACTTAACGACTGAGACACCCAGGTGCCCCTAACATTATTTATTTTTATGTGAGCTTCTATAAAGTATGATTTTTTCCATCATAGGACATCTGCATTTTAGGTTCGGCTGATTACTATGTTTTGCAAGTGTTTTTTAAAGTTGATTTTTTTTTTTTTTTTTTTTTTTTTAATGAAAACACTGTATAGACACATGACTTTGATCCATCTCCCTCATCTCCAACCCCAAGCAGTTTTCATTACTGTGGTATCTAGCTTGGGCACCACCATCTGCCCTTCCCCAGATAACGGCTGGTAAAGATCGGAAACGGTGACCAAAGTGGTTCCTTAGTCACAACTGTGATTGACAAGTTTCCTAAACCACTTCCTCTCCAGGTAATAATGTCCCTTGGTTTTGTGACTTCCTCATTTCACACAGCACTTAAAATTATTCTCAAAACCAAATGACAAATTTTTAATCAAAATTTAAAAGTCGTATTTGCATTATAAAAACTTGAAACAAAATTTAAGGCACTTCTATTATTACAGTGGCACTGAATTTGGTGTAAACAATGAGGTTAAAATTACTGTTTTTGTTCCTTTAGTACTCCACCTCTCTTTCAGTGTGTTCGCTGCCTTGCCTTAGGCTCTACACTTAACACTTGGGAACTGACAGCTAGCACAGCTCACACATGGAACTGTTTCTTTCCACACTTCCTTAGGACTTCTCCTAAGCCGTTTGTCACTATAATGATGTTTACAAATTGTGACAGGGAAACTTGATTAGCTGCTCAAAGGAAAATGGATTTTTTATTATGACATTTTAAGACTTCACATTCTGGGACTTCAACACCATCTATGTAGGAAAGGAGAAATGACCACAACCTAACAAGGTCTATAATGGTTACTTCTGACAAAAAAACAAGACCTCCCTGTCACTTTATTTTGTAGCCGCCAGAGTAATCGTGGCCACAAATCATTCAAGGTTTGGTTTGGAAGAGCAGGAAGGCTTACCTAAAATAAGTAATTAAAAATTCAGCCTGAAGCAACCCATTTTGAAAATTTCAAGTCTTCTAAATTCCAGTAAGGCAGGAAATATGTTAAGGGGTTAGGCCCCTGGTAGAACTTAGGATTTCCTATCTTGACAGAAAAGTAGATGAGAATAGAAAAATGAATCTTAAAGTTTTTCAAGTATTTTAGCGTCACTTGTCTCTTTTCTCAGCAGGTAACTCATCCAGGAATATAGAAGCAGAAAGCAGGGAAACTATGTACGCAGAGTCAAGACAATAAATTGCCTCTTCCAGGACCTGAAAGTGGCCCCTGAAATTGGATGCAGCTACCAGGTAAAAAACATAATAATCTCTATAAAACTTGAAAAAATATATATAGTTCTATGTGTTGTATATTGAGTATAAAACATACAGTTGTTACTATTGTTTAGTATTAAATATATTCATCAATTTAAAAATTAATTTATGATTTACAAATAAATATTTTCTGTTTTAAGCAAGTACAGTTGTCCTGAAAAGGCATGGTTCTAACCATTTGTCATTCTGGAAAAGGCAAAACTATAGAGAGAGTAAAAAGATCAGTGGTTATCAGGGACTGGGGGAATGGAGGGATGAAAGGTGAAGCTCAGAGGATTTTTAGGGCAGTACTATATGATATTTTAATGGTAAATTCATGTCATTATACATTTGTCAAAACCCATAGAATGTGCAACACCTGGTGTGAACCCTAATGTAAATTATGGACTTAAGGTGATAATGATGTGTCAGTGTAGACTCATCAGTTGTTACAAATGGTCCACTCTGGGGGCACCTGGGTGGCTCAGTCGTTAAGCATCTGCCTTCAGCTCCGGTCATGATCTGAGCGTCCTGGGATCAAGCCCCACATCAGGTTCCCTGCTCAGCAGGAAGTCTGCTTCTCCCTCTCCCACTCCCCCTACTTGTATTCCGTCTCTCACTGTGTCTCTTTCTGTCAAATACATAAAATCGTAAAAAAAAAAAAAAAAAATGGTCCACTCTGGTGTGGGATGTTGATGGTGGGGGAGGCTATGCATGTGTGGGGGCCAAGGATGTATGGGGAATCTCTGTACTTTCACCTCAATTTTACTGTGAACCTAAATCTACTCTAAAAAATAAAGTCTGTGTTAAAAGTGTAGTTGGAAGCTGTGTAAATAACAAAATAAGAGATGGTGGTCACTGCTCGACAAAACCTCACATTAAGGAATCATAAGTAATTGCAATAAATATTTTAAGAGGAACTATATATGACACCAGGAATGAAGGCTAGCCTCGAACAGAAAGTCTTGTACAAAAACCCATAACCATCTGATTGCATGCAAAACAGAAGCATTATAATGGATCACATGTGATTATATACACATGTTCTCTCCTGAGAACAAGATGTTACAAAAAGTAGACTTGCTTAGTGTGTCCAGCTTACAAACAGAAACGTGCTTTAGCAATAAGACTTCCTCAACTGAAAATAGAATTTTTGTGTTCAAGTTTGCTCTATACCTTCTTTCAATGATGTTGAGTCAGTTCCTCTCTTTAATCTTGTTCTGAGAAGCCGGAGTTTTTCCTGGAATATCAGGTTGTTTGAGGATTTCAGAACGTTCATGCTGATGTAACACTTATCTGTACTTGGAAAGGAATAGCAACCTGTTTGATTCGTTTTCGTGTGATAAACTCATAATCTGTATTCTTTTTATTTTTTTTTTTTACTTTCATATCCATTTTTAAATTTATTTTAACAAGACTCCCTTAATATAGCCATGTTAGGAATTACCTTCTCCATTTTAAGGACCAAAAAGGGGAGGGTTAGCAACAAGATCACACAGGCCATACTCCAAATGCCAAAGGAGTATGTTGGAGAATAAAAATTCATGGTAAAAGTAACTTTGATTCCATGTATATAAAAACATGGAAGCTCTTTCTTAAGTGGTCAACTCAAATTCTGTGTATTCTCTATAAGGTAAGTTCCTTCAAAGAAGTTACTTGCTCTATAGGAATTCATGCCTTCTTCCTTAGTGTTCCACACCCCACACACTGTTCAAACAAGTTACTCTCATAAAATTTTTCTAAAAAACTCAAAGAGTAAACATTTCATATTATATGCCTGTATTTCTAACTTTTCTTGCATATACAAAGTCAGTGTAGAATGAAAATAACTTTAGAGGATTTTGATTTCCAACAAGATAATAATTAAAGAGAGAATGAGGTAAGCATCCCCTAAATTTCTCTCAGATGTAAAGATATTTGGTGTATACCTATGAAGATTTTAAGAGATGTTTAACTGGAGTCAAGTTCTGGAAAACTTGGATGCCTAAAAATGTCAAGACTGGGAAAATGCTAGAAGGTAAATGAAGAATGTCATTCAATATAGAAAGAAACTGTATACCGTATGAGGGTAAATCTGAAAACTATTTACAAATGAGAAAAAAAATAATGCCATGTTCAAGTTTGATTAAAACTCCCTCCAATATATCTAGCTATTACACATAGACAGAGGAATGCTGAGTATGAAACATTACTCAATGAAAAATAAACCTGCGTTCCTAATAGAAGGAGCACTTTAGAAATTATATAATTTTCACAAAAGCTTCATAAATAGTCTCACCATGTGATTTATAAAACTACAAAAAGATCCAATATCCTCTAGTGCAGTAGAAAGCAAACAGACCTAAAGGTTACTATACAATATATTATGTATATATAAAATTTATTCTCTCAATTTCTGATTGGCCAAATTTTAGCCACAAGGAGCAGTTCCAAAGCCATTCAATTCTACAGAGTATATGCATAAGACAGAACCTTCTATATTTCAATTTATTCAAAACTTTTTGGAAAAATAAATAATAGAAACAGATTATGTTTATCTCAGGACACAAACACTGATAAGAGCAGGACAGATTGATGATCCAAAGTCTCTTTCTATCGCAAACCATTATGATGGATGGCAGAGCTAAACCGCAAATCAAAGAGATATAATGCAATTTACAATGTTTTTAAAAGTTTTTCATCCCATTCTTTAAATTCTGAAAATGACAGAACATTTATTCTTTCGTGAAATTATGTTCATAATGAAAAATTTAGAAGAAAAATAGAAACAGGTTGGTTTTCCCACTTCCCATTTCTGTGCCACTTTGTTTATGCACCACCCAGGTCCCTTACCACCCCAAGCTCTACTTTTTAGCAAAGCCAGTGACATAGAATGTATTCTATATCTCATTGTTATACTGTATCATAGAAAATAAAACCGAAGGATTCAACCAGCTTCAGATCCTAAGGGTTAGACCCATCCTCAGCAAGGATGTGAGGGCCTCGGGAGGTGGCGATTTGCTCTCCTGCTCCCACTTCCATGACACCAGCTCTGCTTTTATTTTATTTATTGGGCTTCCATGTGGATGCCTATTTAAAGAATGAGTTCATCTGTATCATAGATTTAAAAAAACCACTGTCCTAGAGAGTTTGATCTCTTGCATTTAAACTCATTTGGTCAGATGCCTTAGTTCTGTTTCTGTGTCTGTTAATATACTGAGGAAAAGATAGGTCAGCAATAGAAGACAAAAGACAAAGTGAGACAATCTGATCAATCTATGTAACTCCAAGTATTTCATAAAGAAAGTGCAAAAAGAGCAGGTGTAGATTGGGAAACTCCAGGCATAATTATTAAAGAAATGTCCTCATTCCCACCTTTGTAAACCTATTATCCTTCTATTCACATGCCTCTTGAGTCCCAGTATCTTACATTTTCCCTTTTTGTGTCTACATTTGCATCCTTATCCCAATAGCTTACTTTATTTTGATTTAAGTTAGTAAGTTGTTTTTGCGCTGGTAAAGCCTTATTTGTAATGCGTTGTCCTATTAATTAAAGGCATAGGAATATGATTTTGAGATCTGAAAGAGATAAAATATCTTTGAATCCAGCTTCTAAAGAAGATCAACTCTGATAAACTTCGCGAAGACTGTCCAAGTACAAAATATATCTGTTTATTTTCCAACAAATGTTTATTGTGCTGTTACTGAGATCCACATAGGCCTTTAAAAAAACATTCCAAGAAGACTCAAAATCTCAAGGTGGAGGAGTAACTGGTGCAGGTGTGGCTTTCAGCCTTAGAAACTCAGAATCCCACTTTTATCCATTTACTCAGAAGTTGTGGGGGGGGGGGCGCTCTGTACACATAGAGCAAAGATCACAGGATTTGAATTCGAAGATGCAGGTTTGAGTTCCGGCTGTACCTCCTAGTAGCTGTTTGTATCCTTAAGCAAGTGACTTAATCCCCTAAGAAAAAAAAAAAAGAAAGGTCAAGGAATAATACCTGCCTCATAGGGTTGTTGTGAAGATCAGATGAGATGATGCATATGAAAGAGTTTTATATACTGTCCTGGGCTAAACAAATGTGGGTTAGATTGGCTTATGGCAAGAGAGGGACTCCCCAAAGAAAGGGGACTGCTATGTGCCATGCCAGTAGGCACCCAGCGGGGATTCCCTTCCGGCAGCCTTTGAAGGCTGATAAGTATCTCCAACAGCTGCTTAAGAGAATACAGGGACCCAGCTAGAGGGCAAGGGTCATGCCCTTTGCCCTTTTGCTCTCAGCTCAAAGGACATCTGCTAAAGATCCCCTGCAGGGAAATCTAACTCTAAGGAGGGAGGCCCAGGGAATGTTTCAAGGGATCCTAACTCCAATAGCCTGAAGATCCCTGAGGATGTTAATTTTGGAATTAAACTTATTTTACTTATTCTGTCACTTCTAATTTAATCTTATCCTCTATTCTGTTAGAATTTAAGAGGTTATATTTAACCCGTATATGTGAATACCTATACTTTATACTCTTTGTTCATAATTATATACATGTATATTTTTTACAATATATACATTTATGATAAATGTGCATGTATACTATAGACCTCTGTGGTATACATCCTATATAACATGTGGGTGGCATATACAGAGGGGAAAAAAAAAACCTGGAAGAAAATTTACCAAAATGTTAGCGATGCTTCCTCCTGGAAGATAAAATTATTTTTTTATTTTCTTATTTTTCTTATTTTCTTTTTGTTTCTATTTTTCAAGTGTTTTTTTTTTTTTTTTTTTTTTCTTTTAGAATGAGAAATTCACAGTAAAATTTCCTGGCTAAAATATATTGCTTGCATTAGTTCATCCTATTTTAATTTATTTTTTACATCTTAAGTGATTTAATTCATCTTAATTGTTTTTGTTTTTTATTCTGTTTTTGTTTATTTCACTTGGATTTTCTCTTAAGTTGTTGAATTTACCTACTTTTCTTACTACTTTCTTCTTGAATTTTCTTTTGTTTCCTCTTGTTTTTTTTTTTTTCCTTGCCATTTAGTTCCCTGTCACCATTTGTTGTATTTTCACTTTGTATTTTTACTGAATGTGGCAAGCACAAAGCTGAGGATTATATCCT
Organism: Phoca vitulina; assembly: GCF_004348235.1. Classification (NCBI taxonomy): domain Eukaryota; kingdom Metazoa; phylum Chordata; class Mammalia; order Carnivora; family Phocidae; genus Phoca; species Phoca vitulina. The sequence continues at coordinate 18,618,033 of NW_022589708.1, read as the reverse complement.
TAAGAAGTGCTCATAACTTGACCAAGGAAACTGGGCCTTTTCCCTTCCAATTAGCCCTGCAGTCACCACCTTTCACCTCTAATATCTCAAAGCAGAACTACTGAGTTTTTCAAATACTAAGTTAGAAAACTAGAGGGGTTAACCGACTAGAATTATCCAGAAAGCAAATATTAAATCCATCTTTAGCATGAGTAAAGATGATTTCAAAGCATAACTATACCTTCAGCTAATGTCTGTGTACCTCAGGGCCAGGTGTCGCTCCACAGCCAGAGCCACAGATCTACCTGTCTTATCTACACTCAGCCTGCACTCAGAGTCAACATGCCAAAATGGAACCCATCATTCCTTCACCCCTCCAGAAAAACTATTCCTCCTTGTCCCCCTTTCTCCTAAAGAAAGGGAACTCCTCCCATGCCTCTGAGCATCCCAAAGGGATTGACATCGCCATTCAATGAGGTGTCCAGGTCAGAAACTTGGGAATCATCTTACACTCTCCATCCTCCCTAGTTCCCACACCAAATTATCTAATTCTGCCTCTTTAATGCCTATCCAGTTCTGTGCTTTTCAAGCTGGAATATGACATCCATGGTCAATGACATCATAACAGATAATATATGAATGCACAGCATGAACACAATGAATCTTCCTGGAATACCCTCCCCCCACCCCTTGTTACCATCACAATCATCACAAGTAATTTTGAATATCACATTTCATAAAAATAAGTGCATATATTATGAGGAATTTAAAATGAGCATGTATTTTAAAAATGGTGTGTAACAGTTCAAAGAAATATGGAGCTCATAGTGGGACGCTTAGGGCTCATTTGCTATAACCCAAAGGTTACACAATTACTTCCCTATGTTACTGGGGTGCTTTAGCAAAAATATTGTAGAAGAATTACTCAGAGTAATTCTTTTGTCTTAAGGATTGCTCCTGACTTGACCAAGACCTTCCTTCCTCTCTTTCCATGTGACCACATCACTTCTTCATTTCCTACTGGGCTGCTGGGACAACCTCCACACTGATCTGGCTGGAGCCTCATTCAGCTCCAAATCATGTGCACATACACACTGACTTCAGAGTTGCATGTGCAAAACACTAACCTAATCTTGTCATCATGTATGAGATCATTCAGTGGCACCTACTTCACGCAGAATAGTCAAAGCCCCTTAGTATGACAGACGTATGATGCTCTTCAAATCTGACCCCTGCCTTCTCAATGTTCTAAGCTCTACCCTCCTCCTTCCCATCCTATGAGCTGCTTGCAGTTTGCCAAGCACATGCTTTCTCAAAGACCTTCTGCACCCAAAGTATCTCTCCAACATGTTCCATTCACGTGCTTAATCTAACATACTATAATACTCAGTTCAAGCATCACTTCTGAAAGTCCATTCTGGATTCTCCAGAATTGTTTGGATTCCTCTCTTTGGTGCCTGCATAACACTCATTCTTGGTAACCCCCAACCACAACCCGTATCCCCTTACACAGAGCTCCTTAAAACAAGGATCATGTGTTGCTCATCTCTGATCTCTATTCTACTGTGTCATTCCTCTGAGATCATTGCTAAGGATACCTTCCTTTGCATCAGGGGGTCTCAAATGCACTGCATAACCAAACTGCATCAGGATAAGCTGGAATATGTTTTCAATGTAAAGATTCCTTGGTCTCTGCAATTTTGACTCAGTAGTTCTAGATTAAAGCCCTAGGGACTATACCAAAACTTTCTTAAAAAAATAATAATAATTTAAAAATTCTCAGGTCATTCTGATGCAGCTTATCCATGGACTGGCATTTGGATCCACTACATTCAAGAACTGTGACTATCTTGATAGGATTTAAATATTAAAACAGCAACAACATACCTTTATTATTAAAGCAATTACAACTGCCTTCTTAAAATGCGTTAATTTAATAGTATTCTTTTTACTTCAGTGTGGTATTTCTGCAGTTGGATAGCTTACAATGTATATTAACTATTAGTATCAATTTCAATAAGAAAGGCTGCTTCTGATTTTGTTTTCAAATTCTTGTTTTTTTCTTTTTTCTTTTCAAATTCTTGAGAGCTTCTTACCATAGATTCTAAATCCTTAACTACTATGGTTATGAGAGTTGTACACCATCCGCTTATAAAAATAACCTAGAAATTCAGTTTCAAAATCACTGCACAGATGTTAGAAGAGGAAGATGAGTCTGTTTCTTTCTTTTTTTTTTTTTTTTTTTTTTTAAAGATTTTATTTATTTATTTGAGAGAGAGAATGAGATAGAGAGAGAGCATGAGAAGGGGGAGGGTCAGAGGGAGAAGCAGACTCCCCGCCAAGCAGGGAGTCCGATGCGGGACTCGATCCCGGGACTCCAGGATCATGACCTGAGCCGAAGGCAGTGGCTTAACCAACTGAGCCACCCAGGCGCCCGAGTCTGTTTCTTTCCATAAGACTCTCTGAACAACCACTGACTGCTTTTCTCCCGAGCTGCTGGTACTGGCATCTTCATAGAAGAGGGAGATGGTTGAATGCAAGTGATATTCTCACAACCATAAACAAGAACACAAACAAAATCTCAGATAGGGAGTTCTTCCAACATCCAAAGTTAATTCCCATCAATCACACTGGATTTGAAAACAGATATATGGGGTGTGACATTTAGTAAAATGACGTTTTAAAAACCACCTGCCATATATCATAAACCCAAATAAGTGTTGTCCCTTTATAAAATTTGTTTTCATTAAAGGCTTTAGACATTTTCCATTGCTGCCGTTATGACCTAAGATCCTAGATCTCTTTTGAAAGTAAAAAAAAAAAATGACTTAAAAATGCAAAGGTGACAAATTGTGTTGATAACAGATTTGAATTTTGAAAACAGACAGAAGATAACATGGCTCCAACTCTGACAAAAAATTGAAAAAAAGACAAGAAAATACAGTTATATAATGAAAATAATTTTTGGTCTAGTTTTAATATAGATCTAAAGCAAATTTAAAAAGTATATACCTAAAAGGTTTTACCAAATGAGACTATCATTTGAATAATAATAAAGATTCCTATGATGTATTCCAATATATTTATCTGGAAGTTTACATGCTAGAAGATGAATAAAGCCAGTCATGTAACTTTATAGTCATACTTCATAACCTTTGGGGTAGAAATTATTAGTTTAACGTTGGGCTTTTAAACTGCTTTAAATGTTTATATAATTTCAAAATTAAATCTTTAAAAAAGAAAAAAAAGAAAAGCTTTTCCAGTTTGCATAAGGATAGCCAAAGCAACAGATGGCTCCTGTCTGTTCTTCTCCCAGCTCTGGTCTCTATGTAGATTTTCTATAATGTTCAAAACAATTCTTCATTGAGAGCAAGAATTTAGAAAAAGAAATATTCAAGGTGCTAACTAAAAGAACTGCTTTCATAGAAAGCGGAAAGTACTTGGCATGATAAAAATAAGCTCTGTAGGAGACCTGAGAAATATAGCATTGTGTCGTGTATTGTTGCTAGACGCAAGAGTGTGCATAAAATGTGAATAATGGAGAAGTGGAGGTGGGAGGGCACCAAGACCCTCTCTGTCTTTGGATCTGAGGGGAAAAAGCAAAACTGAGGAGACCAAGTTTGCTCTGAAGTTCTTCTCTTCCCCCTTTAATTATTATAGCCCTCTTCTTAGTGATCCTTTTTAAGATATTAACTAATAATTGTTTAAGGAATACAGAGTATCCAACCCCAGCATGTAAGGCAGTAAGTGAGCTGAAGACAAATGTCCCCCTCACCATAGAGATAATTTCCCTTTTGCCCTTTAAGGGCCATGGCGCCTTGTGATTGTTACTTCATCCTCTCATGCTAAGTATGACCCTGAAGGTGTACTTATACCTTCGTCTAGGGTTTGTAAAGATAAAACAAAGTTCAAAATTCAAGGAGAGAAAGCTTGATGTCAAATCTAAAGAGATGTTGTTGTACAGACAACCTCTGACCTCATTTTTCTGACTCACACTAGGCTGGTGGCCAGCAACTCTACCTCCTGGTGGTGCTTACTCACCCTGCCCCAGACTCCCACTCCTCTTTCACTGAACTGCCCTGTGAGAGGCATGGTAGGATTATTCAGCAAATATGTCAGTGACATCTAAATTTAAAAAAGGATTCTTTGACATTGATGTTAGGTGACTGAGTCAGTTTTCCAGTTCTCTCTGCTCATTTGTAGGAGTGATCAGAACGGACTCTCTGTGCTGAATAAGTACCTTTGTATCTTGACATTATTATGATAGAAACACCTCAAGGAAGGGAAGGAAGTCACTCTTTCGATGACTGAGATGGATTTCATTTGAAAGTTTAAAAGGATGATACCTCACCTGGAAATTAACACATTGCATTTAAGATGCACAAAGTACATAGAAGATGTGAATCGTGGAGAAACGGAAGTGGGAAGGACCCAAGGCCCATGTAGGCCCTCATTCTGATAACAGAATTCCTGAACCTTGCCTTCTCTAACCAACTTTCAGTTTGAGTTTGATTCAGTACTTGTTACCCCACACTTCCCTAAATAATCTGTGTTTTCCCCCCACCTCCAAAATAAGAGGAATAATAGGTAAGACTTGCAATCTTTGTAAATAAAATAAGTGTAGTTATAAAACTGAACATTCGAGTTGGGGAATTCCACTGGGAATGTTACTCATGTTTTATCTTCCTATGCTCACCCTAGGTTGGTGTTACTTAGGAAATCATAAGTTACAACTATGTTTCAGACACACTCATATTTGATAATGTAAATGTATATTGTAGACTTTATAAATAAGACTATATATTTAGTCAAGCCTACACTTCCAAAGTTATCTTTTCTCTCATTTTTGATAGAAAATTACTAAAAGTAATTTTTAGTAATTTTGCCACTGAAGGAAAGTATCCAAATTTATTCTTCAGAGCAAAATAGAAATAAAACTAATTTATGTGACTTTCAACTCAAGTAATAAAACGAGAGCATTTCATTAATTTCTGCTTCAAAGGCATATTTTAGTATGACATAATCATAAATATTCATGTAATAATAATGGTAACAATAATAATAGTAATAAGTGTCTGTCCTTTGAATGTAGAGATAAGTCTCCAGCTACACATGATGGAAACTCTAGGAAAAAAAATTATAAAGTCAAATTAAGTATGCTGATGGTACTATCTTGGTTCCTTTTTAGGTAAATCTTGCCTGCTCCCAAAGCACAATCTTCCATTTCCCACTTCTCAACTCCTAGATGTGTACCGTTCTCACAGACATTAACCTCCAGGAAGGCCTGCCTCCTCTCCCATCCTGTGACTTTTGCAGAAATTCCCCAGGGCCCATTGATTGCTAAACACACACCACCTCCTGGCTCTAAGTCACCACACCTCCAGATTCAGCCAAATACCAGTTCCCTTCCAGCAAGAGTTAGACCCGATAGTTGAAACTATTTAGCTTCTGCAGAGGTAGGCTTCAGTTTTTTGTCATTCTCCCCATTACGTACAATGAAGTATTGTCTTTTCTTGGACCCTAATTTCCCTGTTTATACCACGAATCACCTTTTGAACCACCTTGATCTACAGGTAACTGATACAAAGGGCCAAGTAGAACGCCCAAGTGAGGCACTATACTTTCTCCAATGCCCAGAGAGTCTGTTGAGTTACTTGGCCTCCTCTTTGGTAGAGAAGCATGAAGAGACAATGGTTTTTCCTTGACTGTTGGAGGGATTAAATATTCTGTGAATTCATCCACATAATCTCTAAACACTTTACCTTAGTGCGCTCCCAGCACTCTGCACGTAGGAAGTATTCAGTAAACATTTGATGAGTTTCAAGATCAGTATGGGGAGTAAAGCCCAATAGCTCTCGACCCCTGAATTAATTACTAATTATATCATCCTGTTGCCCTTCACATTCATCCATGGATAGCTGCAGATGACATTCCTAACATTGCAAATCCAGTATAAGCAAAATATTCACAAAAAGGCAAAACAAGATTAAAACAGGGTAAATTCTATCTTTCAAAGAGAAAGAATTTACATAAGTGCATTCATTGTCTTAAATTCTAAAGCCAAGTTATGGCATTTAGGAGTTCATTCTTAGTATTGCCTTCTATACAATAGGACTATAGCCCAGGGACATAGTAAGTAATGAATTTAAATGATTTCTTCTGATATATGGTTCCACCAATAAATATTTATCCCTGTTGGATGCTCCAACATTGCTTTTTAAGAGTGAAACTCAATGAAATTACATAACTGGAGACTGTGTTGAGAACCCTGTGGCTGTCCTATAAATATTAATAGAATCAAAATGCAAACATGGAGACTGAGAATGCCTAGAAGTAAAAAGTCCTTGCTGAATTAGGATCATCTTCAGTGCTACAATATAAGAAACATTACAGTCTAAAGAAGCCCCGTTTTTATTCCGTTCTATTAAGATATCTTAACTCAGAGAAGCAGTCTTGGGATATTTTAGTTTTTGAGACCATCTGTCTCTTTGAATGAGCTTTATTCAAATGAATGAATTTAAGCTGAAGCTATAAAAATTGGTCAGCAGCAACTGATTATTTGGTCAACTAGCTTCTTCCTCCTTTCAGTTTCTAGAGCAGTTTTTGTGCTTAAATGACTGAATAGAGACATGATATCATTGGGGCTTCCTTCCTTATTAGACTCATGAGATCGCTGAAGTCAGGGATGATGTCTTACTTATGCTTGTCATCCCAGGATCTGACTTCAGAGTCAGTTGGCATTAATAATTGTTTCTTAAGAAAGACAGGCTGCAAATAAGCAAAACTTTAGTTAGTAAGTTTACCATAGACACAGTGGTCACTTATGGTATCTAAACCTGATGATAAGAAAAATGAGTATATTCCCTACAGACGTTTCAGAAAAGCAGATCCTATCTGAGCTCCTAAAGGGTCCTAGGGTAATAAAGAGAAGACAGATTAGGGGAATTTTGTACATTTCATGGACTCTGCGATGACTTTTTAGACTCCATAGGTGCCAGTTTGCTTCATTTGCTTGGTATTCTTTAACCAAAATTGCGACCAGATATCCTACCCAAAATCCACTCCAGAGAGAGAAACTTTCTAACATTTTAGAGATAAACCAGTTGAAATATCTTCTCAAACATCCACTCTGTTCCATCATGTTCCTTTCCCATAACGACAGTCACCCCTAATGAACAGGAGACAGAAGGTTTCAATTGAGTGGCACTCTGGATCCTGTCTTTTTTATCACCTTCCATAATGGAAGAACCACAAATCAAGCCATTCATATATTCCAGAGGTTTCTGACCATTTCAGATCCTTGCTCCTACCCCCACCATAAGCTAAGTCCAATATTGTGCTTTAAAGATCCCAAATTTCCAAAAGTGTATGTGTTAGTTGGATTAAACAGAGTGGTTTCTGATCAAGAGGGCTATAAAACTCGATTGATAAGAGAAAAATGCAAGCTGGCCTAGAGAGTATTCTGGAGCAATTAGTTGAAAAACAAGAAAATCAAGAAAAGTCTTCCTAAAGAACACATTTATTCAGTACCTTTTTGTTTGTTCAGATTCCTGGTTGAAACAAAATAATAATAATAACAAAAACAATAATGATGACAACGATAATACCACAAATAACCTCTTTTGAGGGCCTACTCTTTGCCAGGCAGTATAATAAATATTTTATGTCTATAAATACATTTAATTTCCACCTCAACCTCACTAGGTAGCTACTGTTATTATCCCCATTTATGGTTGAGAAGACCAAGGCAGAGAGAATGGGTTAAATACCTTGTGGGAAGTTTATCCAGGCAGCAAATGGTGGAGGCAGAAGCCCACATTCCTACATCAGACAGCTTCTCCCCAGAGCTGTGTACACCCTGCTCCTCTTCAGCATCTTTCAGTCCTAGTCTGTGAATATTATGCATTCGTGTGGCTTCATATTAATCAAAAAGATAAAGTTTCTACTTGGTGAAAAGCAGAAAAAATGTCTACAAAACTGGAACTGAGAAATACTCCAATCTCTGTCTCTTCTTTTTTTTCTCCCCCACCCCGAGAAAAGCTAGACAACCTAGTAGCTGAAAAATACTGATGTCACTTGAAAGAAATTGCATCTTGTCCTGCTCTCTTCTTCTCCAATTTTGGGCCTCAACCAGTTGGAAACTGGTATGAATGTGTGTAATGATGACCTCTGAATGATCATTGTGAAATGACTTTCCCCAGTAATGTTAGATTTATCTGATGATTTTAATACCCTTCATTCTAAAATGCTATTATCCTGAGTGCATGCAGGGGACAGTACACTTAGTCATAAATGATGGATGAATTCATTATCTTCAGCCAATTTTAATGGGTCATCTAGAAAGGAAATCACCAGTCAGTTTTGGCTACTGAGCATTGCTACCTCACATACCTTATTAAGCCAAATATAAAAATGGGTGGTTTTTCATTTTCCTGTCAGACAACAAAGGTCACTGATCACAAGCTTGAGAGACACTGAGGTTTATTTCTCTTTGGCCTGAAAAAATGGATAAGCGTTGAAATTTTATCTTTTTCCATTGCAAACTGAATATTTCCGAACTGTGCACCCTGAAAAGAGGGAGGGTGCTTCGCAGGAATTCAGAAGGAGGAGGTTTCTCTGCATAGAAATAGAGGTTGCCATTAATGTATTCCCTGGGTGACACTGTTAATGTAATGGAACTACTGAATTCTAGGGCTTCAGCCCCATCATTAAGAGCTGGAAGTAAACACATCAGTGTGGGATATAAGTAGGTATGCCCATGAGTATCACAGGTTCTATGCTACCCAAGCTACTAGAAACTGAAAATATTTAACACACACAAAAGTATTGCTCTTCATGTCTCAACCTAGCTTTTCCGGTCTTGGTTGGGAAATCCTGACATCTTGTCTTTTAAATTAGCATCTTTCATTTGACTCATCAACTTGAACTTTTCCTCTCAGACCTGGTTCTGAACATCAGACAATCAACAGCTATTGATTATAGTAATGGCAAAACAGGTGTTTATTTTAGAATCTACATTTGCTATGAGCTAAACCTTTCCTGCTGTTAGTCCCTGGTCACGTAAGATTGACTTGATGTGATTGTAATGCATTTATATACTGAATAATTCTTTTGCTTTGTCCTGAAACTGCCATGACTAACAAATTCTGTGCCAGCAAATGGTTGAATTCTGCAATGAGGATTTTTAAAGAAAAGAGTAAAGGAGAGAAGCATGTTATAAATATTCTAATGCCAACATCTTATACCAAAATAACCTAGAAAACATATTGAAACTATACTGTAATTCCTGGGTAGAATTAAAATGGAAATAGCTGTCTGAATGCTCAGAAAATAATGGCAGACTTATTTGATTGTGATTTGACCCAGCTCATCATTTTAACATCCTTGATTAAGAAATGATCATTTTACTTTGTATTTTAGTTATTAATTGTGTTTAGTAGAAAAAGCATTATTTCAAAAATAAAAAAATCTTGGTGAAACCTCGATAAATTAAATATGTAACAGCGGAGTTGATCTGTAGAAGCTTGGGGAAGAAGTCTTAGCCCAGCCACTCTGGTCACCCTCTGTGGAGATTCTCATGGACCTCTCTGGAAACACCAGGACTCCACAAAGTCTGTCTGAAATCAGTGGGCAGGCCTAATCATCTTAGGAAATAGACCGTAACTCAGGGAGTTGTTTTCACTCAATGATTCCTTCTTAAATATAGTCTTTTAGGGACACTTGCCTGAAAAGTAAATGTATACCTCACTAACATTTTTCTGTATGTAACTGTCTCACCTGGAGCTTCTTTGAGGCTTACAGGTTCTAGCTTTTAAATCCAGTTAAAAAAAAAAAAAGTCATGAAATTTCTTCTATAATACTAAAGTAGTAAGCAAATAATCAGAATTTAAAAGTTATGATTATTTCAGAAAGCATATTTCTTCCTGCTGTTTAGTTATACAACAAAATAAATCTTTTATATGCATAATGACAATAATTCTCTATAAAAATTAACTGCACTAGTGAATTTCATTAGGTTTGGATTTTTTCTACAACAATCTGAACCATAACTATACAAATATTAGCCTATACTTTTAATTAAACATAATTATTTAAGAATTCCTTGAGACCCTGGGTGATATTTCCTATCAGTTTATAGGTGTGGGAATAATGTTTAAGGTGTTCCCTGTGGTTGCTTTAAATTATTTTTTTTTTTTTTTAAGAGAGAGAGAGTGCAGACTAGTGGTGGGGGAGGGTCAGGAGAGGGGGAGAGAGAGAATCTTAAGCAGGGTCCACACCAGGCTGGAGCCCTACCTGACTGAGCCACCCAGGCGCCCCTCCCTGTGGTTACTTTAAAACTAAAATCAGGCAAATTCTTCCCAAGTAGAGTGGACATGGTTACATTCTTTTCTCAGATAGAGTTAACAAAGTTAATGGAGACAGAGTATTTTTGTTCAGTAGAAAAACATGCTACTTATCAAAACAGGGAAGCCTAGGTAAAGAATGAAAGTAATAGTCCTAAAATGCTTTGAAATTTATAAAAAGCTACAGAAATTATTAATTAGAACAAGAATTTTTCCATGTCTGTATCCATGTCTTCCATGAATTGAAAATATCATCTACAGTGATTTTCTCAGGAATATTCACTAATATGAAAACTCAAGTAAAGGCACATTTTATTTTTCAAACTTACAGTTATCTAGAAGTATTGAAATATACCTCAGACCTTATTTCTAAAGTGGATAGAATACTGTCCATAATTTAAAAAGCATTGCCATATTATAACTTACTAAAATAAATTTTAACAGAAGTTACCAAGGATTTTAAACAGATGTAAGTTAGTTCTACCATATCCTATGTTTATGAATATGGCCAAAAAAATGCTTAGAGAAGATTTTAAGCAGTAGCAGATAACACAAGTCCATCTGCTTATGTCATCTGCTACTCTTTTTGTGACATGGTAAAGATTATAAAAGGAAAATCAAATTCACATAGCATTTATCTAAGAGGCTTCTATAACTGAATCCTTAATAAGGGATTTAAAATTTTTTTTCTTTTAACTTTAACAACTAATTAAAATAGTAAACTAATATTTTTAATATGTTCTTTGCTTAAAACAATATTTTTGTTATTCACTAACCCAATTTGATATGTTCAGATTAGGTTTTTTTAACTAATCCCTCAGCCTATCACTCTGTGGAAACACTAAAGAACATATTTGTTTGAATTAGCCCTCTATGTTTAGTTATTTTTAAGTTGTGTGTTAGTGTTCAGCAGTATACACATGATCTAACAATAGAAAGTCAGAGTTCTCACCACACTAATTTAAATTCTTACCACCTTGTTCATCCATTGTAGCACCTTCCTAACTGCTGTCCCAGACTACAACCCTCAAACTCTATAATCTCTCCAATCCAAGCCCAAGTTCACCTAAAACTTCATTGTAAGGGGTATATTTTGACCACTAGGAGGAGCACAACATTCTCTCCCCCTCCCCCCAAGTCCTCTCTCAAGGAAACCTGAGTCAACCTCAGACTCCTTGGGCAACAACAATAGCAGGAGATGGAATCTGACACAGAGCAGGCTGGAAGAGATCAACAGTTTGGAGGCAGCATGGAGCCACGCTATCTTTGATGAGCCTTATCAGAGTGCTTATTCCCCATATAGATAATGGGGTCTGGAGCACCTTCCTGATGGGAAGGGATCTCCCATCCATTGGGAGCCGTGGGGCAACTCTGGTGAAATCAGTTCCAGGCTTTAAAGTGTGCTTTTCTTTGGGATGTCCGTCCTTTGTCCACCTTTCTTCCTCCCTCTGCCTACTCTACCCCTTCTTTTCTTCCTCTTCTTCTTCCTCCTTTTCCTTCTTCTTCGATTCATTCATTCATTTATTCATTATGCAACAAATATCCATTAGTGAATGCCAGTTCTGTGCCAGGCAGTGTATTAGGTACAAATATAAGGTGGTTCACAAGACATTTGTGGTCACTTCCCTCGTGGAGCTGTTGGTGGATTGAGGAATATAGATATTAAACAAATCATTTAAACCATATAAGGAAGGAGAGAGATCAGCATGTGATGGGAGCAATGACAGAGGCCCCTACTAGAGTCTGTAGAAAGGAAAGGCTACTTTGAAGAACTGACATCTCAGCTGAAATCTGAAAGAAACACAAATTAACCAGATGATTTGGTAGGAGGGGGAGAAGGAATGTTGCAGCAGAGGAATATGCTGAAAATTCCAGAACAGGGAGAAAAAAAGAATGAAAGAGAAAAAGAGAAGGTTGATGGATGTCAAGAACTGAAGAAATTCAACCCAGCAAGAATAAAGAGTGAAGGAGAGTCTGTAAGGAGCAAGGAGTATCAAGTACAGAGTAGAAAATAACTAATTGTGCAAGATCCTGCTAAGGAGCAAAGAATAGTCTCCAAAACAACAATAGAGGGCATGGGCTTATCCAGGAGAGGAATGCCTCTACCGTCAGTGTGACAGGAGGGAAGGAAGAAAGGACCGTTTGTGGCTTTGGTGGTGGAAAATTGAGGGAGAGCCTATCTGAGGACTTACTTTTTTCTGTGAAGCAGGGAGTGAGTTCATTTGCTGCAAGTGAGGGGGTGGAGATTTGAAATTTGATTAGGAAATATATTAAGTTACCAAGCAGTGTTGAGGGCCCAGGTGAAGTGATGACTGTAAGTTTATAATGGTGTCCATCTTCTCAGTTATGTAATTTTCTCCAGCAAGTCTTATCAAGCAGAATAATGGCACAGAGAGGGTAAAAGTTGATTCATTCAGGAATGATGACTGCCAGGATAATGTGATGAGAAAAGGCCAGAGCTATAGGCAGGAGACTTGTTGAAATAATAGTCAAGATAATTTACCATCAAAACCAAGGAGAAACAACTAGAAGGAGCTGATGGACAGGGCGTATGCAAAACAATCAATTGACTAAAGAACTAAGGTAATTGAATAAGCAAACAATTCTTACTCCCTGAAAGCTAACACTCCGCCATAAAGCAAACAAATACACACACAAAAAGCCATGATTCTTGCTGCTCTGTGTAGACTGTGAACAGTAGGAGTCGGGCTGGGGGAGATGAGGTAGTTGTCATCTCCACTGATCCAGGGAGAATTCTCACATTCCAGGAGGTAGAATAGTCTAAAGGCTAATAATGAAAAGGTGAGACTTAGAAGACGTTTTGATGGCTTGGGCATGGGGAACAAGAAAAAGAGAATACAAGCTTGGAACTGTGGTGACTGAGGATAAAGTGGGGTCCTTTTCTGAGGATGGAAGACAAAGTAGGAACAGGTTTAAGGACAGAAATAATAAATTTGGCTTTGACAATATTAAGTTTGTGTTGTTTATTAGGTCTTTAAATGAATATCAGTTTGCAGTAGAACAAACAAGCTGAAATTCTTATCAGGACTGCAGATACAAATGTGGAAATAATGGGCATAGAAATGTCAGGGGAGGCAATAAGGAGTAGCAAGAGGGGTGGTTAGCTGAAGTGAAGTCGAGTTCTTTGAACATGGAAAGGTCAGTGAACCAAGAGACCATGCTTTGCATGTTCCATCCACTTGCACGGGCTATCGAGGTGGCTATGCTCAGGAGAACCAGGCTTTTTTGTTAAGACCGAAAACCGATGGAGACTTGAGAAGGACAAAATTGGTGGAGAGTTTGGTGAGTGAACTGGGGAGAAAAAGCAGAGTTTTCTAGGAAGCTGAAGGTAGAACTTTGGAGAAGCTTCCATTTTAAACAGAAGGAAGGAAATCTAGAATATGAAGAGTGGTGGCTGGAGTTCTGACACTTAGCTGAATCCTTGGAGAACTTAGCTGTGGCTTGGAGGGCTATGTGGTAAGTGTATCCTTTTCCTTATGCCCTATGGCAGGGTCAGCAAACTATACTTGCTGGCCATATCCTACCCACCACTTATTTTTGTAAATAAAGTTTATTGGAACACAATCATGCCCCTTTGTTTAAGTAATGCCAGTGGCTGCTTTCACAGCACAGCAGCCAAGTTGCATATTTTTGTGATAAAAAGCACATGGCCCACAAAGCTAGAAATATTTATTACTTGGCACTTAACAGAAAAAGTATACTGATCCCAAATCTATGGGGCTATAAGGTAGGAAGAATGACCAGGGAAATCAAGTGTAAACCTTATCACCTAGGACACAGATTGAGTGGTTCCTGTGGCCTTTGAATAAATGGACCTTCAAAGAAAGATTATGCAAGTAATCACATAACCTAGACGAAAGCTCATATAACATGATGGTATATTATAGAGAACTTTCCATTACACATGTCCTCACAAAAGCCCTGATCTTCCTCATTGCCTGTGGAGGAAAACAGGACTTGGGTTATTCCCTGGAACATGACTGTGCAACCACTGGTCTCGATGCTAAGTGCACAGAAGCTCAGTTGCCGCCGTTGGCAATGAAATCCTCATGCTACTTGGTAGAAAATGGTGCCCTTTGGATGTCTTGGTCAAACAAGAAGAATCTCACCACAGAGTTCCCTGGGATCTAATTCACTTCAGCTGTTTTAATTGATAAGCACAGAGCTATTGCCCAAAAGCAAAAACATGCTGTCCACGTGGCCGGACTGGTATGAGTTCTGAACACCAGTGTGGCAAAGCAAGTAAGGCTTAAATGTAGATGAGGTCACACACTCAAAAGGCTTCAACCACTAAACGGGACTGTAGATGAACAGCATGGACCAAATGTTAGACTGAAGGGTCAAGTGGGAACTGTAGCCCCCTGATGAACTCTGACCCCTGATGAACTCTGACCCTATCTAACTGAAGTCATTGCTACTCAACTCAAGCTCTGTAGTCATACAGGAATAACAATCTAGCCATACAAACTGATTATTCAAAAACAGTCATAAATTTGGGGTTTGACATTAAATTTCTGGTTTCTTTTTATCACCATCATTGCCAGAACGAAATCCCTCAACTCTGGCCTGTACACTGCTAATTGTAACCCAGTTTCTAGAAGAAAGAAACCAGTTAGCTTGTCATTGGTACAGAACTAAGGCCCGAGTCTCAAAAGCAGTCCTTGCTGCATGTATGTGTGGAATACTTTAGCTCACCAGGAAACTACCAAGGTATTAGAATCCTAAATCCCGGTCCAGTCCCAGTCCTCTTCATAGCTTTGCTCTTGGGCTTGGGCTGCTGAACTCCACCAGATATTAGTCAATGCCTCTTTACTGAGAGCCTGAATGAAAGAGAAAGCACAAGCTGGTGCTCGGCATTTCCAAATCTGTGAACCCCCTCTGCTCTCACATTTTCAGGGGAAGGACTTTAGATGAAAAAGACAGGCCAAATTCTTCAGCATGATATTCAAGATCTTCTATAATTTAATTTTAACAAAACTTTCAAACCTGGCTTCATTCAGTTTTTCCATACTCCACTCAACTGGAATGCTTATTGTACTCAAATATATTGTACATCCTAATTTCTATATCAGCCTCCCTTTACCTATCTGAGTCAAGTACTTTGTCTTTTTTTGTGTGACCTCTTCAACTGTATTGTTTGTTGCCTCATATTTTGCACTTCTTGATAATGTTGTTTTTAATTTTCCTCAAGTATATTTGATTTCATCATCAGTGTGTTAGGCTAAGTCCTCCAAGAATAAGATGTCAAGATGAGATTAAATATGCAAAGATTTTTACTGGGGGAAATACCTGTGAAAGAAAATAGGGAGCAAGCTGAAGAAGGCTGGGAGAACCATTCAAATGCAAAGCAAGTCTGAAGGAGAACGGGAAGAAAGGTTGGCTGGGAGCATCCTAGATTGCCTTGCTGTCAAAGGAAGTCCTGTGATTCTCAGGGGCAGAATGGGCCATAGGAGTCCCATGTCTTCCAAGATAGGCCTACCTCAGTATCTCAGCCATATTCAGCTGTTGGTTGGGAACAGCCTCTAGGAAGCATGGACTCAAGACAAAGGTGGCAGTGATGAACTTCAGAGCCCAGCGGCAGAGGTTCTTGGTCGACTACGCTCCCTATATTTGGAAGACTAAGATGCACATTCTCATGGCTGCCATTCAAGGGATAATAACCTCTTCAAAGGGAGAAAGTATTTTTAACATATTTATTTTTTCTCCTACAGCAATTAACAAAGAGCCTTGTTCAATAAAAACATACATATATATACATACATTGCCATAAATTCATGCATACATACATACATAGATCACTAGATAATAGAATATATAAGCATGTAGGTTTAGGTTCAACTTAATTGTGTGCTCATTTCTTAAAATGGAAGCATACTACCAGTATGGCTATACTCTCTCTATGAATAAAGCTACCTGACTAATCTAATATTATTTCACTTTGTTTCTCTAAATTTCTCCATATTTCTTTGTCTTTGAGAAATCCACAGACAAAATAAGCAACAACAAGCATTACATGTGTACTGGCCAAAAAGCTGTAGTGGCTTAAAAGAATTATTCCCTATCTTTAACACCCAACATACCATTATATACCCCTAAGGAGCAATAGAACCCGAAAGGAGACTTACACTTACTTGAAGTATTTCCGTAAAATGCACATACATCCTATTTTAAGTGCTCCTTCTTTTTAACTTTCTTGTGTTCCTTATTTTTTACTTAATCTGCATGTAGAAGTGATGACAATATCACTTAGATTCTTTCTACATACTTCCCACACTTTCATTAAACTAATTATCTTGAAATATAATTAGCTAATTACTGAGAAAGGTAGATAATGATAGTGAATGGAATGTAAGATAAGCGTTAATGAACAACAACAGGATCCAAATATTCCAGTCAGGGAGAAGACATTCAGAGTTGGCAGAGAGACAAGGAATATTCAATAACCTTTTGATCAGTTGCACTTGAATCAGAACTAACAATGCTACACTGTGTTATTGCAACTGGGTAGGAATCCAAGTCCTCAATTTTTAAATCCTAACAAAGCTCCTTTACATTTCAGTGATACTGAATGATGTACTGAAGTACCCTACTGCAGACCAATTGCAATTTGTCAACCGGACTTTTCAGTCTTTCTCTTTTTTGCCTTTTTAGAAAGCATTATGTGGAGAATATTTGTTTTCATTTGTAGCTATTGTCAAGCCGCAGAATTTATCATAATTAAGTAACAGCATGTTACGGAAGGGCCAATATTCTAAACTTTAAAATGTTCACAATAAGGTAAGGGCGTATTTGTTTGAAATAAAATTGAAAAAAAAAAAAACAGGTTGAAAATAGATTTTTAATTAACTGGCTCTGGATCAGAGCACTTTTCAAATGAAAATACAATAAGGCATCTAATCAGATAAGTTATTTACCCAGAATAATTGGATCCATGCTATAAAAAAGTCCTTTAAAATGTGGCTTTACTGCAGTGTTTTTCAGTTATTTCAGTGTGTTCAACCAGCTACAGCAGAGAACTAATGTAACATGTATCATTAATAAAATCCCTGTATGAACCAACAGCCTCATATGAGAAAAACCGTGCCAAGACCAAAACCAACCAAGAGACCTCATCTCCTCTAATCACTGGATTGGTCGTAGGAGTAGCATAACCCCCAAACTTGCTGCACGATGTATTTATCATATTACTTCAGAGTAGTTTACTTGCCCAGATTCCCCATTAGAATATGAGCTCGTTTGGGGCGCCTGGGTGGCTCAGTCAATTAAGTGTCTGCCTTCAGCTCAGGTCATGATCCCAGGGTCCTGGGATCGAACCCCGCTTCGGGCTCCCTGCTCAGCAGGGAGTCTGTTTCTCCCTCTGCCTCTCCCCCTGGCTTGTGCTGTCTCTCTCGCTCACTCTCTCTCTCTGTCTCAAATAAATAAAATCTTTTTTTTTTTTTTTTGAAGATTTTATTTATTTATTTGACAGAGAGAGAGAGAGAACAAGTAGGCAGAGAGGCAGGCAGAGGGAGAGGGAGAAGCAGGCTCCTCGCTGAGCAGGGAGCCCGATGTGGGGCTCAATCCCAGGACCCTGGGATCATGACCCGAGCCGAAGGCAGCAGCTTAACTGACTGAGCCACCCAGGTGCCCAATAAATAAAATCTTAAAAAAAAAAAAAAAAAATGAATATGAGATCGTTTGAGGACAGTTAGCCTACCTCACCTTTCATCCCCCCATCTAATCCCTAATAAGCCCTCAATAAATGTTAGTTGATTTAAAATGCAAACAGTGCAGAAGACTAAGACTAATTTAATTCACTATATTATTTATTTATGCTGAACACAGATCTGGCTACAAATGAAAGAGAAACCCTAAGTATCATCTGGGAATGTATAATCTTCTTGGAAAGATAAGACAGCCACCCATAAACATCTACCACCAAATAAGGTGCTTTGTAAGCTGTATGTGTTAATGACTGATATGCACAGAAGATCAGAGAAAGGAGGCATCTGTGTGAGGTAGAGTGACCAGCAAGCACAAACACCATAATCAGGAAAGGAAAGAGGAAAGAAAGGGAAAACATCCAGTAGGTAGAATAAGGTGAGTCATACTTTCACAGGACACTTGGGAAATGGATCTGTCTGGAGTGGATGATTCATGATGAGTAGTAAAGAGAGGAAGGGTAGAGAGGTAAGGTTGGAAATAAAAACGAAGCCCTGAAAACATTCTGAGAAGTCTGAAACGTGTCATGGGTAAAGCACTAAAACTGAATCAGGAGATCTTGCTCTGGGCCTTACTTTGCCCCTTGCTTGCTCTGACGTTAAGTTAGTGTACCTCTCTGGCTTCAGTTTCCTCTTGCATAAAGTAAGACACGCCAAAAGACCATGCCAGCTCCAAGGTCTTGGCAAGACAGGATCCTGTGGAGAGAAACTATGAGTGGGGGAGTGGCATGAAGGAAGAAAGGTTTGGGCAAGATGGGTCTGGAGGTAATGCATAGAAGCAGGCTTGGAGATGGCCAAGTAAAAGTTTGCAATATCAACCAATTACTGGAGGATGTAGTGTTGGAATAAGGGACTACCAAAGGAAATGGGAAGGTAGGGGAAATTTAGAAGACATTAACGATCAGACTTGGTAACTTGTAGAAGTACTGACTCAAATGCCATTATTTTGAACCTAGGTGATTGGATATTAGAGTCGAATTAGAATAAAACTATATTAAGGGTAAAGCCAGTGTAAGTCAAAATCAAATAAAAGTCTACTTTTTGGGGCACCTGGGTGACTCCATCAGTTAAGCAGCCCACTCTTGATTTCGGATCAGGTCGTGATCTCAGGGTCATGAGATCAAGCCCTGGTTGGGCTCCACACTGGGCGTGGAGTCTGCTTAAGATTTTCTCTCTCCCTCTCTACCACCGCCCTCCAGCCTTGCATGCATACATGCTCTCACTCTCTCTCAAAAAAAAAAAAAAGTCTACTTTGGCTCTGTCCACCCTAAATACCTTCCCTCCACTGCAATAACTGCCCTTTTTAGTTTCATCCTTAGGGTCTACATCAAGGACCCCTAGAGTCTGAACTTGCTCAGGACCCTTAATATTTACCCCTCTGTAATCAACTAGGCATACTGGGTACTTGATCATCACAACAACTTTGGAGGTATTCATTTTCTCTTGCTGTGTAACAAACTACCACAAACCCAAAATATAATACCCACGTATTCGCTCACAGTTCTGTAGGTCAAAAGTTTGGCCAAGGCATGTCTGAGGTCTCTGCTCAGGGTCTCACAGGGCTTAAATCAAGACTTTGACCCCTTGAATTCTCATCTGGAAACTTTGAGGGAAATACCCACTTCACCCTCATTCAGGATTCTTGGAGAATTCAAGTCCTTGTGATTACAGGACTGAGGCCCACATTTCCATGCTGGCTGTCAGCCAAGGATCGCTGTCAGTCCCTGAAGGCCACCTAGGGCCATTCTCTGCTCCCAGAGGCTACACACATTTCAAGCCATGTGGCTTCTTTCATCTTCAAAGCCAGGCATGAAGAATCTCCCTCATATCCAATCTCTCTTCTACTTGGTTCTGACTTTGTCTCTGACCCCTAGACCCAGATTCAAATGGCTCATGTGATTAGGTTCTCAAATGAAATCAGAAGTCCTTGTTGGGTTTTACAATGTCCTTTATTATCTGACACCAGGTTTCCTTTCCAGCCACATTTCCAGTCACATTCTGCTTCTCTCATTTACTCACTCCATTTGTGTTCCTGGAACATGCCAAAGCAAATTTCTGATTCATGCTCCTTGCATTAACTGTCCTCTGAAGGAAATGTTCTGCCTAAAAAAAAAAAAAAAAAAAAAAAAACTGGGGCGCCTGGGTGGCTCAGTCGTTAAACGTCTGCCTTCGGCTCAGGTCATAATCCCAGGGTCCGGGGATCAAGCCCCATATAGGGCTCCCTGCTAGGCGGGAAGCCTGCTTCTCCCTCTCCTGCTTCCCCTGTGTTCCCTCTCTCGCTGTGTCTCTCTCTGTCAAATAAATAAATAAAATCTTTAAAAAAAACAAAAAGACAAAACACAGAAGCTTCTCCCACTTCACCTCAGTTCTATCTCCTCAGAAAGGCCTTCCCGGAACCATCTTGAACACTCTTTATCACTTTTATCTGCTTCATTTTTATCAATTATATACTTATTTATTAATATCTTTGGCTATTTTTTTATATATCTTTAATTTTGTATTCAGTTATGTATTAATGTATTTATTTGTTGACTTTTGTGTCTTCATCCCACTAAAATGGAAACTCCATGAAGGGAGGGGATTTGTCTGTTATGTTCCCTCTCTTGTGTTTAGCATAGTTTTTTGATGCATAAGTATCCCAACATATTTGCAAAGTAAGTGATGTAAATGCTCCCCTTTCATCCTTAAATCATTTATTCAGCTCTCATTTGCACAGTAAACACCATGTGGTCATGATACCACAGTCTCTGTGCCAGGTGCTGGGTATATAAGGGTAAATAGGATCCACATCTTCAAAAGGAGCCCTTTTGAAATTTAAGGAATGGGGAGCCTGGGTGGCTCAATTGGTTAAGCATCTGCCTTTGGCTCAGGTCATGATCCCGGGGTCCTGGGATCGAGCTCCGCATCAGGCTCCCTGCTCAGCGGGGAGTCTGCTTCTCCCTCTGCCTCTGCCTCTCTCTTTCTCTATCTCTCATGAATGAATAAATAAAATCTTTAAAAAAAATTTAAAGAATGATAAAATACATAGACAAAAAAAAAATAATAATAAACAACAAAAATCCAACATGTGTGCCCTTCCAGTATGGGAAGGGCAGTGTGTTCTAGAAATACAAAAGGGCAAAATCTCTTGAAAGAGTGAAGAATTACACCTGTAAGAATTATCAGGAAAATTGAGATCTGAGGAAAGAGTATAAGTTAAGGGTTGGAATTAGGTTGGGGTGAGGATAAAGATTGGTTTTCCATTTGTATGAAGAAAATGGAAAAGTTCAAACAGTGGTTTTTAACGTCCTCAAATTTTACTTAATAACTAATTAATCCCCAAATTATTGCCTCGATCAAGAAAATTGTATGTTTTTATTTAGTAATCTCACTCGATACTTCAGATCAAAGATATTTGGATTTTTTTTTTTTTAAGAAAAAAGATCAAAAAAGAAACAACTCCCAAATGAGCTATTTTTTCCTTTGAATTATCACATCATGCACTACCAAATCCATTAAATGCAATAGATAGTTACCAAGGATATTATCATTTGCATAAAGGTCTGTATACCATTCCCCCAGGAATGTATAATTTTGTACAGAAGGTGGGTCCATATGCAAATAATTAAAATACAAAACAAGCAATGAAAAAAGTACCTTAGAAATGATTCAAAATGCTTTGAAAGTAGAGAAGACAAGGAATAACATTATTTGATTGGCTAAATGAGTTTACCACATATGCAAATAGAGAAAAATCTAATCCCTAAAGCCTTCAG
The DNA here is from genome assembly GCF_004348235.1 of Phoca vitulina. Taxonomy (NCBI): domain Eukaryota; kingdom Metazoa; phylum Chordata; class Mammalia; order Carnivora; family Phocidae; genus Phoca; species Phoca vitulina. Next base: position 18,596,235 of record NW_022589708.1, on the reverse strand, counting down.
AAATAAAGAATTTTTTAAAATTCCTAGAAGTCACTGGAGACTCCAAGCAATATATATATATTCAAAAGAAAGGTTAAGAATGTAAAAAAAGAGAATTAAGGAAAAGATGGTACAGTAGCTTTGTCTCATCTGAGATTGAAGGTGAAATTTCAGTAATGAGGATAAAAAATAATATGTTCTCTTGTTTATATTTTAAGCTAAAATGAAGAGTGAATTAATCTTCACCTATAACTATCAAAGGATTATCCCAGGTATGTGGACATTCTCATATGAGCAACCAGAGCTATATCATTTGTTGTTTATATATTCCCCAACAAAATGTATGCAGAAATAATCAAAAAACTTAAATGAAAATAAATTTTCCCATTGGCAAGCATGTTTTAGAACTCAGTTCCTCTATTATCTTTCCTTATCTCAGTAATATGAAAATTAGAAGCCTATCCATATTTAGTAAAATAGAACTTTCATAGTGCTGCAAAAAATTTCTTGGAAGATTTTAGCAGGAAAATATTCTTTATTTCCAGAAACAGTTATATGAAAATTGTAGTAGCAGATCTTTGGTTGATTCCTTATAACATAGTGCCATCTAGAGATTAAAGCTGATGTTGCTGCAAACTACATTAACTACAACTTAGCTTCCAAATTATAACATCACATTTTATTACTAAGTCCAATAGGAGGAACTGTAGTAGCGTGCATCATGAAGTGCATTTGAAATAAACAAACGAGCACATACATGAGCAAATTTACATCTAATATGTCAACATCCAGTCATCGCATTGTGTGACCTCTCCTTTGGGCAGTATTCTATCCATTCCTGTGCTAATATGTCTAGTAGTTTAGTGACACACCAAAGTCTTGAGGCAAGTAATATGGAAGCATGAGAATATGTATTTGATTTGATTTTGTAAGGAGGCTTAACCAGATTTCTACAAAGAAGCAAGACAGTTTTCATCATAAATATGATGTATTAAGTGCCTACTCTGGGTAAGGCATTGTACTGAGCATGTGTATAAGTTTCCTGAGGCCTGCTATCATGAATCATCAGACACTTAATGGCTGAAAATAACAGAAGTTTGTTCTGTTATAGTTCTAAAAGCTAGAAGTTTGAAATCTAGGCGTAAGCAGGCTGCACTCCGTCTGGAGACTCTAGGGGAGAACCCTTCCTTGCTCCCAAGCTTCTGGTGGCTGTTGGCATTCCTCGAATTCCTTGGCTTGTGGCCACATCACTCCAATTTCTACCTTCATCTTCCCATCACCTCCACTCTGTGTCTAGCTGTGACCGCATCACTTCATAATTGAGGAAAAGGCCTATATGCACAGATCATAAGTTATCCAGATCAGAGGTTCTCAACCTAGCAATATTGAGATTTGGGCCAGATAATTCCTTGTTGTGAGGGCTGTCCAAAGCAATTTAGAATATCCCTAACCTCTACCCATTAGACGTCAGTAGCACCCATGTCTGAGTTGGGACTTAGAGCCTGCTAAATCAGACTGCAGATTCTGAAAGGACCCAGTAGCTGGCTCTAGCCCATCACAGCCAAAATCCGTGTACAGTCCTGCTGGCCCAGGGACCATGCAGGAGACACTCCCATGCCCTTGATCCCACCTCCAACCCTAGAAACAGCTCTGTACCACTGAGGACTAAATTACAGACCCATTTGGCTTGATCCTGTCACCAGCATCATACACCAAGGGACCTGGGAGCAGTCAGGCCCACCCATTCATTGGGTAATAGGAATTCAGAACTTGGTCCCAGCTGTGGACCCTGAAGTGGTGCATGAACTAGCTCCAGCCCCTGTCAGCCATGGTCTGAGAGCCCCTGGAGGTAAACCTGACAAACTTGGAGAGACTGTAGACTCTGAAAGGGCCTGTAACTGTGCTGTTATCCCAGCCACAGTATGTGAATAGTCCTGTTGGCACAGAGACCGTGCAGGAGACATTCTTATCTCTGCCCCTAGAGAAGCTGAAAGGGCCCGATGCATGGCTCAAGCCTCCTCACAGCCATGGTCTGCCAGTAATCCTGAGTGTCCATGGTCCCAGTGGGAGACATTTCCATCTGCACCCCCAGAGACCCTTCGGGACCATCCAACCCCATCACAGTCACACAGTTTACTAGCAGACCTTCCAGCCTAGACACCCAATAGAAGACTTTCTTGTCTGCATTCCCAGAAATCTTAAAAGGACCCCGTACTCAGCTGTAGCCTCTCCAGCTGCAATCTAGTCCAGTCCATCTAAGGACCTGGCAAAAGACTCCCATTCATGTCTCCAGAGCTAGATCTGCAGATGTCAGTTTTGTTTGTTGTTTTGTTGTTGTTAATTCTTTTTGCAGAAGTAGACAATGTGTCACAATGTCACATTCTGTTTTTTGCAAATGACATCAAAAGCACAAGCAGCAAGAGCAAAAATTTATAAAGTGAGTCTACATCAAACTAAAAACCTTCTGTACAACCAAAGAAAAAGTCAACAGAATGAAGCAGCAACCTACAGATTGGAGGAAATACTTGCAAAGTATCTATCAGATAAGGGGCAAATATCCAAACTATGTAAAGGAACTCACACAACTCTATAGCAAATCAGCAGCAGCAGCAGCAGCATCATTCGATTAAAAATGGGCAGAGGACATGAATAGGCATTTTTTCCAGAGAAGATACACAGGTGGGTACAAGTCTGGGTATATACCCAAAGGCGATGAAATTATTGTCTGGAAGAGGTATCCACACACTGATGTTTTGCAGCATTATTCACACTAGCCAAGATATAGAAACAATCTCAGTGTCCATCAGTGGGTGAATAAATAAAGAAAATGTGATATTATAGAGAGAGAATGGAATATTATTCAGCCATGAGAAAAATGAAATCCTGCCACTTGTAAGAACATGGATGGACCCTGAAAGCATTATGCTGAGTGAATTAACTCAGACGGAGAAAGATAAATCTGTATAATCTCACTTGCATCTGAAATCTTAAAAATTAGCCAAACTTGCAGAAACAGAGAGTAAAATGACAATTGCCAGGGATAGGGGTGGGGAAAATGGAGAAATGTTGGTCAGAGTACAAAGGGTATCCCCATTCATTCATATGATGAATAAGTTCTGGGGATCTAATTAATATTCAGCAAGGTGACAATAGTTAACAATAATGTATTATTTACTTGAAAGTTGCTAAGAGAGTAGATCTTAAATATTCTCCCCACACACATACACAAAATTGTAATTATATAAAGAGATGGATGTCTTAATTAACTAACCTTATGGTTATCAACCTGATTGAATCATTTTGTAATCCATGGCTGTGTCAAATCATCATGTTGTATACCTTAAACCTACATAATGGTATATGTCAATTAACTCTCATACAGCTAAAAGTGGAGAGGAACAAGTTATCCAGATTATTATTACAAACACTATGAGCTAGAAATTTAGCAGAGGAAGAAATCAAAATGGACTGGATTATTAAAGAAGTTTTCATGGAGGAAATGAAAAGTGAACTATTCATTGGATAAAAAGTAGCACTTGGAATTGGGAAGGAGATATAAAATAAGATGAGAATTAAGATGGACTGAAAATAACTTTATATTTAGATCTCCCTCCCCCCAAAAACTGAATAAATAAAAAGCTTTGAAAAAAAAGTGCAGTGTTTCTTATAAATGCTCTTTAGTTACATACTAAAGACAATTTCCCTCAAGAACCATGCATTTGTCCGATAATTTAATTAATTAACAAAAAAAGTGCCATAAAAAATGTCATTAGTCTCACCACCCTTTTCAAGAATTTATCTGAATTTCAATCATCACAGATGGACCCCATTTCTAATGCCAGGCTTCACTGGGAACCCAAATATATATAAGACTGGGAAGACAGGTGACTCTCGAGGTCTTACAGTGCTTTGGTTCATTATTACAGGAGGCTTGCTTTTTGTCTGAAGCCCTCAGGATTTTATGCCTCAGAGCAGTACTCCACAGTAGGGTTTGGGATGGGAGAAAGCATCTCTTCCTTTTGTATAGTGGAAGAAGGGTTCTTGTGAACTCAGGCACGTTCTTGGGCAGACTAATTTCATGAACAAACACCCAAACTTAAAAATGTGGAAAGTGATTCCCTTAAAATCACTCAGTGTGGGTACTCTCTTCATGCACCGCCAGGCTCAGAGAAACTGGCATAAATGATAAATTGGGTGAATCGTAAGTGAAGCTGCAAGCATTGCATGAGGATGGGGACTCAGCTAGAGCTAGAACCACCGGGGGCCAGATCTAAGGAACACCAAGGCGACGGTTGCCTTTGGGAGTGGAGGCGGTGTTGGCTTATCTTCAAATTTAAGAAAATCCAGCAATCCTAATGTCAAATATGACTTTAAAATATTAACTCAAAAACCTTTAAAAATCATGCTGTGCATAGCAAACAGATCAGTACTGCTACTGATTTGGCCCAATTTGTGCATCCTGTTGTTGATTGTTTTATTGTTGTTGTTGTTTTTCTGCTTAAAATACATTCTTTTTTTCAAGGTATAAGATATAATGATTATAACTCCATATAACAGAAGTGTATAGGGGTGCCTGGGTGACTCAGTTGGTTAAGCATCCGACTCTTGATTTCGGCTCAGGTCATGATCTCAGGGTTGTGGGATCGAGCCCCGCCTTGGGCTCTGCTCGGTAGGGAATCTGCTGGAGAATCTCTCCCTCTCCCACTATTCCTTCCCCAACTCACACACTCTCTCTTAAATAAATAAATAAACAAATAAATAGATAAATAAATAAAATAAAATCTTTTTTAAAAAAGTTTATATCACCTCTTGATATAGTCTTTTTACTAAATCAACTACAAATGAAATTAATGACAATTCAGAATAAATTTTGTAGTTGTCATTTAGAAAATTCATTCATTCGTTCAGCATACATTTACCGAATGTTTATTATTTGCAGGTACAGCCTAGCTATCCTCAAGATACAAATAAGAAAAATACATGGACTTCTAATTTAATATGAAAATAAAGTATGCAGATAAGTAACAATGATATAAATTTATGGGCCTTTTGAATTAGGAAATTTTTAAAGCAGGAATATAGACTCAAAGAGAAGTATATGATAATCCCAACTAGAATGTATTATTCATTAAAAGATTCTTTGAAAAAAAAAAGTAATTTCTGCTTTAAAAATTGATGTATTTGGGGGTGCCTGTGTGGCTCAGTCGGCTGGGCATCCAACTCTTGGATTTTGGCTTAGGTCACAATCTCAGGGTCCTGAGATCAAGCCCAGCATCGGGCTCTGCACTCAGTGGAGAGTCTGCTTGAGATTCTCTTTGTCCCTCTCCCTCTGCCCCTTCCCCCTTGCCTCAAATAATTAATAAATAATCCTTAAAAAATAAAAACCAAAGGGGCGCCTGGGTGGCTCAGTCGTTAAGCATCTGCCTTTGGCTCAGGTCATGATTCCAGGTCCTGGGATCGAGCCCCGCATCGGGCTCCCTTCTCAGCAGGAAGCCTGCTTCTCCCTCTCCCACTCCCCCTGCTTGTGTTCCCTCTCTCGCTGTGTCTCTCTCTGTCAAATAAATAAATAAAATCTTTAAAAAAATAAATAAATAAAAAATAAATAAATAAAAAATAAAAACCAAAAATGGATGTATTTGGGTCTCCAACAATGTTAGATTATGAGCACTAAATTTCTGCACAATGTTTAGACAAAGTACACTAAAAGCAAGAGAAAGCAATTACCACTAGTCTTGAAAACATTTAAAAAAATTCTGACATACATTTTATAAGTTATGGAAATTAACTTTTTATATCCAAGAGAAAATCTGACATTTCCTACACACTAAAATATGAATACTACTTTATAAGCCTACCCTTTCATAAATACCATGCTAATAAAGACAATGGCAGGATATATAAAATTTTCATTGCCTTTCAAGTCACATGCATTCAAAAATATTAAGTAACAGCAAATTGAGAAAAAAGGAAATAATCTCAAGCTCCTAATTCTACAGCAAGAATAAAAAAAGGTGACAGTTTTTATCCTTTTATTTAGTGAAGCTATATATAATAATGCTAAAAAGCAAGAAGTTTATAATCAGGGATGCCTGGGTGGCTCAGTTGGTTAAGCATCTGACTCTTGATTTAAGCTCAGGTCATGATCTCAGAGTCATGAGATCAAGCCCTGTGTCAGGCTCTGTGCTAGGCATGGAGCCTACTTAAGATTCTCTCTCTCCCTCTTCCTCTGCCCCTCTCCCGTTCCTGCATGCACGTGTGCATTTCCTCTCTCAAATGAATAAATCTTTAAAAAAAGAAGTTTATCATCAAACAGACTTTTGTAACCAGACTGTATTTTAATCTAGGCCTGTATTTTAATCTAGGCTCTAATTCTCAGGAGTAGAGTCATCTTATCAAAGGGTTAGGTTTTAAAGTCACTGAATGAGATGAAAATAAGGTACACAAAAATTACCTTTGAAATCTCTTTGAGAATTGAACCACACTGGAAAATAATCCACCATCTCTCTTTTTTTTTTAAGATTTTATTTATTTATTTGACAGAGAGAGAGAGAGAGCGAGAGCAGGAACACAAGCAAGGGGAGTGGGAGAGGAAGAAGCAGGCTTCCTGCTGAGCAGGGAGCCTGATATGGGGCTCGACCCCAGTACCCCGGGATCGTGACCTGGGCTGAAGGCAGATGCCCAACAACTGAGCCACCCAGGTGCCCTATCAATACACTATCTCTTAATAAATCATAATTGCCAGTTTTCTTTGTGCCTTGTTTCTTTTGTTAAGTACCAGATAAATTAGTCAGTGTGTGTTTAAAGATCGCATTGTACAAAATAAGTTAACTCTAGATTCTCAGAAGTGTTGAGAATAAGGGTGCCTGGGTGGCTCAGTTGTTAAGAATCTGCCTTCGGCTCAGGTCATGATCCCAGGGTCCTGGGATCGAGCCCCGCATCGGGCTCCCTGCTCCGCGGGAAGCCTGCTTCTCCCTTTCCCACTCCCCCTGCTTGTGTTCCCTCTCTCGCTGTGTCTCTCTCTGTCAAATAAATAAATAAAATCTTTAAAAAAAATAAAAAAAGAAGTGTTGAGAGTGGAATAACAAGTGGGATCATCAAAATTTAGTGTTATTTTGCTTCCTATCTTCTTCCCTACAAATATTAGTGAATTCACAAGACTGTGCATGTATAATGTGATACCATTGTAAAGATAGATAAGCTTCCTTATTAATAAATTAATGAAAATAATATCTCTTTCTCAGAAGTTTTTGAGAAGATTAAATTTTATGTATCTATAGGAATATAGTACTTAGGACAATGCAACAAATAATTTTTCCTACAAATAAACGTTAGTGATGTTAACAAAGTATTACTTTTCAATTTTGAAGATGGGGCAAAGGTCTTCCCATGCCCCAAAACACGCATAAAACTATATTCTTAAGGGAATAATATGATCAATCTTGTGTTTTAGAAGGATGTGATAATATATTTTCTATTTGCCTCTCCAGATACACCCATTTTCTTTTCCACTCTGCTCTGTGCCCTGGAAGGCCAGACTTCATGTACTTCATCTACTGGGCTCCCTGGCTTTCCTTTTCGGTTTGACCAATAAAAGGTCATGGCAGAAGCCTAAAGGGGAAGAGGAATAAAGGTCAGTATCTATTTCCCTGTTTCCCTCCAGGCCATGGATCAGCAGTGCTCTGTTACTTTACCAAAGGCCACAGATTTGTCATGTGGCCTCCTACAATTAGAGCTCTCCTGTTTGGGAAGGTGCTTCTGTCCCTGGCTACTACAGGTAACTAACTGCTCTCCCTCGTTGCATGGGGGATAGATTGGAAGGGAAGAAGACTGGACGCAGAGAGACTCTTAGAATTACTTGTAGACAGGAAATAACGAGGATCTGACCAAAGCAGTGGATGATGAGTCAGAGAAAACATAACAGGAATAAGATGCATTTATAATGTATCTCTACAGGAGACAAAAATAAATTGTAACTAATTGAATGAAAGAGCAAGGGAGAGACTAAGTCCAGGATCCAGGAGGATGCCCAAGTATTTTGCTTTAGCAAATCAATAAAGATTGAAGTTGATGCCATTCCCAGACAGAGAGGTGTTACCAATCCGATTTGTGTTTTTTGCCTGGCTTCTATCATTCATTTAGAAGTTGATCATTTGCTTCCTTAAGTTGGCTCTTGTATTTTATTCAGCATTTACTAGGACCTCACCTGGTCTCCCTTGTGAGACTCTGAAAATTATTTGGATAAAAGGCTCTATTTTTGAGTAGCCAGAAATTTTAGAGCACAATTTAAAGAAAATGTTTTTTAAGTTTTAAACAGCTCTATTGAAGTAAAATTGCATAAAATAGACTGCATTTATTTGAAGTGTACAGTGTGACAAGTTTTGACATATGTATCTGCGAAACCATCACCACAAGCAAGACAATTAACATATGCATGACTACCCAAAGTTTCCTGTTGGCTTTTTGTAGTCAGTCCCCCCTTCCCACATAGACATTGGGGTTGTTTCCAGGATTTTTTTTATCTAGATACATAAGTTTGGTGAGAGTCATTATATTTCTACATAAACTCCTAATCCTGCCATAAAAATTGGCAGATGCTCACACTCTGAGAATCTCAAAAAGATAAGATTAAATAAAATTGGGCTTCTGAAAAAGCTTTTATTACTTTCTGTTTTTATGACTTTTCTGTTTTTAAGTAAAGTAAATTTGTGTGCCCTAAGGTTCGTTTTAAAAGAAACCTGAAAAGAACGTATCACCCACTTGCCTTAAGGACACAATGAACTAAATAGAAAACATCTTGATGGTAGCCTGACTATTTCAGTTTTATCCTTATATCTAGCATTACATACACACAGAGTACTGTGTTTGATAGAAAAATCAGCCTAGTCTTTCAATCCAGTGGCATGAAAACAGTAGACGAAAACACAAGGATATCATGAAAACAGAAAATAACAGTGAAAAATGTGTTGAATTAAATTTAGAGGTTTCTATACATGTTTGTGGGCCTAAAAATTCAACTAATATTGAATTTCAGTGTAATTTTACCGTATACTGGACCCCAACATCTGGACTGCTCTTGATTGTTCTGAAGTTTTGTTTAGGTTTCTACCTCCTGTTGTCCTAGTTCTCTGGAGATCATTCTGTAAAGAATCATGCATGTGGAAAAAGTCATATTTGTCTTAAAGAAGTATTTTCTTCTGTATGGTTTTCAGAATGATTTTCTTCTGTGCCTGGAGGAGAACGAAAAGCACTTATTCCTCCAACAGGAAGCCTGGAGAAATACCCAGCTCCGCTATGTGGTCACGTGCGCTTCCTGTTACATTCCAGGAATTGCTCTTGGGTGTAAACAGTCATCTTCCAGGGGACAGGCCATGGCTGCATCTGCCTTGGGTATCACTCGAAACTTGCAGAGCATGTGAAATATCTGGCCATCACTGTTAAATTAATTCTGGTAGAGCAGAAAGTCTCCATTTGTGGAATGCGTCATACTTGTGTCAAGTTCATTCTGGTAAGCACAACTTTTAGGCAAGCAAAATGCGTTATTGATTGGATTCTATGCATCTTTTGCCCCCAATAAAGCATTCTTTGATTGTTTTACTATATTGAAAAGCATGTTTGAAAAGGAAATTTCCACAAATCTCTTTTAAGCTTTCCAGCGTCTGCCAACAATAAACATAATAAGTGAAACCCTGCCTATAAAAGTACCCACAGCATCATAAGAATATAAGAATATTTAATTTGAGATATTCAAAAATTGAACACAACCTTCAGATTAATGTATATTATGTTAGTCATGATTTAGGAGTTTACTGCACAAAGACATAGAAATCTATATTCAATGACTAGCTAAATGTGTAGATAAGACATGAGGAGTTCATTCCAAAGCTGATTAAGGCTGTAAACTGTGTTGTTCAGTATAGGAGCTACTAGCCATGTGTGGCTATGTCAGTGTGAATGCAAATTAATTAAAATGAAATCAGATTAATATTTCAATTTCTCAGTCCTCACCAGTCACATTCCAGGTACTCAAAAACCATGTTTGGAGAGTGGCTATCACAGTACATAGCATAGATATAGAACAGTTCTATCATCACAGAAAGTTCTATTGGACCAAGAGGGTGTACAAAATATAATACATAAAGAAAAATTAAAGGAACTAGGATTCTTGCTCTTAGAAAAAAAGGAATGAGTGACTTTGACAACATATGAAGAAGTTTTATGCCATTTCTATACATTTAAAAAAACAGTTGAGTGACACATCTGATTTTTTAAACTACATTGATTAGTAGAAGTTTTAACTATCATTATATAGTACAGAGGGGCAAAACTAGATTTTATGGGACCCTCAAGCTTAATAATTTGGAGGACACTTTTAAGGGAAAGAATAATAAAATTAGTCATTTGAGAACAATTTTTACAGAATGATAGAAAAATCACAACAAATTATAAATTTTAAAAACTGACAAATATCACAAACAAAAAATTCAAGAAGCAGCATTTTTGTTGACTTTCTAACACTCTTATATTACCTACATCTTGCCTCTTCATATGACAATCTTCTGATATAATTTTATAGGAGAGAATAGAGAGACAATTCATTTTATCTTCAAGCATGGTCAATTAAAATATGTTATTATTGAAGTTAGGATGCACAAAAACATGTGATTCACATGGACATACACTTTTTTTTTAATATTTGCAGATTTGTGTCCTACAAACATACTCTGATAGATTCTCCCACAAAAAGGAAAAATATATGGCATGCATTAATAATTTTATATGCTACATTTTCAAGTATTCCTCATAGAGGAGAATTTTTATTTTGACTAGGTATTGATGAGGACCATTCCTTGCTTCTAATTTACAAATCTGAAAACCTGAAGAATTTGCCATAGATTAGCTTCCAGCTCCACACACTTTTCAACCTTTATTTGTCTCTGCTTCCAACATAGGTCCAATGGCAAGATCCATAGGACGAGCTCATATAATTTTACAAAGCTTGGCCCTAAATCTTCATTTCATGATACCTGGTAAGTCACCAGTGGGAAGTAAATAGGAATATTCCTGGAAACAGTTCCTACCATGGGCTAACGAGCAACAACTCAACTACATATAGAAGTGACTATGAACCATAGAAAAATATGTTCCACTACGTTCAAATTAAGTGTATCCAACACCCAGCTTCCCTTCACCTGGATCCCCAAAATGCTCATGGTGAGTCTGCTGCCATCACCAAGGGAAAGCATGGCAGAGTGTACACATGAGTACAAAATGATAGCAGTTTAACTGAGTGCAATTAAAATAACTTACTTTTGCAAATTTTACAAAAATATATGACCATGTGACACAATACTAGGATCCCTCCCAGGGACTTGGAAAGGATCTATGCAAATGAGGAGCTATGAAGCTAGATTCCATTAGTTTCCTGGTAAATCCATCTCTGACAAAGGATGCATTCTTCACTGACACGCTGAGTAATAAAGGTTGAAATATAAGGATTCTGATTAAATATAAGATAGATTTCCTGACATAGTTGTGGAATGTTGACATTATGACTTAATAGATATAGACTCACAAGTTCAGTATTCAAGAAGCTGTTTATCCCTTTTTAGTTCTTTTGCCTTTGTTTAAAACATACTGCCACAAGATAAGTGGTAGCTTCTAAAATCTTCATGATCTAATATCCACCTTTCTGTAACATAAGTTAACTGAGAGAGGGTCAAAGTGATACACATCAATGTTAAATAATTCTTTATAATATCAGAGAAATATAGCCATTACTGAGTGAAGTCTATTGTAAAGAAGTAAATGTTAAAAGAAACTAAAGGTAACACTAGCCATCCATTTTACTTATCCTCAGTTACTGTTGATGCTTTACTAAATCCTAGTTCAAGCCTTCGCTAAGAACAGAACAGTTTTTCTACTCTCTCTATTGTCAGGTTACATAAAAAACTCTAGTGTTATGTGGCTACAAAAGCATTTTTTTTCCTTTCTAAAAAGAAATAGCCTATGTTTCTCATTTCATTTTCCCCCCAGTCTGATATCATACAAACAAAACTAGCTACTCTTGGAGAATGATGAGTGGATATCAAAGAACAGCATCTCATCAGCACTCCCCACTTTCCATCCTTCCTGAAACAGCAAGGAAGAGAGACCATAGATCATAAACCTCCAGCAACCATGGACCCCCTAATCAAATTTTTTCTCCTGCAACTGCTATTCTATACTTTCATTACATAGACTATATCACTCTAAACTTCTTCCTTCCTCCACCCTAAAGTCACCAAATCAATAACCTAGCCCCATTCATTTGTTTCTGGAGCAACACAGTAGAACAGACACATCTGCTCATTGATAAACTCACCTGGTGAAGGAGCGTATATGGTAGCGCCCCCTTGTTCATGGGGGATACCTTTCAAGATGCTGAGTGGATACCTGAAACCATGGATAGTACTAAACCCTATCTATACTGTTTTTCCTATGCATACATACCATGATAAAGTTTAATTTATAAATTAAGCACAATAAGAGATTAACAATAATAAAATAGAACAATTATAATAATATACTGTAAGAAAAATTATGTGAATGTGCACTGCACTCACCCTTCTTGTGATGAGGTGAGATGATAAAATGCCTACGTGATGAGATGAAGTGAGGTGAGTGACATAGGCACTGTGATGTAGTGAGGCTACTGCTGGCCTCTGATACTGTGTCAGAAGGAGGATCATATGCTTCCAGATTATGGTTGACTGTGGGTAACCGAAACTGTGGAGAGTGAGACCGCAGATGGAGGCGCGGGGGTGGAGGGGACTACTGTAGCTTAAAATGTTAAGCTTATATTAGAACAGAACTTTAAACAGATGCATTTGATCAGAGCACATCAAGTTTCCTAAAAAGTGACATGCAGTGGTTTCTCCATAATTAGAAAAAGATTACTAGCTAAGACTGAACTTCTACAAAGTATATAAAGATGGTTTTAAAATCAACAAATATTTTCTCTGTAACCCTAAGTATTGCACATCAAGTCTGCAAAAGTAACTAGACCCTTCTCCTATAGAAGACTGCAGCCTAGTTGAACAAAAGGATGCCAAAGGTCCTTTAGGTAATAATAATAGAATTAAGCTGACAACAAGAAAAGTCAGGAAAATTCACCCAAAATAATAGAATTGTTAGATGACTGTATACAGATTTAGAAAAATGATCCAAAGGAATTTGAGTTACAATTGTGGGGGTGGATGGTATGAAATGAACAAAAGTAAAGAGGCAGAAAAGCATAAGATGTTTGGGGGGAAAAAGGGTGGATCCACTTTGTTTCTGGTCCAAAGTGACCATGGGAAATACCAGAAGAAAAACTGAAAATAAATACTAAGGACAAGAATATACATGTGGGGCTCAAATTCAAGTTAAATATTTTATTCTATAGATAATGCAACTCCAATTGGAAAAAACTTTATAGATTAATGAAGTAATGGATAGCAATATTTTAGCAGAAGTAATCTGGCCATGCTATCAATATCATACTGAGTATAGAGGGAAGATCAAAAGTGAAGAAATTTATTCTATTATTAGAATCCCATATGTTGAAGCATTCCTGAGTTTGGAGAAAAATTTATTTGGTCATGATGAAATATTTTTCACTTATTAATTATATGAAATAGCATTTTGTGTAAGAATTTTATGTCTATATACATGGATGAAATTGATCTAAGTTTTTCTTGATAGTGGACTCCTAATCATTTTATTAATTATATAATTCATTGAGTGATTCTTATGTGCCTAGGACTATGTCATTTGTTTTCCATCCATTTGTATGTCATTTCATGCTTATAGTAAGCCTTTTTTATTTTACAGGAGATTAAATTTAAGCCTACAGGTAGCTACTTGCCCAAAGCTACACAAGTAGTAAGTGGCAGAGCAAGAATTTGAACTCAGTCTGGTTCATTTAGAAGCTGGCACTCCCACCACTATATTATGCTGTCTTATATAATAAGATCTATTATAGAATAAATCAAGAATTTTATGATCTTTCTATTTATTCTAGAACTAATTCCATAAAATGAAAAGTATCAGTTTCTTTAAATGGTATAGAAATCCCCTGGAGAACCCAATGTGGCTAGCTGTGTTTGCATGGTACACGGTATTTGGATATGAACCTTCACGTTAATTAATTTAAATGTATCCACAGAGTACCTATTATAGTCTAGACACCAAGTGCCAGAGCTAAAGAAATTATATGACCACATTCCTCCTCTTAACAGCTCACATTCTGATGGAAAAATAAGATTGTAAACAAGTACATTAAAATATCTGGAATGAAAAATGTACTGGAGTTACTCAACAGTAGAACAGGCAGAAAAGAGAATCAGCAAACTTGAAAAGAGCCACATTGAGATTATCCAGTCTGAGGGACAGAAAGTAAAAAGAATTTTAAAAATGAACACAGCCTCAGATCTAAGTGGTGGACACCATCAAGCATATCAGCATATGCATAATGGAAGCCCCAGAAGAAGAAGAGAGACATAAATGGGCAGAAAGAATATTTGAAGAAATGGTGGCTGAAAATATTCCAGATTTGAAAAACACTAATTTACAAATACAGGAATCTCAATAAACTCAAAGTAGGATAAACTCAGAGATCCACACCTAGACACACCATGATCAAACTGTCAAAAGACAAAGAGAGGATCCTAAAAGCAGCAACAGAGTAGCAACACATCATGTAAAAGGATGACTTATTAAGATTAACAGCTGAGGGGCACCTGGGTGGCTAAATAGGCTGAGCGTCCTACTCATGATTTCAGCTGAGGTCATGATCTCTGGGTCGTAGCATTGAGCCCCCCAACCCCCCCACCGTGGGCTCTGCACTGGGCGTGGAGCCTGCTTGAGATTCTCTCTCTCCCTCTCCCTCTGCCTCTCTCCCCTCCTAAAAAAATTTTTTTAATTTCTAAAAAAAATAAGATTAACAGCTGGGGTGCCTGGGTGACTCAGTCAGTTAAGTGTCTGCCTTAGGCTCAGGTTATGATCTCAGAGTCCTGGGATTGAGCCCCACGTCAGGCTCCCTGCTCATCAGGGAGTCTGCTTTCCCTTTCCCTCTGGCCCTCCCCCACTCCCTCCCCTGCTCATGCACTCTTGTGCTCTCTCTCTCTCTTTCAAATAAATAAATAATCTTTAAAAAAAAAAAGATTAACAGTTGATTTCTCCTCAGAGATCATGAAGCCACAAGGTAATGTGTTTAATGAAGAGACTATCAAATGAGAATTTTATATCTAGCAAAACAAATTTTCAAAAGCCAAAGGAGAAATTAAGGCATTTCCAGATAAGCAAATCTAAAATTATTTGTTGCTTGCAGACTATCCCTACATGAAAAATTAGAGTCCTAAAACAAAAGGACATTAGACTAACTCTAAACCACATGAAGAAAGAAAGAGCACTGATAAAACTAATTACATAAGCTAATATAAAAACAATATAAATGCATTTTGGGTTTTTTTCTCTTACCCTATTGGAAAACAACTACATAAAAAAATAATGATGAAGCTGTGTTGATAGATTTATAATGTATATAGATGTAATTATAATAGCAATAATAACACAAAGGAGAGGAGAAGAAATGGAACTGTCCTGGAGGAAAGACTTTACACAGCATTAAAATCAAATTGGTATTAATATGAACTAAACTGTTATAAATTAAGATGATAATTATAATCTGCAGGATTTCATATGTATGAAAGAATAACAGTAATTAAAATGGTATGTTAGAAAATATTTAATTAAATAAAAAAAAGATGAGATATATAGAATGAAGGGATAAATACACAATTCAACAATAATATATGCAGACTTCAATGCCCCACTTTCCTAACAGGTAGAACACCTAGAGACAAGATTTATTCACAATTCACACTTCACTAAATGTTAATAACTAGTGACAATCCTTACAAACTCATCCCAAAAAACAGAATAGATGGAAACATTTCACAACTCATTCTATGAGGCCAAAACCAGATGAATATTTGATGAATGAATGGCTGAAACATCCAAAATTTGAAAAACATTAATTTATGAATACAAGAATCTCAACGAACTCAAAGTAGGATAAACTCAAAACCCTGATACCAAAACCAGACGAAGACACCATAAAAAAATTATAGATTGATATGCCTTATGAATGGACACACAAAAATCCTCAACAAAATACTAGCAAACCTAATCCAGCAATGTATTAAAAGGATTTTACACCATTACCAGGTGGGATATAACACAGGAATGAGAGGTTTTTCATCATATGAGAATAAATCAATGTAATACATTGTATTTATAGGATTAAGGACAAGTGCCATACAATCATCTCAATAGACACAGCAATAGCATCTGACAAAATTTAACATCCTTTCATGATAAAAACACTAACCAACTAGGAATAGAAGATAATATCCTTAATCTGATATGTGCTTTCTACTAGAAACCCACAGTTAGCATCATACTTTATGGTGAAAGGCTGAAAGCTTTCTCACTAAAATTAGGACAAGTATTTTGTCAAATGCTTTTTCTGCATCAATTGTGAGGATCATATGGTTCTTGTCATTTCTTTTATTAATGTGCTTTATCACGTTGATTGATTTGCGAATGTTGAACCACCCTTGCATCCCAGGAATAAATCCCACCTTATTGTGATGGATAATCCTTTTAAGGTACTGTTGGATCCTATTGGCTAGGATCTTGTTGAGTATTTTGGCATCCATGTTCATCAGGGATATTGGTCTGTAATTATCCTTTTTGATGGGGTGTTTACCTAGTTTGGGATCAGGGTAATGCTGGCCTCATAGAATGAGTTGGAAGTTTTCCTTCTATTTCTATTTTTTGAAACAGCTTCAGTAGAATAGGTATGATTTCTTCTTTAAATGTTCGGGAGAATTGCCCTGGGAAGCCATCTGGCCCTGTACTCTTGTTTTTTAGGATTACTGCTTTTGATTACTGCTTCAATTTCATTACTGCTTATTGGTCTATTCAGATTGTCTATTTCTTCCTGTTTCAGTCTTGGTAGTTTATAGGTTTCCAGGAAGGCATCCGTTTCTTCCAGATTGCTTAATTTGTTGGCATATAGTTGCTGGTAATATTTTCTAATAATGGTTTTTATTTCCTTAGTGTTAGTCGTGCTCTCTTCCCTTCCATTCATGATTTTGTTGATTTGGGTCCTTTCCCTTTTCTTTTGGATAAGTCTGGCCAGAGGTTTATTGATCTTATTAATTCTTCCAAGAACCAGCTTCTAGTTTTATTGATCTGTTCTACTGTTTGGTTTCTATTTCATTGATTTCTGCTCTAATCTTTATTATTTCTCTTCTCCTGCTTGTTTTAGGCTTTATTTGCTGTTCTTTCTCCAGCTCCTTTAGGTGTAAGGTTAGCTTGTGCATTTGGGATTTTTCTAATTTTTTTGAGAGAGGCTTGGATGGCTATGTATTTCCCCCATAGGACCACCTTTGCAGTATCCCATAGGTTTTGGACCGATATGTTTTCATTCTCAGTAGTTCCCATGAATTGTTCTAGTTCTTCTTTAATTTCCTTGTTGACCCAATCATTCTTTAGCAGGATGCTCTTTAACTTCCAAGTGTTTGAATTCCTTCCAAATTTCTTCTTATGATTGAGTTGCAGTTTCAAAGTTTCATTGTGGTCTGAAAATATGCAGGGAATAATCTCAATCTTTTGGTATCTGTTGAGACTTGATTTATGTCCCAGTATGTGGTCTATTCTGGA
Source organism: Phoca vitulina (assembly GCF_004348235.1). Taxonomy (NCBI): domain Eukaryota; kingdom Metazoa; phylum Chordata; class Mammalia; order Carnivora; family Phocidae; genus Phoca; species Phoca vitulina. Next base: position 18,578,505 of record NW_022589708.1, on the reverse strand, counting down.
GAAAGTTCCATGTGCACTCGAGAAGAATGAGTATTCTGTTGTTTTAGGATGGAATGTTCTGTATATATCTACAAAGTCCATCTGGTCCAATGTATCATTCAAAGCTCTTGTTTCTTTGTTGATCTTCTGCTTAGATGATCTGTCCATTGCTGTGAGTGGAGTATTGATGTCTCCTAATATTAATGTATTATTATCAATATGTTTCTTTATTTTGGTTATTAATTGGTTTATATAATTGGCTGCTCCCATGTTGGGAGCATAGATATTTACAATTGTTAGATCTTCTTGTTGGATAGACCCTTTAAGTATAATATAGTGTCCCTCTGGATTCTCTTATTATGGTCTTCGATTTAAAATCTAATTTGTCTGTTAGGAGGATTACTACCCCAGCTTTCTTTTGAGGTCCATTAGCATGGTAAATGGTTCTCTATCCCCTCACTTTCAATCTGGAGGTGTCTTTACGTTCAAAATGAGTCTCTTGTAGACAGTATATGGATCGCCAGGAAATGTTGAAAAAGAAAACCAAAGCTGGGGGCATCACGATGCCTGACTTCAAGCTATATTACAAAGCTGTGATCATCAAGACAGCGTGGTATTGGCACAAAAACAGACACATAGACCAATGGACCCTCAACTCTGTGGTCAACTAATCTTCAACAAAGCAGGAATGGAAAAAAGACAGTCTCTTCAGTAAATGGTGTTGGGAAAATAGGACAGCCACATGCAGAAGAATGAAACTGGACCATTCTCTTACACCATACACAAAGATAAACTCAAAATGGATGAAAGACCTCAATATGAGACAGGAATCCATCAAATCCTAGAGGAGAACATAGGCAATAACCTCTTCAACATCGGCCACAGCAACTTCTTTGAAGACAGGTCTTCAAAGGCAAGGGAAACAAAAGGAAAAATGAACTTTTTGGACTTCATCAAGATGAAAAGCATCTGCACAGCAAAGGAAACAGTCAGCAAAACTAAGAGGCAACCCATGGAATGGGAGAAGATATTTGCAAATGACACTACAGATAAAGGGCTGGTATCCAAGATCTGTAAAGAACTTCTCAAACTCAACACCCAAAAAACAAATAATCCAGTCAAGAAATGGGCAGAAGACACGAACAGACACTTCTCCAAAGAGGACATTAAAATGTCTAATGGACACATGAAAAAATGTTCAACATCCCTAGCCATCAGGAAAATACAAATCAAAATCACAATGAGATACCACCTTACACCAGTTAGAATGGCAAAAATTGACAAGGCAGGAAACGACAAATGTCGACAAGGATGTGAAAAAAGGGGAACCCTCTTACACTGTTGGTGGGAATGCAAGCTGGTACACAAACAGTATGGAGGTTCCTCAAGATGTTAAAAATAGAGCTACCTTATGACCCAGCAATTGCACTACTGGGTATTTACCCCAAAGATACAGATGTAGTGAAAAGAAGGGGCATGTGCACCCCAATGTTCATAGCAGCAATGTCCACAATAGCCAAACTGTGGAAGGAGCCAAGATGTTCTTCAACAGATGAATGGATAAAGAAGATGTGGTTCATATATACAATGGAATATTACTCAGCCATCAGAAAATATGAATACCTACCATTGGCATCAACATGGATGGAACTGGAGGGGGTTATGCTAAGTGAAATAAGTCAAACAGAGAAAGACAATTATCATATGGTTTCACTCATATGTGGAACATAAGGAGGACCATAGGGGAAGGGAGGGAAAACTGAAGTGGAAGAAATCAGATAGGGAGACAAAGCATGAGAGACTCTGGACTCCAGGAAGCAAACTGAGGGTTACAGAAGGGAGAGGGATGGGGTAGCCGGGTGATGGGTATTAAGGAGGGCACATGTTGTGGTGAGCTTTTGGTGTTATACACAACTAATGAATCGTTGAACTAATGATGTACTATATGCTGGCTAAATGAACATAATAAAAAAATAAATAAATAAAACAAATAAAAAACAATAAAATAAAATTAGGACAAGTATGTCTGCATTTGCTACTTCTATTCAGTATTGTACAGAAGTTCCTAGTCAGGACAATTAGGCACAAAAAGGAGGCATCCAGATAGGAAAGGAGAAAATAAAAGTATCTATTCATAGGTGACATGATCGTGTATATGGAAGATTCTAAGATAATCATTATAAATAATTAATAATAATCAAGTTCAGCAAGGTTTTAGGTACAGGATCAATATACAAATAATCAATTTTATTTCTATAAACTAGCAATGAACAATCCTAAAATGAAATTAAGAAAAAAATCCATTTATAATATTATCAAAAGAATGAAATACTTAGAAATAAATTTAAGAAAAGAATTGTGAAAGTTATGCAGTAAAAATAGCTAATATTATGGGAAGAAAGAAAAGAAGCCCTGAACAAATGGATGAATATACTGTATTCAAGGATGGGAAAACTTACTATTGCTAACATTGCAGCACTCCCCCAAATTGATCTAAAGATTCAATGCAATCCCTATCAAAATCCCAACTAGCTTTCTTGCAGAAATTTGGGAAGCTGATCCTAAAATCCATGGAAGTGCAAAAGACCCAGAATAGCCAAAACAATCTTGAAAAAGAAGGACAAAGTTAAAGGATGCAGACTAACCAATTTCTAAACTTATTACAAAGATACAGTAATCAAGACAATGTGGTACTGGCAAAAGGATAGACATGTAGATCAATTTAATAGAATTGAGAGTCCATAAACAAATTCTCACCCTTATGGTCAATTGATTTGCCACAAGGGTGCCAAGATAATTCAATAGGGAAAGAATAGTGTTTTCAACAAATGGTGCTGGATATCCACATGCGAAAGAGTGAAGTTGGACCCCTACGTTACAACATGTACAAATATTAACTCAAAATGGATTGAAGATCCAAATGGAAGAGCTAAAAATATAAAAATCAATGACAAAAACCACCCTTTGCCCACTGCAATGGACAATGTCTTAGTCTGCTTGAACTGCTACAACAAAATACCACAGACAGGGCGGCTTAAACAACAGAAATTTATTTTCTCATAGTTCTGGGGGCTAGAAGTCTGAGATCAATGTGCCAGCAGACACAGTTCCGAGTGAGAGCTCTTTTCCTGACATGTAGATGGCTGCCTTCTTACTGAGTCCTCACACAATGGCAGGAAAAGAAAAGGAAAACAAGCTCTCTGGTGTCTTTTTTCTTTCTTTCTTTCTTTCTTCTTTCTTCCTTTCTCTTTCTTCTTTCTTTCTTTCTTCTTCTGCTTCTTCTTCTTTGTATACTTGACACACAGTGTCACATTAGTTTCAGGTGTACACCTTAGTGATTAGACAAGTTTATACTTTATGCTATGTTTTTTTTTTTTTTTTTTTTTTTTAAGATGTTATTTATTTGACAGAGAGAGCGAGACAGCACAAGCAGGGGGAACAGTAGAGGGAAAGGGAGAAGCAGGCTCCCCGCCAAGCAGGGAGCCCGATGCAGGGCTTGATCCCAGGACCCTGAGATCATGACCTGAGCCGAAGGCAGACGCTCAACCATCTGAGCCACCCAGGTGCCCCTACTTTATGCTATGTTTATCACAAGTGTAGCTACAACCATCTGTCACCATATATCGCTATTACAATATCATTGACTACATTCCTTATGCTGTGGTGTCTCTTCTTAATAAGGACACTAATCCTAATCAGGACTCGATTCTTATGAGTTCATTTAACCTTAATTACTTCCTTACAGGCCCCATCTCCAAATACAGCCACACTGGAGATTAGGCTTCAACACATGGATTTGGGGGTGACACAAACATTCAGTCCATTAGGCAACATCCTCTATTGGATTCTTCTCTTTCTGTTTCACATGCCTCATTCCTTGTGTTTCCTAAGATTGCTTCCCAAATAAACTATCTGGATACAAGTAAATCAAGTTCTGCTCTTAGGGGAACCCAAGCTAAGACAAGCATTACTTCCAGGAATTTCCATAGCAACATTGTTTGTAATGGAAAAAAAAAATACAAATAAAAGAAACGTCAATTAGCACAAGAATGGAAAAATAAATTGTGGTACATACATAATGGAATTAATCCTGGAGTTGAAATGACGTAAGTTACAAAGGATATACAGTATAATTCCATTCATATAAAGTTCAAAAACAGACAAAACTCAGTAATATGTTATTTTTGTTTAGGGGGTATGTTCACATGTGGTAAGACTATAAAGAAAATCAAAGGAACTATAAACACAGCATTCAGTGGTTACCCCTGGGATGAGAAAGGACGGCTTCAAAGTTATTGGTAATGCATTTCATAAGTTGAGTTATGGGCACGTGGGTGTTGGTTTTACTAGTTTTTTATATCATACATATATCTTTACATCATACGTAAATCACATTTATAGTCATATAAATGTATGATATATTTCTTAGACATTTTAATAAAAGTAGCTAATTTTTTAAAAACAAAAATATTCACTTGAAGCATGAAGAATGGGGTTTCAAAGTAGAAGCTTTATTAAATGATACATTCACTTAATTTAAAATTAGGCAGCATACATTATGAAATCTACCAATAGAAAAACATCTGCCAAGAATGAATTTCAGGAGGGAATAAATTTTATAATTTACCATCTAGATGGCTGCCAAACTTTAGTGACTGAGGCTCTAAACCAAGAAGCAGCAGATTTAAAACGCTTTTTTCTTCCCCTTCACGTTCCAGTTTGCTAACTGGATACAAGCCAAGACCTTTAGATGACTCAATTTTTCACTCTATAAGATGAAGACAATACTTGCCATCTCCCAAATAGAGGTTATGAGGATTAATCTGTCCATAAAGCATTTGAAGGTCTTTGCAATAAAGATTAAAACCATATATAAAATTTGTTGTATTTTATAGGTGTGAGTTTGCAAGACCAGTTACCTTGAAACTGTTTATTCCATAAGAATTAAGCCTGTAGTGTAAGATTCTATGACACCAAATATGTGGTTCAATCTTAGAGATTCATGGTCTTGAATAACTAGGCTTCCCATTGACACGGTTAATTAAGAGAGATGATAGCAATTTTCCACTTACCATTTCTGCATGCATTTACCCTTTGTGAAATCTGAATGAAATTATAAATATGGAAGCTCATTACTACTTGCTCCTAGACACCATCCTAGAAAGGCATGGGATGGGTAGTGTAGCTGGTTTAAAAATCTAGATATCTAAATGTTACATAAGAGGTAGGCATAAATATTTACCTCAAAAAATACTCCTCATCTAGCCAAGGATGCTTTTTTTTATTAATTGAAAATCATGTTATTAACATTACAATTTACCAATTAAATACTTGTTAGTATTAATATTTGCATATTATATTAGCTTTAGGAAGAAAATACCTTTAAGAATTCATGTCTGCCTCTTCTCTAAATTATTAATAATTCTATTCAACATATTGTAAAGATGTTTTTACTTTCAAAACCTAGGACATTGAAAAATGTTTTAAGCCACTACAGCTTCAGGGTTAGAAGACATCAATTTAGCTTTTAGAGGTGTTGACGTATCACAGCCTTTTCCCATTCTGCCGGCAGTTTAACAGCATCTCTGAATACTTTTAACACACCCACTTTTCTTCCCATAAGATTCATTTTTCATTCATTTATTCATTCATAGAACAGACATTTATTAAATGCCTACCTACTATGTGCAGAAGCTTTGCTAAGATAAAACGTCTTCCCTGCCTTCAAAGAAATTCATAGTCTAATAGGCAAGATAGAGAAGGAACTATATGATCATCATTAAGAATTTTTTTAAATCAAGAGTTCGGAAGAAAAACAAATGCATTTTTGTGGCATCCATGTGTAAATGCTCCTGTCAAACCTCTACTTGAAACCTCTCCATGGCTTCTGTGGGTTTGAAATGAACTTGATACACAGGACCATTGTGAGGATCCCTTGCTCAGCATTGCCCGGACAGCCCTCTCCTTCAGCCACACTGACTTCTCACAGCCCAAGCTGTGCCATCTGCCTCTCTCTTCCCTTGCCTATGCTGTGCCCTCTGCTTGGCATGCCTGATTGTATTTTCTCTTTTTCTAGATAATTCTTATCTTTCAGTTCTCAACTTAAGAATCTTCTCTAGAAAGCCATTTCTGACTCCTTTAGTTTTAATTAGATACCTCTCCTCTTTGCTCCCATGGATTTGTGTGCATATTTTATAGCATTTATATTTCCCTTTAAGTTATCTCCCCCAGTGGACTACTCAGTCTTTGAAAGCAACACTATTTTATCCTTGAACTTGTTAACTATCACAGTGCTTTTCTTTCATAGTATCTACTCAATATATTTTGTTAACTTAATGCTTTGCAAAATAAATACATAACTGTATATAAAGATACATCTAAAAAAACAGAAAGCATAAGAGCACAGAGGAAAAACACATAACTCAAAATATGCATCAATTTGGGAAGTGGGCAAAGGGTTGAAACCCCACCCACCCACCCCAGAGAGGTGGTGTTCCTTGGGCCAACCTTGGAAGGCATAAGCCAGGCAAGGTGAGGAAGGAGGAAAGCTTTGACTTGAACCAGTGTCTTCTTGCAGAGAGAACATCATGTGACATGGCACAGAAGTGAACATGACTATATCCAAGTCTCCTTGGGGATTTGACCTTTGGCTGCTGCCTTACAAACAAGATAGAATTAAGGGCCCGCCCCCAGCCAGAAGTGGAGCACGAGGTAGTCATGTTTTCCCTTTGGTCCTACCTACTATTAGGTTAAAACTGTCTGCCTGACTAGGTCAGATGTTCTCGTCATCTGTTTCCTTCCCTCCCTGGTTCTCTTCACCTGCCCCTCCATGGCTCCCCTCTTCCCCCTCATCTTCCTTTTCTTATATTCCTCCTTTCTCTTAAAACAATGGCTGATTACAAGCGTTTTCCCCCTCACAGTTCAGAACTTTTGGGGACCTTAAAGATCACCCTACCCAGCTCCATTTTACATGAGAGGAACATGAGGATCAAAACAGATAGAACTTTCTAACTTCTCAGAGCAATCATTCTTAGTGTTACGGGAGAAAAAAAAACAAAAAACAAAAACAAGGATTGAGTCTCCTAACTTCTAATGTAATAAATAGCTTCAGAATCTGTACTCTCAAGCTGCTACAACCCAACTGAATTTTAAAAATCTGTGAAAACCCAGGAGAATAGTTTTAAAGCACTGGTTCCTCATAACAGGACAATAGTATTTCTCAATACGGACTATGATACTGGCTTCCAGGAGATTGCAGTGATGTGACCATGGGAAGCAATATTATTTTTATATCAGAGCATCATGTGTGTGGCAAGTTACTGTATTAGTGGCTGGCATAGGCATTCATCTTAGGAATGCTGCATTAAGTTGGCTGGCACAGGTCATGAGAAATGAGGAATAACAGGCTGGCAGAGCTAGTGACACCTGAAGAAATCTCAGCCTTCAGTAAAATGATTAAACATTTGAAATGTTTGGTGTGGAGTGATCTTTGATGGAAACTGATGAATGACAAAATGCTCAAATTGGTTTAAATTAGAAGTGAGAAGACACTTGTTGTGGCAGCCATCACTAATACCTGTCTAATAACCATATCCCCTTCTTTTTTCTATTTTTTATTTATTTTAATTCCAGTATAATTAAGATACAGTGTTATATTAGTTTCAGGTGTATAATATACTGATTCAACAATTCTATACATTACTCAGTGCCCATCCTGATAAGTGTCCTCTTAATCCTCTTCTTCTTAATTAACAGAGTCTCTCTCTCTCTCTCTCTCTCTCTCTTTTTCAGGGTGAATTGTATCCAAGTACACAATTCACATCACTGAAATGTAACTGGAGGACTGCTGGGGATATGGGTTTCCTCATACAGGTGACTCTTCGACAACCCCATCTCCTTTTTCCTGCTGTAAGTGTCGTCAGGAGACTAAGGTGAAGCAGCCATCTTGCAACCAAGAGAGTAAAAGCCATGTACAGAGGGTGCAGGAGCAGAAAGAGGAAAAGAGCAGAAGGCAATGATGACATAGAGAGCTAGACTGAAAACAGTCCCCTATTTAATTGAGCCATTGCTGTTGTGTTTCTGCTACACAATGCTAAAAGTAGGTCCAACTGATACACACACAAACGTAGGAGAGGGAAGACACAGGACCATGGGGAAGTAAGTGGGAGAGGAATTTATGAAAATCATGGGGAGGGCTTTGAATTCCCACAGACCATGAATTGGGGAGTCCAAACAAATTATACCCCAAATCTGAGGAAAATGGAGTTTCCAGTGTACCTCTTTGCAGCATGGCATAGCAAGGACGTCAGTTTAAACTGAATCTAGGTCCTCACACTTGGGCATACAGGGGCCAATCTATAGGTCTTAGGAGGTAGGAATGTCAGGAGTCCATTTACATGAGAATCCAAGGAAACTTCTGGAGAAGAACTCATTCTTAGGGGAGAAAACATAGATATGTAGGAGATTGTTTCAAGGATAAAAGATTGTCATCACAGGGGAAATACTTTGCACAGTATTTTTATATTAGATTGCTCTCTGGCCAAATGCCCAAGGACTTCTGCCTGAGTCCTAGGACAGGAGGCTGCAAAAGGATAAGAGTAAAGCTAAAATGAGCTTTCTCTAAATACCCTCCTGTGATAGGCATAATGGTACTGAAGATAATCACTGCAGTGGTGGTGAAAATATTGGTGTAAGGGACAAGCATTGCAATGACAATTTTCAGTGCTTTCAAGTGTAGCCATTAGACATCCTGATGCAGAGCTCTGAATATAACACTAGGACAGACACTATCTGTGGTAGGCGGTGCACTAAAGGTGCCCCCCCCAACCCAACCAAGATCCATATCACCAGGTTATTCAAACACCAATCTAGGTTCTGCTGTGTGGGGATTCTGCAGATGGAATTAAGATTACTAATTAGCTGATTTTAAGATAGAGCAGACCCAACATGAAATCTTAAAAGCCAAAGAGAATGGTAGAAGAGTAAGACAGGAGAGATGAAACAGAAAGAGAAGTCAGAGAGATTCATGAAAAGGTCCATGAGCCAGGGGATACAGGTGGTCTCTAGGATCTAAGAATAACCTACATTGCCAGCCATCAAGGAAAAAGAATCTCAGCCCTCTGGCCACCCAGAACTGAATATTCCCCAAAAGTCAGCTTGGAAGCAAATTCTTCCCCAGAGCCTCTAGTAAGGAACACAGCTTCCCAACACCTTGATGTTAGACCAGTGAGTTTCACATTAGACTTCTGGCCGACCAAATGGTGAGATGATAAATTTTGTTCTAAGCTAAGTTTGTGGTAACTTGTTATGGCAACAACAGAATGCAAATTCAGTATCTTACTGCATTGCAATTATTTCTCTATATCTCTGCTGAATTCCCATCCTTAGGGCAAGGAGGATGTCTTTGTCATGCTGTTATTTTCTTATCTATTTCTTTTACTCCTCCGAACTAAAGCTTCTTGTCAATATGTTTTTCTACTTTGATATAGAAGTTCTAGTGCCTTTCCTTTAAAATATTCACAATCTGTTTTCAAATACCTTTGCAAGAACAATGGTTCAAATACATTTGCAGGAACAATGGTATTTGATTATTGCTAAGGTCTTTTTGCACAAGAGACATTATTAGTCTGCTCAGGCTACCATAACAAAATACCAGAGACTGGGTGATTTAAACAACAGCTACAGGGATGCCTGGGTGGCTCAGTTGGTTAAACATCTGCCTTCAGCTCAGGTCATGATCCCAGGGTCCTGGGATCAAGTCCTGCATCTCACTCCTTTCTCAGCGGGGAGCCTGCTTCTCCCTCTGCCTGCCTCTCTCTCTAACAAATAAATAAATAAAATCTTTAAACAACACCTACATATTTTCTCACAATTCTGAAGGCTACATGTCCAAGATCGAGGTATAATTGGTTTCCGGTGAGACCTCTCTTCCTGGGTTGGAGACGACCACCTTCTTTGCTGCATCCTCACATTGCCTTTTCTCTGTGCACAACCACAGAAACAGAGAGATATCTTTAGTGTCTCTTCCTCTACTTCTATCAGATTAGGGCCCCATCGTTATGACCTCCTTTAACCTTAATTATCTCCTTAAAGGCCCTATCTCCAACTGTCGTCACATTTGGGGTTCAGGCTTCAACATACGAATTTTGAGCGGATACACAGTTCAGTCCATAACAAAACAATAAGGTCTAGCCTTATTTACATCTTTTTTTTTTTTTTAGATTTTATTTATTTATTTGACAGAGACAAAGAGCACAAACAGGGGGAGCGGCAGGCAGAGGGAGAAGCAGGCTCCCCACTGAGCAAGAAGCCCGATGCGGGACAGATCCATGACCCGAATCGAAGGCAGACGCTCAACCTACTGAGCCACCCCTCTTAAATAATTAGAGTTGCACTTAAAATAGGCATGTGTATGTTGTGCTCACTTACAGTTTTGATTTTGTTTCCTATGGATACATTGGTTGCTCCTTACTATAAAGTTCATTGGGGAGACCTGCAGAGACAGTGTTACTCCTCTTTCAGTCCTCAGTGATTTAAAGACTCGTGTCCTTTTATGATCTTTTATAATTGTATTGCTTTCACATTTGTATTTAATTCATATTCTCATAGAAAATATATTGAAAAATCTTTGTTTTTAAAAACTAGGAAAAAACCCACGATATTTAGAAAATCACCAAATTGAAACTGTTGTTTCTATTTTAAAGGATAATCTACCCCCCCCCAAAAAAAAAATTAAAAGGTCAGTAGTGTTAAGGTTGAGAAAACTCTATTCTAGATTAAGTTTCTCTGCAAAACTTTTATTTATTTATTTATTTTTTTAAAGATTTTATTTATTCATTTATTTGAGAGAGTGAGAGAGAGAGCACATGAGAGGGGGGAAGGTCAGAGGGAGAAGCAGACTCCCTGCCGAGCAGGGAGCCCGATGCGGAACTCGATCCCGGGACTCCAGGATCATGACCTGAGCCGAAGGCAGTCGCTTAACCAACTGAGCCACCCAGGCGCCCTCTCTGCAAAACTTTTAGTCTCTACCCCTGTTGCAATTGGGAAAGGCAATCAGTTGCAGAGTCAGGAACGTCACCATCTCTTCCAGGCTCTGCACCAACCCATCCTGGAGGCTCCCACTGGGCCTCCTCCCTGCCCAAATGATGCAGTTCTCAATCAAGGTCTCACAGAGAACATCCAATTAGTGGAACCTAAATCACATCAGGCATCCTAAATGGAAGACAGACTGGCAAAGGTAGTTTTAGCTTTTTGTTCTCTGTATCCCTGAAGAGGGTTGGAAAGGACAATGAGCAAATCAAACCAAACTATCTGCCACAGATGCTTATTAGAAGAAGGACATCAAAGGAATTGAAAATATTAATCCATATTTTCTGTAAATTATTTGTAACTTGCATGTTGAATTATGTTATTTCTGGAGTCTTTGATTAACTTAAAGAGAATAAATTTCAACTCTGATTCCATCTCAATATTCACTCTCTAAAAACCCTCATTTTGAGAGAAGTGAAACTTACCATTATTATTTTAGAAAAAAAAGTGCTGTGAAAATAGCCTCTCTCTATGCTCTTGCCAGTCGATACCAGCTAATATTAAACATCTAGAATTTTTAAGTTCATGTGTCTAATAACACAATTAGGCCTGGCCATCAAACTAACTTACCCTTTAAACTGTGTTATTTGTTCTTTTTCTAACTGGTAGAGGCAGACTCTGGAGGTGCGAAAAGGAATTTCTATTTTACTTTTCAGTCAACACTTTCAGGAACCTGTTTGTTAAATCTTTAAAAGCTGCATATTAAGTACTCCAAAAAGCTTTAAGCAAGTATTTCTTACTTTGGATTTGTGATTATCAAGATTATGTTTAACTAAAAATCACAAAAATTGTTTCAAATGAGAATTTCAGATGAGAACACAATGATCATTTAAATCAGATGTCAGGGTATGTGTGTGTGTGTCTGAGTAAGAGAGAGAGAATTAAAGAGAGAGATCAGATAGTACATATTTTAGACTTTGGGGGTCATAAGGCCTTTCTGTCACAGCTATGTAATTTTGTCACAGGAGCATGAGAACAGCCCTAGACAATAGAAGTGGGTGTGGCCGTGTTCCAATAAAGCTTCATTTACAGAAATAACTCCAGGTGGTGACTGGATTTAGCCCATGGCTTTAGTTTGTGGAGCCCTGATTTAAATCAGTGTTTCCGGTACCAGCATCATCATCATCCTCGGGGAGCTTGTTAGAATCATAAATTCTTAGATCCCACCCAGATGCACTGACTCAGAAAGTCTAGGGGTGAGGCTGAAATCCGTGTTGTTACAAGCCCTCCATGTGATTCTGAAGTTTGAGCAACAGTGAGTTGAACTATTAATAATGTATGTTAATGTAGATGTTCATTAACATGTGACAGCTTTACTTATATAATATTGATTGTAAACTATTAAAGGCAGTGATGATTTTCAATATAAGAACCAAACAGAGTTTTTATAGTGTTATTGTACAAATGGAGTCCGGCTGCTATAGTCAGAAATAATGGGCTCTTACATACATAGACTTGAACTTACTCCTCTTTCTGTCCTCTACTCCAAGCAGCACATAGTAGGTGCTCAAGGAAAACTGTGAAATAAACAAAACCAAAAATAAGAAAAGATGAAAAATAATGTACTTACTGATTTGCTTCAGAAATAGAGACTGACAAGGAAACTGATTAACCATGCTTATTGCAGTTCTTTTGCTTTTCTAAATATTGAATGAATGAATGAATGAATGAATGACTAAAGAGGAAGTAAGGAAAATAATCTGATTTTTGTGAATCTTAAAATAATATTTTCTATGCCTAAATAATTTATAAGTGGCAAAAATAGAATGTACATAACTTTAGCACCAACAGAAGCTTGTAGAATAAGTCAAAGGTTCACATTCTCCCTTCCAGTTTGAAATTTCTCATGATTCTCTACTAACAAAAAGTGAAAACAAAGTACTCAGAAGGAAGAAAGATTTCCCAAATGTAAGTGTAATTCTGGGATAAAGTTACTAAGGGAAAACAGTGTGAGTGGTTCCTCAAAAGAGTTGCTGCTTTCGTCATATCCACCCTCAACTCCCACCCCTAAACTGTGTCCTTCCTAAACCCAATCTAGACCCTTTCGGCATCCCATGGAAACAGGCAGGACTTGATCCAGAAATGGTAAACCGACATCCTCCAGTAGAGGGCATTTTTCAGCTTGTTTGGGACCAGTCTCAATCTGGCAGATGTCAATTGCAGAATGTTTCCAGAAATCATGGTCTCTAGAAATCTGTCATAGAGAAGCTCCTGTAAGTGCTCCAGAATTTACCTGTTAGTTTTTCCCTCCTATTTTCTTCACAGTTGAGTTATTAGTTTTTAACACTGTGATATCACATAGTAGGTGTTAATCTATATTCATTAAATGAATGTGTAAAGCCACTACATAACTGTAGCTATAGATATACATATCAGTGTCTTCCATAGATACAATAACTATAATAAACTAGACACTGTAATAAAAATATTCATCTATCTACCTTTGGAACTTTTAGCACATATTTAATCCTTATCACATTACCAAGAGTGACATCAGCAAGATGATGGAATAAGATATACTAGCCTTCATTCTCCTACACAAAAACAAAAATTGGACAGCTGTCCCTGAACAAAAATAGCCCTGAGAGGGCTCAAGAGTCCAGTGAAGGACCTACTGCTACTGCTACACAGTGGAGCCAAAAAAATAAAAAATAAATGGAGAATAACTATAAAGAAAGGATCACTGGGAAGATGGATCTCAATAGCCAAAGCAGTCGTGAGAAAGAAAAACAAAACTATGAGCATCACACTTCCTGATTTCAAACTATACTACAAAGTTATAGTAATCAAAACAGTATGGTATTGGCATAAAAACAGACATATAGACCAAAGGAACAGAATAGAGAGTCCAGAAATAAACTCACATATATATGGTCAACTAACATTAAGAAGGATGCAAGAACACACGATGAGGAAAGAACAGTCTCTTCAATAAATGGTGCTGGGAAAACTGGATATCCACATGCAAAAGAATGAAACTGGACCCTATCTTACACCACTCACAAGAAGCAACTTAAAGTAAACTAAAGACTACATTTAAGACTTGAAACCATAAACCTCCTAGAAGGAAATGTAGGGGAAAAGCTTGTTGATATTGCTGTTACAAGGATTTTTTGGTTATGATACCAAGGCACAAGCAACAAAATCAAAAATCAACAACTGGGACTACATCAAACTAGAAAGCTTCTGGACAGCAAAAGAAATAATAAACAAAATTAAAAGGCAACCTACAAAATAGAAGAAAACATTTGCAAACCTCTATGTGATAGTTAATATCTAAAATTTATAAGGAATTCATACAACTCAGTAGCAAAAAAACCAGTCTGATTAAAAAGTGGGCAGAGGACTTGAATAGACATTTTTCCAGAGAAGATATGGCTAACAGGAACATGAAAGATGCTCAAGATTATTAATCATCAGGGAAATGTGAATCAAAATCACAGTGAGATATCACTTGATCTATTAGGATGGCTGTTACCGAAAAGTCAACACAACAAATGTGGGTGAGGAGGTGAGGAAAAGGGACCCTTGTGCACGGGTGGTGGGAATGTAAACTGGTGCAGCCACTATGCAAAACAGTATGGAGATTCCTCAAAGATTAAAAATAGAACTACCATATGAGCTAGCAATCCCACTTCTGGATATACATCTGAAGGAAATGAAATTAGTATCTCAACAAGATAGCTGCACTCCCATGTTCATTGCAGTATTCACAAGAGCAATGACAAGGAAACAACCTAAGTCTGTCGACAGATGAATGTATAAAGAAAATTGCAGATAGACAGATGGATAATGGAATACTATTCAGCCATAAATAAGAAATCCCGCCATTTGTGATGACATAGATAAAACTGGAAGGAATTAGGCTAAGTGAAATAAGCCAGAAAGAGAAAGACAAATAGTATCACTTATATGTGGAATCTTTAAAAAAAAAGCCAAACTCCTGGAAACAGAGAGTAGCACGGTGGTTGCCAGGGGCTGGAGGGAAAGGAAATGGGTAGTTGTTGGTCAAAGGGTGCAAACTTTCAATTATAAGATGCATAAATCCTGAGAAGCTATTGTACAGAATGAAATTTAAAATGGTTGTCAATTATCTGGATATTTATAAATCCTGAATCTGGTTATTGAGAACCAAGCAGATAATAATTTATGTATTTGAGAGCCTTTTTTGAATCTGTTTGGGTTACATAGAAATAGCTTCAGGGGCACCTGGGTGGCACAGTTGGTTGAGCATCGGACTCTTAGTTTCTGCTCAGGTCTGATCTCAGGGTCATGAGATCAAGCCCTGCGTCAGGCTCTGCTCAACACGGTCTTCTTGTGTTTCTCTCTCCCTCTCCCTCTGCTCCTCCCCACCGCATCCTCTCTCTCTCTCTAAAATAAAGTAAATCTAAAAAAAAAAAAAAAAAGGAAGAAGAAATATCTTCAAATTGTAGCTATAAAGGTAGATTTGGTTTCAAGATATATTCAAGGAACTGATTATTAAACAATTTCAACCATTGCTAATTTTTGTAGAATAATCTAATTAAATTCATTATCATTTTTGTACAAAGTTTATTATGTGTGTGTATAGTGTTAGAGCCTTTTCATAATATAACTTCATAAATTAAAAATGGTTTTGGTTATTACAAATGTGTGCTATTTGCTTTTACTAACAGAGTTCAGAGTGATGACAACTGTACATAAATAATCATAAATAAGCATTATGAATCCATTATTTTGCCCACCAATTGTGCTGTCAGCTGGCTGCCCCTTAAAACGTTAATGTTAGGGATGTTGGGCTAACTTAGAATTTAAAGGACTTATCCCCTATTGATACAGGTTTCAAAAATTTCATTGCTGAAAATACTTCAGCTGTCTTGTTGAAAATTAAATGGGAGTATTTCAGAATTGCACGTCATTTTCCATTTTCTCCAAGGAAGAATAACATCAAGGCTTTCATCTTTGGGTCAGCACAATGTGTCATTTAGCTAAGTCAGCTGAAATCTTTTTATGTAAATTATGGAACAGAAACATTTACTTATTAACTGAATATCAATGAACAGAAGAGGTATTTGTTACAACTGATAAGGGAATCTTGTGTCTATGGGAGAGAAAGGTTGTGTTTCAGTGTCTTTGCAAACATCAGCCCTGTGTTTGGTTAAAATAAGAGCTGTTATATCAACTATATTCATCAGAGACAATAGTAAATAATTTGAAGAAGTGCAATTAATAGTGAAAAACTGAAATAAAAGTGAAGTAAATAAAGTGAAGAAATGAAGTTTTTATTGATGTTAAAAAATTGTCTTTAAAAAATCATCTTATTACTAGTTCTCCAGGAGAAATTATAATTACATATCTTTCTGTGAATTTTCTTAAGGTATTAAATATCAATTAACCTATTGATCTATTTATCCTTAAATCACTGTTTTTCCGACAATACATAAAAACATTAACAATGCATAATCATCTAAAAATAACATTTTAAAAGCAATAGAATGTAATGTTTCATAAGTAGAATGTTACATGCTGATTTTTTTTTAAAAAGTTTGAGTTGTAAGTTTCATTTTTTGGCATTTTTCAACTGAAGTATAATTAACATATAGTGTTATATTAGTTTCATAGTAAGCTTCTTTTTTCAGTTTTTATTTAAATTCCATTTATTTAATTTATAATGTAATATTAGTTTCAGGTGTACAATTTAGTGGTTCGACACTTACATACATCACCCAGTACTCATATGACAAGTGCCCTCCCGAATACCCATCGCCTATTTAACCCAATCCCCCCCCACCGCCCAGTAAGCTTCTTTTCTGTCTCAACTTTTATTTCATTAAAATACTTTTAGCAGGGCGCCTGGGTGGCTCAGTTGCTTAAGCGACTGCCTTCAGCTCAGGTCATGATCCCGGAGTCCCGGAATTGAGTCTCGCATCAGACTCCTTGCTCATCAGGGAGTCTGCTTCTCCCTCTGACCCTACCCCCTCTTGTGCTCTCTCTCTCACTCTCTCTCTCTCAAATAAATAAATAAAATCTTAAAAAAAAAAACTTTTAGCAGAGTTACATTTTTAAAATAGTTTTGAGGTGTATGTTTTTTAAAATTTTTTTATTTGGAAATAATTTCAAACTTACAAAAAGTTGCAAAAATTAGAACAGTAAAAAAAATTCATCCTTTCACATACTATTAAAATCATATCCCATTTGCTTTATAATAGATCTGTGTATGTGTATGTATAAGTGTATGTGTTTTCTGGAACATTTGAGGGTAAATAATACACTTAATGACACTTTCCCCTAAATATCTCAGTGTATATTTTCTACGTTAGATAGGTGTCTTACTTAAGTACAGAGCAATTATTAACTTCAATAATCAAAATAGCTAATTTACTTTTATTTAGCCAACCATCATTCTTCCAGTTTTGTCACTTGAGGTTTAACAACTAAGTGACATATCTGACTCCTGTTTGTATATGCTTAATTAAGCCTCATTAGCCTTTCTTTAAGAAGAATAGAAATGGAACATTTCTTTAGCTTTTCTTCATCTCTCATGACATTGACACTTTGAAGACTAGAATCCTCCTTTTTTTTCAATAGACCGCTTTTCATTGTACATTTCTTTGATATTTCCTCATGATTAGACTCAGAATACTGCATTGGTGTTGTGTCCTCTCAGAGTGATATACGATGTCCATCTTCCTCTCAATCGGTGATACTAATTTTGGTCACTAGTCAAGGTGTCTTCTGATTTCTCTACTGTGTAATTACTATTTTTTTCCACATAACTAATGAGTTTGGGGGGAGACTCTTTAAGACCATGCGAATATCCTGATCCTCTAGATTTAGTATCCCCTGATGATTCTTTCCTCACAGATCTTTCCTATGATGGTTGCAAAGGCTGATTTTCCCACTTCAGCATTCCCTCCACATTTACAAGTCAATCCTCGGTGTTCAACTGTAAGAACCTCCCTTTTCCAGCATTTATTCACTTGTTCATCTATCTATCTCTGATTATCAGGATGCACTCATGAATTCTGTCGTTCTTTCATTGCTTTATAATTACTGGAGCTACTTATTTTTGTGCTCAAGTTCTGCTCTGTTGTGATACCATATTTGTAATTTCTTGAGTGATGACTGTCTTCCCCATTTGAATGGAGGCTCCTGAGTGCAGAGGTCACCATGTCCCCAGGGCTTATTACACAGCAGAACTCAATGAAAGTACTCAAGGAAAGATTTGTTAACTGGTCAAAAGAACCATGATCAACATGGAACACAAAAACAGCATTATTATGAATCTTCAGAGGTGTATGTCTCATCTACAAAATGAAGACCACACTGCTATTTCATTGGAGGACTTGGGGGAAACTAAAGAAGATTTTGAGGGGTAAATTAGAAGTTACTTCAGCTTAGTGCTTTATTACTTCATGGATTTCCACCAATTTGGCTGGTGATGTTTTTGGTTTACTCAAATATTCATCCTTGTGCCAGAATCCTTTCTGCTCATAATTAGTAGACAATGACTAATCCACACACAGCTCAGGCCTCACCAAACCCACAACTACTATGGAATGAATGTAATAAAGAACTGGAGATGAAAGTAGATCAAAAATAGATTTAGGGCGCCTGGGTGGCTCAGTTGGTTAAGCGACTGCCTTCGGCTCAGGTCATGATCCTGGAGTCCCTGGATCGAGTCCCTCATCGGGCTCCCTGCTCAGCGGGGAGTCTGCTTCTCCCTCTGGCCCTCCGCCTCTCATGTGCTCTCTCTCTCTCTCTCTCAAATAAATAAATAAAATCTTTAAAAAAAAAAATAGATTTAAATTTGTTTAAATCCAAGCTAATAATGCACTTTAAACAATTATTAGACAATGACATAGCTTGGCGTTATAAAGATGTTCTGCCTTTCTTAGTGGAATTAGTATAGCCCCGCTAGAAATGCTATTTCAAATTCAGATCACAAATACCTCTTTCGTGGACTTTAGAAGACACTATATAGATTGACTCTGAAGTTTTGGTTTTAAGCAGCATGTTATATTTTCTAATTATTGTTTAAAGAGAGACTTGAACCAGGAACCAAGGTGGCAGAATTAGGAATAATGAATAGAAGTCAAAGAAAAATCAGCAACAGAATATTATAGGAGAAAACTTTCTGATAATCAACATTATTGTTTTAAGGAAATGATGAGGACTTATTTTTTTCTTTCTTTTCAGAAACTAGATAAGATAGAAACCAAGAATATGAGATACTTGATATATATGTATGATATATGTATATCATATGTACATATACACATATATGTAGATCGTATCCATGATGCATGGTGCAGTTGGATCTCAGTATTAAAAATGACTATATGATAATAGCTATAATATTTTAGCACATATCACATGCACAGTGGTATATACACATCCACATAATCTTATTTAAGCAAATCTTTCAAATATATTTTCATAATGATCTAGAAGAGTAGATATCACTGTCCCCATGTTATATAGGAAGGTGCTGAGGCTAAGTAAAATTAAGAAAGGCTGTAAGTGAAGGAATTGGATTTAAACTTGCTACTCCAAAAGCAATGAAATCTTCTCAATCAATAATGTAGATGCTAGATATATAAAATTTACAACTTATATTTATAAAATTGAGATTTCCTCCCAGGTTATACTCTGTATCAAACACTGGGTATTCTTTTCTAATCAATTCTTTATTGAACATTTACTCAAGCAACTGAGTGGTATTTTCAGAATAATAATAATAGCTAAGATTTAAATAGTGCTTACAATGTATCAAGCACTGTTCTAATGTGTACCCTTAGGCAAATTTCACCATTATCCATGGCAAATATATATTTCAATATTAAAAATGTTTGTACATATATCATGTATCAATATAGATTCAGAAATGTTTTTATGTCATTAACTCCGTTTCACTAATTAAATAACCTAAGCCAAAAATAGGAAATGACATAAACAAAACAAATTTCTTAGAGCCCCATATGATTCACTATTCCCTGCTTATAGTACTTTTCCATGGGGGAGTTAAGTGGGTTTTCTGTTGTGGTTTCATAAGTACTAGGGAAATGTCCAGTTTGTGAACTACTGAATAAAATGAGTATTTCTGTTTAGAACTCTTTATACCTATACCCTATCTACTGAAAAGCACTGCCTTTCTAATATCATCCCCTAACACACATTCCACATTAAATTATTAGCCAATTATTAGCCAAAAATGGGAGACAGATAGTTGGGATTCTCTTTCTTATTTTATGGTATATGAACTTACCGGGGAAAAGAAAGACCACCAGTTTCTTTTTCTTTCTTATCATCACTGTCCTACATCATATATTTTCCTTCATAGGACTGTAGAAGAAACATCCAGTAAGCTCCTTAGAACATTCATTCATTCACGCATCCATACATTCCTTTATTCAGTACCTACCATGTGCCACACACTACTTCAGACACGAGGGATCCAGTGACAAACAAAAGGGACAACATCCCTGCCCTCATAGAACTAACATTCGACACAATTATAAAGACAATACACACATTAAAAATATGGAATTTAATGCAACGTTTTAAAAAATGCATTAATAGGGGCTCCTGGGTGGCTCAGTCGGTTAGGCGGCTGCCTTCGGCTCGGGTCATGATCCCAGAGTCCTGGGATCGAGCCCCGCATCGGGCTTCCTGCTCAGCGGGAGAGCCTGCTTCTCCCTCTCCCTCTGCCTGCTCTGCCTATTTGTGCTCTCTATCTCTCTGTCATATAAATAAATAAAATCTTTTAAAAAAATGCATTAATAAAAATAAGGCAGTATCATTATTTTTCTCATAATTCTAATGTAAAGCTGAATTGCAACAGGAAAGACAACAGGAACGCCATGCCATCACTCCACCTGCAAAGTAAAGGTGGTATATGAACATGTATTTCTGGGGCCTTCTCTGTAGTGTAACTCTAAATTATCATTTGCTGAGAGAAAGGAAACACTCTGTAAGTTTTATGGTTTCATTTGAATTGCAGGAGACCTGCAATATCACTTTTGAGAAAATTCTTATTAATCAAGTCTTTTGTAAGGTGGAAGATTAACTTATTCAGCCTGTTATTTCCTATAAATGCCTGGCTTCCAAGGATACTCCTTTTATACTCAGAGACAGCTTGCCAGGAGAACTTAACTGTATTTCCATGAATACAGATACATATCTTTTCTTTTAAGTAAATAGAAAGTATATTTTCACTGTCAAAGGGTATTCGCTGTAGAGAGGCAAAAATGCTACCATCAGATACAGCTTGTTCTGCTCCTTTGGGACGTTGCTAACAGGTTTTGCTCATTGCAGAACTGCCCCCAATTTTTTCTTTTAGGAGACTTCACCAAAGTCTTTTAGACTTACAATTAGTCTAGTTGACATTTCATGCACTTGACTCTTGTGAATAATCTTATACCATACTTAATCCCAGATTTGAGATTTATTCTAGTTCCAGTGCCCTGAACATCAGCCAAACTCTTCAGCCTAGGCTCTCGCACAAGGAGAATACTAAGGCCAGTACTAAACTTGGATGGTCTGAATGTTCACGAAGAAGGACCTTTTGTTCTTCTCCCAGGAACTAAACAAAACGTGTCACTAGGCCAACTCCTGGAGCCAAAGTTATGAAGGCAGAGGCCATTTAAGTAAGGAATAGGCAAGTTTTTAAAAGGAAGAGAGAAACCAGAAAAAAAAATCAACACACCTGTCCTTCTTACTCGTACTCCTGGATCATGCTCATTTTAATGCTACCTGTGTTTTCTAGGATAATTTCATTTTTTTCTCCTTTAATAATTCATTTTGTGGAAATGTGGTAATGGTGCACTACTCCAGATGTACTAATTACCCATTTCCTATTCTACATCTTTTGTCCCATAATTGAATTAATTTGATGTCTACCTCTAGATCATACCCCAGACCTGGATTCTGAGCATCAGTAGACATCTGTGACAGTGGATATTTATTTGGCCCTAGCCACACTTTCTGAGACTCATCATTATGGGCACTAGTCCAGTGCCAACAGGGCCCTAGGTCAGATAGACCGGGACCTGCCTTTGCCTCTGATTTTGAGTTCTTGTTCTGCCTAATTCTCAGTCCACCCTCAAACTGAAACCTTCCCAAGCTCTTACTAATCCTTGTCCTAGCATCTGGAACTCTTTCCCTAATTTTTTTCATCACTGTCCAGATTATTCCTGCCTATAGAAAATAGAATAGTAATACATGTAGGTAGGCATTCAGAGGGCTCAGAAAAATCTGGAAAATTGTATGATTACAATATTGTACTTCTAAAATTACCTTCATTACCAATGCTTGCTTTCTGGAAAACTTGCATTATTTGACTTATAATGGTACATTATAAAATTAAAGCACCTCATGAATTTTTTACTTTCATCATCAAATTCCTAATGAAATATGTTTCTTTAATGTCAAAGTGTTTGGTCTTCAAAGGACGTAATCAGAAAGGAAAATCGTAATGATATTCTGAAAAACAGATGCAAAGTTTCCACTTTGTTTATATTTATTGAGATAATACTTTCACTACCTCAAGTTAAAATCAATGCAAAAGCATTTGAAACCAAACATTTTGAAATCTAAGCATCTTAAAAACAGTAAATTAGAAACATTGCCTAATAAAGGATGTTAAGAAATATTCAAATATCTTTAAGAAATATTCCTATTTCTGGGAAATAATGCAACTCATAAAAATGAAAGTATATCCTATTGTTTGACATGATGGAGAGCCAAGATTTCTCATAATTGAAAACATAAAGACATTTCACCACATCAAGAAACTAGTACCTTATCTCTCCATGTTCTAGAATTTCATAGCAAGGCTTATATTATCAACATCCGGCAGAAGAGTATCACAAGTAGACAAGAAAAAGAATAAATGAAGAAAGAATATTGATTAATGCTACTATGTAAACAGGCAAATTTGCAGAAGTATTCATGTTAATACTGTAATACTAAAATAATTCTGACTTTAATTGAACTTTAAAAGTAGCAGCCATGTATTTTATGTAATTATTTATACCCTGAAAATACTCTTATTTGTTTCTGTGTTGTTCAAATAATAATGAAGATACTTGATAATTTCTGATACTGAGACATGAGAGAAATTTTTCCTATGGATACTTGTTAGGAGGACATAATAAAATAAGCATGACCTTAAGAACATCCTTAGGATAAATACAGCTATTTCTTTTAATATCCCTCAATGTAAAGCAATAGTTATACAATAAAAACCAAAAAATGCTCCATGAAAGAGGCTCTATAGATGGGGTGTAAAACAATATAGTTCAGATATACATTTCTGTTGGTCTGGTTTAATGTAGATTTAATCCACATTTCGAACAGTTTTTCCAAATTTTTTTAGAAATCAGATACTGATGAGAATGGGGTGGGGGAGTTGAATAGAACATCTCCAAAGAGAAATGCACACAAACACAATCTTTGGCGTATAGATACAACATTTTAATAAACTCCATGATGCATAACATGGACTGCATCAGCTGTTGCTTTTCAAATTGCAGATCCCTACCCATCAGATGTTCATGAATTAATTTATTGGGCTGGAACTGGCAGTTTAAAAAACAAAAGGATTCCGGTAAGATTCTGGAGGTAGCAGAGTGTGGGAATCTTCCTCAATGCATCCATAGAAACACACCAGACAGGCAATCAAGAATAGCAACGCCAAAACCTTCTGGCAACATCTACAACAAAACTTCACAAACCTCACAGTGTGAGCACACAGGGAGCAACCATAAAGACCTACAAGACCCAGACGGAAGCAGCATCCGACGGCCGGCAGCAAGCTGAGGGAAGGGAATGGGCTTGATGGCCCCATGACGAATACTAAACATCCGACTGCCCCAGGGCACTCGCCCGAAACGGGGGCCCGGGCCATCTGAGAATGGAAGACGGGAACCATGCGGGGTTTCTGCAAGACCTAACTCATGAACCAGCACGGGGTATTTGTGTGGTCTGATGGTGCCCGAGCAGGCTGAACTCTATAGACTACTCAACTATCCTACAAGACTCTCTTCTAATTTTAGAAGTACAATATTATAATCGTACAAAGAAAATTGCGTTTCTTTTAACTGAAATATTGCTAATTATGGCAGGGCAGCCATATCAAGGCCCTTCCGCCCTAAGAATTACCTAGAATTCTACTGTATATCATTGATTCTGAAAGGCATACTTTTTCATATTTTAACATCCCTCCATCAGGATGTTTCTTACATTTTACGGTGTCTTACAAATGCTTTCAGCACTTTTCCTCTGATGGTACATATACTAAGTAAGTAATTAAATCATTTGCCGTAAAATCGATGGCACCTCAGCTATGAAGACATAGAGTATTTTCCTGTTATCTGCACAATGGCCCATCACATGCTCTGCCCATGAGCATGGGCATTTTCTGGTCGTAATAAAGAAGTTTGACTGATACAACGGAATTCGATACTACCTCGACTCAGAGACAGTAAAAATGATAAACGATTACTATTGGAGATAAAGAAAAACTAGTTCCTAGTTATGTAACATTATCCAGGAAAATATCTGATCACTTGAATTGTACTTTTGTTTTTTTTTTTTTTTAAAGATTTTATTTATTTATTTGACAGAGAGATAGACAGAAGAGCACAAGCAGAGGGAGTGGCAGAGGGAGAGGGAGAAGCAGGCTCTGCACTGAGCAGGGAGCCCGATGCGGGACTCATCCCAGGACCCTGAGATCATGACCTGAGCCGAAGGCAGATGCTTAACCATCTGAGCCACCCAGGCGCCCTGATCACTTGAATTGTACTTTTGAGTGTTTCCTAAATTTTAAGATTCAACAGCTGAGATAGTAACACTTATAATTAGGACGTATTGGTTGTTTTTATAAATATTGGTCTTATGGAAGTTCTGGGCAAAGTTGAAATCTGAATAAAATTGGAAGCAAAAATCCACAGTACACTAAAACTATTTATATCACAAGTGCTGATGCTCTGATGCTCATAAACACAAGAAAACATGATGACTCAAGTTCATTAAGAAGTTAAAAATAGTATAAACAGGAATTATAACTTAGGGTGCTGTTGTGACTATCACAGATTTTTTACCTGATTATTTGATACTTCCACAGCTAATGGATTAGTCTGGGCCCAGTCAAGAGACAAAAACCACACAGTAATCTAAACAGTGGATGTTTAATATAAAGAATTACTCAATCATGATAGGATAGTAGCTATAAGGATGTGAAGAGAATACTAAGGGACACCCTCAGGTTGAGGGAGAGTCCTTAAGGAAAGACAAACTTGGAAGAAGGTCCCCCTTCCAAGGCTGAGGTTCAGAACTAATGGGAAAAGGCATGACTATAGTCCACGGGATGGCAGGGAAGTTTGCTGCCCTGCTGGGCCAGAGCTGGTCCACATCACTAGGAGAGCAAGAAATAACGCTTGCGGGTGAGGACAACCACAGGCAGCAGAAGAGCATACACAGGGGCTAGGGACACGGCTGCCGAGGGAAGCCTGGAGTGTGCAGTGTCCACGTTGGGCAGGCTGCAGAAAGATGCTCACCATGGCCAGGGATGCAAGATTCCCAAGGAACGCTGTCCGCTGGGTGCAGGGCTGGGCAGAGCCGCACCACAGGTCTGCACACACCCACACCACTGGCTAAGCCTGCAGCAGAAGCCAGAAAAGGAAAAACCACACACACACGGGAACCATGAAAAGTTACTCCCTTCCTCCTGCAGTGTTTCTCCCCCTCCACTGGCTAAATTTATGTCATGATCCCTGGAAAGAAAAATGTTTATTGTTTAGTATGGACTCTCAGAACAGGTAGTGAAGGATGAATTTGGAGCTGAGAGGCAATAAGTTGATAACTGGCATGGCAAGCAATTAAAGACATCTTTGAAGTCTGCTAAAGGAAAGGGATTATAAGCCGTGGGTGAGATGCTAGAAAGAATGCTATCACTAGGAAGCTGTGTGGGGTAGCAGGAGGAGGGGAATGAAAAGGAGAGAAACAGATGGAAAGAAATTATGCTCATGAGGAATATGCCTAGAAACCCAGAGTCCCAGGTAGTTGGGGAAAACACCTTTCATTTGTATAGTATTTAAGAACTTTAGACATTGCTATATATTATCTCATTTTGATGTTCTCAATTATCCTGTGAGATTAGTGGAGTCATTACTACTGCCACCAATTTATAAATGAGGACACTGTGACCCAGAGACATGAAGGGTCTTACCGGAGTCTCAAAGCTAGCGAGTATCAGAGGATTTGATGTTAAATTTTTAGAAATGCATGTCTAGGACGGTGGTACTTAATGTGGCTTTGACAATGATATTAGACTAGAGTTGTCTGAGGGTCCCATTACCCAGAAACATGTTGCAAATTACAAAGAGTCTATCAGCAAACATTTAAGAGTGTGCTCTACAAATCTAGATATCTTTGTAATCCACTGGGACTGTAGCTACTTTTCTCTTCTGCAGGTGTTCTGTTCCCCATTTTCTTTCAGGACTCTCAACACACACACACATGCACGCACTCACGCACGCAACCCACAAACAGCCTGGGCACAAAGGTGGTGCCCATTGTGGAAACTCTAAATATTATAAAAATAACCCCTGGCTATTTTGTTTAAATGTCTAATGTGCATCCATCATAGGAAGAATTGATAGAGCACACAAAAGTAAAATTCAACAACTCACAACTGCTAATTAGAGTTGCTAGGTATTAATACACCTTCTCTATTCCCTGATTCAATGAGTTCTTTCCTTTTTTAAATAATTTTTAATGTCATGTAATTAATCTCAGACTCAATGCGTATAGCCTTTCAAACTTACTTAAATCTTTAGTTCTGCTGACTACACCCTGTTCTAAGTATTTAAATTGTGCCTGAGGCAAAAAAAAAAAAAAAAAAAAACCCACAAAATTTATTTCTGCCTAAAATATCCAGTAATAAAAAGGAGTATTCTGTTTTGTTTGAATAACACAGATAACTTCTCTACTTTCCAAGCCATTTTAGATGTTTTCTAAACAATCACCATCAACTGTAGGATCTTTTTATATCCTTCTTTGGGTATTAATGGTATAGTTAAATTTCCATTGTTATGGCACTCATTGTCCAGTTTGGGTGTGATGAACAGCCTATGCCTTCCTTCTCTTTGGCTCCCTACATAGGCATTTCATTATTACAAAATTCCCCTCCCAGAGAGGCAGGATAAGGGTGCATCAGTGAAACTAAAAATCGCTGAGACCACTGACTAATTTATAATTACTCTTTGTCTAGGAAACATCAGAAATAATTTTAAAATGTGTACTCTTCAGAATCTTCCTTTATATGAATGAGCATAATGATACAGTGAAGAGGACGGAGAGCCTATTTTCTGTCGCTCCCCCTTCCTTCCTTCTGTATAACTTCTTTGACATATGGATAAATCTCATATTTGCAGCAATTTATAAGAACAGCCCAATTTAATACCAGATTTAAGTTTTCTAAATTATTTGAAATAAAATAACTTTTCAAAAATTCTGGGAATCTAAATACAGGAAGCATTTAACAGATTTTCTTGACAGGATTTCTTTTCTAAATAAACATTTTGTTCTTTTTTTCAGTCATGCTCTTTTAACATTGAAGGACAATTCCCATGGTGTCTCCGCAGAACTGCAAATGCCATGTCAGAGACGCTGGGGAGACCCAGACCAAGCTACATGCAATGAGTTGTACTGTATAAATGATGGACCGAAAGTCCTCTGTCAGAGAATAGTGAATATTTTCTAAAAACACACATTTACTACAACAAAGTTTATTACTACTGAGCGAGAGAAAATAACTCCACGTGTTCATGCTAAAATCAAAAGACATTTAGACATTTGAAAAGGAAAACTTAGCAAGAGTAGTCTGAGGACACAGGTGGATTTTATAAAGAGAGCTAGCTCTTCAGCCATCCTCTGCTCCGTGTTCTGCAGATGCTTCTCATCCCAGCCTGACAAGCGAGGGGATTTTGCCCCACTCCCACCTAGAGATCCACACGGATTTTCAGGAAAAGAAAATGTTAATGTATTTGTTAATGTTGGATGACCTCGCCTTTTTTCTTTTACCATTTTTGTTTTGCAGAATTTCACTATCGCAAATTTTGATTTCATTGAAACAGTTAGATAATACTTTCTCATCTTAAATAACTAAATATATAGGACTTTACCTAGCTTTTTTTCTGTGTTTAGGTAAACCCCAATATTTGCAACTGACACAAAATGACAACAAATACTCAATACAGTCCCTCAACTATTTGTATTATATACGATTTTTTAAGGCATTTAAAATTTTAAAGCTAATGTATTTAGTTTCATGACCTATGCCTGATGTAAACCACATCTTGAAACTAAAAATATTTTTTCAATCTCTTATTTGGATTTCAGAATTATTAATTCTGAATAGGTCAGTTCCAATTGTTCTGGGCAAACAAACTTTCCAACCATCATTTGTTTTCATTAACATTACTTGAGGAATTTTGATAGTATTTTTAATGAGAAATCGTTAGGATTTAATTCCCATACACAGAGATGTAATGATTTTTTTTAAAAAGTCAGCATGTTTTCCTGGTGGATAATCTTTCTCACCTTCTTTTGTATGTGCCTACTACTAATTATTTTAAAGTCTGAAAATTTTAAATAATTATTTCAAAGTAGGTATATTGTGGGTCATTATGAAAGATATGAATTAAGAAGCACACAGCAGTTAAGATATGAATAGTTATGTTACTTCAGATCATGCAATTTTCAAAGGCTTTTTCTTGTGCAACTCTATTCAGAAAAAAACATTTAGGTCCAGTTAGTATGCACAACGTGCTTCACCCTTTTCTTGACTATTAAAACTACTAATTAGCAGCTGTTCAATTACTTAAAATAGTCAAGTTATGCATGCTGTAGCTAAGGACAGAATGCACAAGTAAAAGAAAACTAGTAGTAAATCCATTATTTCCCTTTGAAGGACAATTGTTAAATAGGATCTTATGTCTTTATTCATTGTCACAGTGTGAACCTGGGTTCTACTAAGAAACTGTAATTTCACTAACACTCGTCAAGCCAAACATATTTTCTTTATACCATTAAAAATGTTAGTAAAGAACAAAACCGAATTACTAAAATAACACTGATTGGCTGTTTATGTGTACATTTTAAATATTAAAGTACAGTAACAATTTCCCTTTTATTGTTAGCAAAGTTCTGCAGCAAATAAATTCTGCATTCTTTGCGAAATTCTGCAGCAAAAACATAAATTCGTGCTGAATTTTAGGTTTACCTACACATGAAATATTTGGGGGAAATGGTTGAGTTGGTTAAATATTCTCTTCATAACTAATAACTAATAATTATTTTCAAACGAAATATTTGCTAAATATTTTTTCAAAAAATTAATTTTTACAGTGTTTTTATTGTAGAAATAGCATCATTGAATTATGTATATCAGAAATGAACAATTACGATGTTTATAACAGAATACATTTTGTTGATTTCAACTTGGTCACATAAAATATTTTCTTTGTCAGTTTCTTATAGGTTCTGTATTTCTTGGAATCATTCATTTTTCCTAGTTTAGAAATTCAGATCAAAAAATTATAAACCTAAAATATAGGGAAACTTGAAATGAGAAACATTTGATAGGACAATTAAATCCAGACTCTTCGGAAGTGTCTTCTTCACATTGGCAAATAAATAACTTTGTCCCAGACCTTTAAAAAATATTTCATTACCATAATTTGGAATAATGAGGAAATAAAAGTTGCATATATTATGCAATTTTAAAATGTAAAGCTTGCATATATTTTTATTTTGCAAAGCACAAAATATCAAAAGCAATTCAAAGAATCGAAGGAATGTTATTTCAAGAAACTTTTAAATTAGGAAGTGTGTGGCAGTCTTATAATATCAAAGAAAAATAATAATAGAGTTAACAAAAAGATATTCTCCAAAATCTGTAGTCAAATATCACTTTTAAGCTATGACAGTTCTTTTTTTTTTTTTTTTAAGATTTTATTTATTTATTTGACAGAGAGATAGCGAGAGCAGGAACACAAGCAGGGGGAGTGGGAGAGGGAGAAACAGACTCCCCGCTGAGCAGGGAGCCCGATGCAGGGCTCTATCCAGGACCCTTGGATCATGACCTGAAGCCAAAGGCAGGCGTCCAACAGACTGAGCCACCCACGCGTCCAGGAAAATGTACTCTTTACTTTTTCTTTTTCTACTACTTAATTTCTTTTTATTTAATTAATGCATCTTAGATTAGCATAAACACAATCTTATGTATTCTCTGGCTCTCCTCTTCCTATGGAGAATGCAAGATTTAAAGAAAAAGAACATCAAGCTGCTTTTTCTTCCAATTGCAGCTATTGCACAGCAATTCAGGATATAGATAAATCTACACATGCCTGTCTTGTTTTGAAAAGTTGAATTTAAACATCCACACACAGCTGGTGGGAGTGTAAACTGCTAAATCCAACAGGGAAAAATAATTTTACTTTACTTGGTAAAGTTGAATATATGCATACCGTATGACCATTCCTGTGTATAATACTATAGTCTGGCGAAATTCCTCCTCCTGTGCTCTGGGAGGCATGTCCAAGTTCATAGCTATATTGTTCACAATTGAAAAAAAAAAAAAAACTGTAGGGGCGCCTGGGTGGCTCAGTTGGTTAAGCAACTGCCTTCAGCTCAGGTCATGATCCTGGAGTCCCAGGATCGAGTCCCACATCGGGCTCCAGGCTCAGCAGGGAGTCTGCTTCTCCCTCTGATTCTTCCCCCCCACCATGCTCTCTCTCAAATAAATAAAATCTTTTTAAAAAAACCTGTAAATAATTCAAAAGTCCAGTGACAATGAATAAAATAAATAAATTGTGGCATACTTCTACACTGGAACATTTTATGGAATGGAAAATCAATGAACTATAGTTATGAGCATCAACAAGAAAGATTTTTTAGAAAAACAATTATTAATTGAAAATTTAACAGAAGAATACAATATGATTCCATTGACTTTAATTTCTTTTTTTTAAAGACTTAATTTATTTATTTGACAGAGAGAGAGAGCCAGAGAGCACAAGCCGGGGGGAGGGGCAGGGGGCAGTGCTGGGAACCAACCCGTGGGGCCTGCCCTGGGATCATGACCCAAGCAGGAGGCAGACGCTTAACCAACTGAGTCACCCAGGCACTCCCCATTGACTTTAACTTCAATAACAGGCAAACTAAGCACACATTGTTTAAGAACACATTCAAATGTGGTGAAATTATAAAGAAAAGCAAGGCAATGATTAGCACCAAATTCAGAGTATAGACCACATCTGGGAATGAGGGAAAGGGATGCAAGGTGAGATAATGTGCACTCAGGTGACTTCTAAGGTGCCTGCAATGTTTTGTTTCTTCTCAATGTGGGTGGTGGGTACACAAATGCTCAGTTTTTTGGGTGTTTTTTTGGGAGGGTTGTGGTTTTTTGTTTGTTTTGGGTTTTTTGGTTTCTGGTTTTTGGTTTTCATAACTGCACTCGGTTTTTGAGATTTACATGTGTACTATATTTCACAATAAAACAAAGAAAATAAGGGGAAAAGAAATTTAATTTAGTCACATAACTGGTTAGCAAATTGCTACTGACTTTCTGGTTGATTTCAAAGTGCTTATTGACTAATTTTGTGTCTTTCCCCAACCAATAAACAGGCAAACATGCAAAAAAGTATGTATGTTAGGGTGCAGAGTAAACCAAGAGAACTATTAATCCTAATGTACCAGGAATTATATCCAAATTTGTCAATACTAAGTTACGATACAGATGAGAATTTAGGGCAGTAGTTCTCAACAAAATTACAAGGGATCTCAGCCAAGAAAAGGAAGGAAGAAGCTGAGAGCTGATGATACTCACTGAGGATAAGTGTGGGAATGGTGGTGGGGCAGAATTTGAAAAAGTCCTTCCCCCAGTTATGTTATTTCCTTTATTTATTTATTTACTTATTTATTTTAAAGATTTATGTATTTATTTGAGAGAGAGCCTGTGAGTGCTTACGTGGGGGGGGGGGGGCAGAGGGAGAAGAAGAGAATCTTAAGCAGGTGCCCCTAGAAGCTTGCTCTTTATTTATTTATTTTTTTAAGATTTTATTTATTTGCCTGACAGAGAGAGACACAATGAGAGAGGGAACACAAGCAG
This sequence comes from Phoca vitulina, assembly GCF_004348235.1. Taxonomy (NCBI): domain Eukaryota; kingdom Metazoa; phylum Chordata; class Mammalia; order Carnivora; family Phocidae; genus Phoca; species Phoca vitulina. The sequence continues at coordinate 18,546,281 of NW_022589708.1, read as the reverse complement.
AGGGAGCGGGAGAGGGAGAAGCAGGCTTCCCGCTAAGCGGGGAGCCCGACGCGGGGCTCGATCCCAGGACCCTGGGATCATGACCTGAGCCGAAGGCAAACGCTTAATGACTGAGCCACCCAGGCGCCCCGAATCTTGCTCTTTGAATAACATGGGGTGCCTGGGTGGTTCAGTTGGTTAAGTGTCCAACTCTTCGTTTTGGCTCAGGTCACGATCTCATGGTCGTGAGATTGAGCCCCGCCTTAGACTTCACATTCAGCGGGGAGTCCGCTTGAGATTCTCTGTCTCTCTCCCTCTGCTCCTCCCCTCACTTGTATGCTCTGTCTCTCTCTCTCTAAAATAAATTAATTAATAAAAAAAATAAAGAGCAAGGTTCTCTTTCTCCTCTCCTTCACCCCCACCAATCTCCCCTACACCTTCTATAATGACATACATATATACATTTTTTTCTTTCAAACTGAAGGGCCCAATCATCACATTTATTCACACCTTGAATAATTATTTACTGAGCACCTACAGTGTGCCAGGCCCCAACTTTCCCAATAAAGCAGTGAACAAAATGAACAAAACCCCCAAATTCAAGAGCATCTACATAAAGCAGAAACCACTTACCTGAGAGGATTAACATAACATGGTTTGGTCTGTTAATGGAAAAACACATTTATTTGTGTTAAATTAAAATACTGAGGGTTGATACGTATACATAGACATCGACAAATCTTTAGCGATCCAGTCTAGTCCTCCGAGTATTTACACAATGAATTAGACATAAGAATGAGCTGTCAATTATAAACAACAGGAAGGATGCAGCCATGTACTCATTACCTGCAGGTGACCCGAGCTCGCATCTGGATTGGGAGTACACACGAGCCTTAGGAAATAAGCTCTCTTATCCCAGCCTTATTGCAAGAATTGGATTCCATGTCCTCCTCTGTCATGAGACCAGGGACGTTACAGGCCAGAGGAAGAGGCACAGTCAGATGTGCTGGTGAATGTGTGGGCCCACAGACTCTGAAAGCGAGCTGAGTAAACTACAATAGTTCCTGGCTTCCCATTGTGTTTTAGGAGGAAAAATAAGGAAAGAGGGCTACTGGTTGTCCCTTTTACACCAGAATGTTCATTCCAAGCATGTGGCCAAATGCACACATCCACAGAATATTCCACTCCTCTTCCATTTCCTCTGGCTTCCCCTGACCTATCTAGCGAGGTGATCACTTTAGGAAAGGACATGGAAAAGGCCCGACTTCACACCTGTCAGGCCCAATCGTGCTTGCTAAGCAGTATCAGGACTTTCTGGGGTCTTGATGGAGCCAAGATGGAGATGACAGCACAAAAGGGTGGGTCTCAGCAACAGCCCTGACCAGCAAGTCCTTTACTAGAGAGGCAACAACGTGGAGAGGTTTGGAGCACTGACTTCATAGCTTGACGGCCTGAGTGTGAATTCTGGCTCAACAGCTTACTGTTTGACTTCAGAGAAGCTAGTTAACCTCTCTGTGCCTCAGGTTCCTCATCTATAAAATGGAAACCATAACAATACTAGGAAGTGCCTCAAGGAATTTTAATGAGGATTAAATGAGTTGGTATTTGTGAAGCACCTATAAAAATATAAGTGGTATGTGAATATTTGATAGCGATTCTTATAAAGTTATCCTTCAAGAAAGGCTGGGTAGTGATAGAGTGAATGAAATGTTTAAGCATCGGTTACCTAATTGCCAAGGTTGTTTTTGTTTGGTTTTCTGTTGTTTTGGTATCAGCATTAGGGTTAGTTCTTTTTTTTTTATTCCCAGGAGAACTATAAACAATCTTAAATACTGATTGAACCAGGAGAAGGCCTCAATTATTAATCTAGCCTCCATTCAGTCTGATTTTCCCATTGATTTCTAATGAGATTCTTATCTCAGAATGGAAATCATTGGTAAGTGTTATGTTTGCGTATAGTTATTTTACATATGAATGGTGCATATACTCTTTATCCACAGTGCCCATGATGAACTGTAGCTGTGGGTGACTCCAGAGCCATGTCCCCTCACCCCCAAACCTCACTGATGCACATACTGACAGTTTGATTCTCTCCCTCCTCCTTACTCCAAGTGGGCCAACAGAATAGAGAATTAATTAAAAACATACATCTATTGATGATCACCATACTCCACCTCTTCTTAAAGACAAGCCTGATCATTTTCCTTCCTCCCTGAGCATTCAAAGCTGTTCAAAATCCCCTTCATGTTTCTGTTTTTGTAGACTGTAGAACAATGCTTAATCAAACTTTGTCAAGATAAACATGAAAGAGTCCACCTGCTTGGATCATTTCCATGAGCCCATATCCATGTTTTGTTTTGTTTTTTAATAGAATTCAGTATAAATAAGTTAGGTAAAACAGGTCATGTATAAGTCCAAACAAGCTGGTAGCTCTGCTTCCCTTCTCTCTATTAGTAACTACCAACGCAAAAAAAAAAAAAAGAGAGAAAGAGAAAAGGAAAACTCTAACAAAGGGTACCCAGAGTATCCAAAATTTTATTTTGCCCATTAAGAACATTAACAAAAAAATTTTCCATCATCTTAATTTTTTTAAAAAAGTCAATTTTAACACAAAATAAAATGGACATATTTAAGAGTAAATAGTCCTTAATATGGGGTGCATTTAGGATTTTTAAGATGTCTATACTGTCCTTATTTTCCTCTTTTCGTCATGGGTTAGTGAATTTTGCATTATCTCTTGAGAAACCAGTGTAGGAGACATTATTGCCGATCATGTTATCTGTAAGCATAGTTGTCTTAGTCCATTCAGGCTGTTACAACAAAAATACCCTCAGCTGGGTGGGTTAAACAACAAGCGTTTATTTCTCACAATTCTGGAGGCTGGGAAGTCCAAGATCAAGGTGCCAGTAGATTCGCTATCTAGTGAGAGCCCTCTTCCTGGTTCATAGATGGCCATCTCCTCATATGGTGGAAAGGCGAGGAAGCTCTCAAGTCTGTTTTTATAAGGCCACTATTCCCATTCATGAGGACTGCCTACGGACCTAATCACCTCCTAATACTGTCTCACTGGGGTTTAGGGTTTCAACCTATGAGTTTGGGGGGACACATTCAGTCCATGACAACAGTTTGAGCACAAGTCCCATACCCCCTGAGCACTCCATTTTCATCCCTTCAACCTGAGATTTACCAGGTCTTACAAAGTGACCTCAATTTCAGGAAATATTATAAGGAATTAGTCCCTGTTTTATAAACCTAAGTCAATCTAACTCCCTTTGGAAACATCACATATTACAAACAAACTTGCTAAATGTTCCAGTAGTCAGTGTTTTACATTGCACACTTGGAATCAGGCTTCATAAAAATTGTGGCATGTAAATTAGCAACTTGATACCAATGCTGTGCATTAATATACGAACAAATGCAACCTGGTTAACTTGCATTCTAATTGTTTTAACATTACAGACTTAAAACACACTAACATAAAACACCTCAGTGTGCATTTTACATTGAAATCTCCATGCAGTGTCAAGGCCTTTTCTTCAAATAAGGTTTCACTGATCAGAATTTTATTGATTAGATCATGTCCTTCCCACAAGAACCATATCCCAATGTATCTTCTGAGATTTCTAATATTGGTTTCAATAAAAAGGAAAAAAATCATAAAACATTAGCAAAATAATATGAGGATCTTTATAGATTTTTGGCTTATTTTCTTCATAATCTTTTATGGTTTTTCACCCATTTCTGAGCTGTTTTTTAAAAAATCATATTGTCTGCAGGGAGTCTTTCTAAAGCATTCAACTTAGTTTTCCTAGAAACAACGATTTTCCCTTCCAATTCTTATTTCATTAGTTTATGTAACATTAATGCCATTACATAATTACAGTAACAACTAGCATAAATTAGTTTAGAAACAAACACAACTGATTTTTGGCAAGCCCCCAACACCGACTGGTGGGAGCAGAAACGTAGAACTTAAACTGGAAAGAAGCCTGTTAGCCCTAGTGAATACTCCGTGGCTTTGGGTCAGTATGTTTTATGGAGGAAGGACAGAGTTTTGATTAACGTATTGAAATAAGAAAACATATGTTCACATTAACAGTTTTTTCATTTAACTTCATTAACTACTAGAAAAGTTAATCACAAATAGAATACTAACATTTTAGCATTGCTGCATCATTTAGTGACATAGAGAAAGTTGTAATAATGGTATTCTTTACAAATATAATTTTTAAAGATTTATTTATTTATTTGAGAGAGAGAGCGTGCGGGCACTAGCAGGGGTAGGGGCAGAGTGAGAGGGAGAGAGAGAGAATCTCAAGCAGATTCCCTGCTGAGCGTGGAGCCTTCCTTGGGCTTGATCTCACAACCCTGAGATCATGACCTGAGCTGAAATCATGAGTCCAACGCTTCACTCACTGAGTCACCCAGGCACCCCACAAATACAATTGTTAAAACAAAATTGTATTGTAATATCTTGGCTTAAAACAAAGAGACCCGGGATGCCTGGTGGCTCAGTTGGTTAAGTGTCTGCCTTCGGCTCAGGTCATGATCTTGGGGTCCTGGGATCGAGCCCCCACATCAGGTTCCTTGTTCAGAGGGGAGTCTGCTTCTCCCTCTGCCTGCCACTCCCCCTGCTTGTGCCCTCTCTCTCTCTCTCTTTCTGACAAATAAATAAATAAAGTCTTAAAAAAAAAATACAAAAAAAAAAAAAAAAAAACAAAGAGCCTCTAGGTCTGGGATAGCAATATTAGATCTAGCCTGTCCCCTACTCAAATTTGCAGGGTGACCATAGACAAACCATGATAGAGACAAACTTTGTTTCATCTGTTTTGCCTTCCATATGTTCTCTTTGAAAAACCATTTTTTATCACCCCTGTCATTTACTACTTCTTTCAATCCCCTAATAAATATTTTAAGATGCTGCCTAGCTGGTCAAATGCCCTTAATTTTTACATCCAAAATTTTCCTCCTCAAAGATCTCCCACACCAGGGGTGCCTGAGTGGCTTAGCCGCTTAAGCATCCGACTCTTGGTTTGGCTCAGGTCATGATCTCAGGGTCATGATCTCAGGGTCATGATCTCAGGATTGTGAAAACAAGACCCGACTCAGGCTCCACGCTCCATGGGGAGTCTGCTGGAGATTCTCTTCCCCCCCCTCTCCCTCTGCCTCCCCCCCCCCCCCCCCCCCCCGCTCACATGCACACTCTCTCTCAAATAAATAAATAAATCTTTAAAAAAAGTTCTCCCACATCAAAATTTAGCTATATCCTGTCTCAGTTCTTCAGCTTCTGTCTTAGCTAGGTTAATACTTACTAAGTTATATCAACATTATATTAATGTAGTTAGTAACTTGAAGATCTAACAATACGCTCTGAGTTAGTGTGCTTCCCTATGAAGATAGCATATGGATTTTAATAGGAATCTTATGGAGATAATCTCTCTCCCAAAAAGGTGTGATTAATGGTAGAGAAGACTTAGGAACTGGTAGTTCTTAGTGAATATATTTTTCGTCCTCTTTAAAAATTATTACTATGGGGGCGCCTGGGTGGCTCAGTTGTTAAGCGTCTGCCTTCTGCTCAGGTCGTGATCCCAGGATCCTGGGATCGAGCCCAGTATCAGGCTCCCTGCTCCGCGGGAAGCCTGCTTCTCCGTCTCCCACTCCCCTTGCTTGTGTTCCCTCTCTCGCTGTGTCTCTCTCTGTCAAATAAATAAATAAAATAAAATAAAATCTTTAAAAAAAAAGTCTATTTAAAAAAAAAATTATTACTATGGAAGCCACCTAATCATTCTTTTTTTTTTTTTTAGAAGAACCTGCCAGAAGAATTTTTTTTTTTTTTTAAGATTTTATTTATTTGACAGAGAGAGAGAGATTAAGCATGAGCGGGGGAGCGAAAGGGAGAAGCAGGTTCCCTGGGAGCCTGATGCGGGGCTTGATCTCAGGACCCTGAGATCATGACCTGAGCCAAAGGCAGCCACTTAACTGACTGAGCCACCCCCCAGGCACCCTACCACCTAATCATTCTTACCATTAGGGCTGACTTAATTCCTTGCACCAAAGATACATGTAAAATTACCTCTACCAAAGAAGGAGGGTGAATTCACAAGCTGCCTCTCAATCTCAAAGGCACCTTTATTTTATTTTGATCCAGAAAGTCAGTGTGTGTGTGTGTGTGTGTGTGTGTGTGTGTGTGTATTTTTGGCATACTTATTAAAGTTTGTTTTCAATGGAAAAGAAGCATGCTATATATAATTTCCAGAGGAGCACTGATCTCATTTTAGGTCCAGCCAAAGAGGTTATTCTTAATAGAATAGCTGGAGCCACGCCCTTATTAACAGGCACCTAGTCAACCATGACCCACAACCACTGGCACCACGTTTCCCCCCAAAATTAGAAGCAAATATTGAAACAAACAAAACCCAAAAACTGTAAAACTCTCCACTCCTATGCAGTTTGACTGAAACTCTTTCGCCTCTCTCTTCCCCATAAATCGAGGGTAGGAAAACTTCAGCCTCAGGCCATGCCAGTTCATGGGAAGTACAGTTAAATATTCGTCATCCCACTTACTCAATAATTCTCAAGCATTTCTGAAGCTTTCTATTTTCTTCCTTGGCTTTCAAGTTACATGAACTGCACTTTTAATCTAAGGAAAACATAATTCCACAAATTTTGACTGAGGCAATGTCACTTTTGCAAGTTTATCATTACCCCTTTAAAGTAGAATTATTTTTTAAAGTTCTTTTCAATCGTGCAATTATTTTTAATAAAAATATTTATTACAGTTTTTATATTTTCAGTTTTGTTTTTTAAATATTTGTCATTTGTCCTTTTCTGTTAGAAAGTTCTAATTTAACAAACATGCCAAAAATATGCATGTGTCTATTTATACAGGCTTTCTGGATCAAAATAAAATAAAAGGGGTTTTTTTTCCCCCCTACTTTTAAATGTAATTCCCGAATTTGCCCTGTTTCTACAGTGAGATGGTTGTGTGGTATATCTTCTCTGCAAGGAATTAGGAGTCAGCCCTAATGATGAGGTGCCTTCCAAAGGATGCTTCTGAACTTAGTCTCTACAGTTTTGAACTCTTAGAGAAAGATTATATGTTTCTGTCAGTGTAAGTTACTAAGAAAATTATAAAATTGACATTTTCTAAGGCCTCTTTCAAAATGTATTGACACTGTGGTTTATGGCCTGTGTTACTAATGGTTTATAAGCAAGATTTGTAAAGACAGCTGATTATATACACAGTTCATTTTAGAAGACTGTTTAAAGGTTTTTGAGTGGCATAAGTAGTATATTTCTTTTTTTAAAAATATTTATTTATTTATTTATTTATTTATTTACTTTCTTATTTCAGAGAGAGCGTGCATGTGTGCGTCTGCAGGGTGTGGGGGGTGGGCAGAGGGAGAGAATCTCAAGCAGACTTCCTGCTGAGTGTGGGCGCCATTGTGGGGCTCAATCCCATGACCCTGAGATCATGACCTGAGCTGAAACCAAGAGTCCGACGCTTAACCAACTGAGCCATCCAGGCACCCCAAAAGCTATATATTCCTAAAAATATTTAACTATAGGGTCTACCAATACAGAGAGTCAAGTTAAAGAGTTCCGTTGATCCAGACTTATTCTATCAGGGTCGATCTCTCTCTGACTGTTTCATTGAATAAATAAATTAACCCTTGGAAAATCAGAGAATCACAGCCAAAGGGACAACAGTGGATAAAATTAATGCCAGTTAACTGAGATGTTGCCATTTTTCTGTACCTACCATGAATAATAATAAATTAATATCTCCCAGAGTGAGGCTAAAATCTTAGAAATGGTAGTCTTTTTCTTTCATGCACACACCTACACCATTAAAATGAATTGAAGAAGATTTAACTTAAATGACATTTAGAATTTTGTTTTCTGTTATTGTTTTTCTCCTGCGCACCCTGCCACTTTGGCAGAGCAAGGAGTGTAAAGGTGTAAAGGATGCTGAGGAGACTTTGAGTAAAGCAAAACTGGAATTAAGGAAAAGGTGGGTCAAAGAATCATAATCATAATCTTTGGGTTATGAAGAAACTAAAAAAAGACCTTATATTCAGGTAGGGAGACCCAGAAATAAACAATAAACATAATAAGAAAGTAAATTAAAGTGGATGTTTTAAGATGATGAGTGCTTAAAAAAAGTAAAGCAAGGAGAAGATTGGGGGGATTTGCAACTTTAAAGGCATTCTGCAAAGAAGAAGGTAAAACAACACTTAACTCCACTTCTTGGGGTGGAGGTAAAGGGGTGGGAGACAAGTCTTGGCAAAAGAGCCATAAGAGAATTTTGGGTGAGCCCTTGTTCTTAAGTAAATAAGGAGAAAAATAACCATTCCCTGCCTTCCTCCTGCTTTCTCTTCACCCATTCAGCAAACACTGGCAACTCTCTTAACCTCAGTTCTCTATACAAACAATACTGAAATGGTACAGGCATATCAGTGAAGATCCACTTTTTGTATATTTATTTTAAAAAACGTATAGACACATACAAAGAAACCCTGTATCCAGCATCTTCTCACTGCAAGGCATTGTGCTGGCTATTTTCCCACACAATACTTGTACACATGTCCATTCTAAGGGTAGGTCTTGAAAACAAGCTCTCTGTGTTATACATTTCTGTATCTTACTCAGGAATTATTTGTTGACTGAATAAATGAATTCATTCATTCATTCATTCATTATTGAACATTGGATTTGGCCCATCAAATTAAAAAACACAACAACAACAAAAAACAACTTTTTCTATCATGCCCCAAAGGAGACAATGTCAAGTTCAATTCAGAGTAAATTTATCAATTTAGAGGCAATTTACAGTTATTTTTCATTCCCATGAATCTTAAACCAAGGAGAAAAGACTTGGAAGAAAGTAAGTCTTTCCTCCCTTTTGGACGAAGTACATGACTATGTTCAAATGTATTCTTCAGCTTGCTTTATGAGCACACAGCCTATCTGGTTTTGTATATCCTATGCATATGAGTACGTGTATGTATATGTAGAAGACTCTATGTAGAGAGAATCTCAGGTACTTTGGTAGTAAAATGGCCACTTTTATAGTGAAAAAATTACTACAATTTCTTCAATTATAATTTACTCATAAAATAGAATGTGGTGAGAAGCTGGCTCAATAGGTATAATAATATAATTTAGTATCTTTATGACAATAAGAAGAATCTAGATGTTGGCAAATAATCTTATCATAAATGTATTTTAACTTTATATTATTGTTAGTAATAACAACAGCTAATATTTATTGAGTACTTGTGTATCATTTATGACCATTTACATGTATAATCTCATTTAATTCTTAAAAACAGCCTGGTAAAATAGATATTATTAATATTTTTCTCTTAAAGATGAGGAAATTGGTAGTTAGAAGGGTGTCCATGATTTCAGGCTAGTAAATAGAACAGTTGGGACCCCCAGACGGGTTTTTATTGCTCTAAATTCCATTCTTTAATCATTGGTATATGTTGTTTCTACTTTAATAAATAGCTATGCAGATGCCAGGTGTTTTATGGGACACCTAGGAAGGTCGTAAGATGCCTTTGAAACTTCAGGAGAAGACAAAAGGGATTACTTAATCTGTAATATACTCTCAATTTTCTATTGTCTAGAATTGGCAACATGAGAATAATTCTTGTCTTTCATTTCTTCTTCTAGCAATCAGAACAATAGCAACTTTGCTTTCATTGAATCTGATGCAACTAAATAAGTAAGATTATTTTAAAGTACATGTTCATGATTTATTATTTTACTACTTATTTATTATTACGTTTGTTATTATTTCTTCTAAAGATTAACCAAAGGAGGATTTGGTACCTTGGAAATGTTTGGATTTAAATTATTTAATTTTCTTCAATATATTCATGTTGACTAATTCCAAATTACTAGTAATCCCATATAAAATTAGCAATACTCTTCAACCTAGTTGGGCAGTTTTTAGGTAACAAAGACATAAGATATTCCTAACAAGTCAAAATAAAAATGAAAAAAATATGGAGTGTTTTAAATCTCTGAATCCAGTTTAGCTGGTATTGTTTGAATGTACTCTAAAATACATCAAATATGACAGTACACCTATGAAGTTCTGCTGAAATGCAGCAGTTCATCCTTCCTGAGAAGATTAGAAGACACTAGCGAGGGTCCCGCCTCCAGGATCAGAAGGGGCGGGGCACACCCAGGGTAGCTCTGTAAGAAATGGCTCTCTGTGGCTTGTCTTAGGATCCACCCACTTTCCGTTTCTTATGTCTCTGTCATTCCAACCTTTATCTACCAGCTCTCTCCTGTTGATTCAGGGCTGCCAGTGGTTAGTCTACTCCCTGCAGAGGAAGTATTGAAGAAACTCCAAGTTGGTACAGAATTTTGTCTCTGTATCAGTTTTACCCGGGCAGTATGATGATTACTGGTGCTTTATGTTGGCTTTTTTTCTCTCTCTAGTTCTCACCTGCTTTCCAAAGTTTCATAGGGAACCCAGGCTTTTTTTTTTTGGGGGGGGGGGGAGTCTCTTCTAATCCTAATATCTTATTTGCATTTCCCATGACCCCAATTTGATGAGCTAAATAGCATATTCATAGATAATGATTAGTGATCATTTGAATGCTCTTAAAAAAAAAAAGATGTATTTATTTATTTTAGAAAGAGAGAAAGAGCAAGCAAGGGGAGGGGCAGAAGGAGAGAATCTTCCAGCAGACTCCCCACAGCGTGGAGCCCAACTTGGGGCTCGATTTCATAACTCATGAAATCATGACCTGAGCTGAAACCAAGAGTCGGACACTTAACCGCTTAACCAACTGAGCCACCCAGGTGCCCCTCATTTGAATGTCTTGAGGCAGACAAATCCAAAGGAGGTTAGCACCATTAGTTGTATCAGCTTCCCAATTTAGAGAAAGCGATCATAAACCCTCACTAGCCCATACATATGAATGAATCATTATATTAATGGTCTATTCAGTTGGTTAATACTCAAATACAATATACTATAACCTGTTAAAGCTCTTTCAGAGTTCCAGTCAAAAGTTGGTCTGCTAGAAACTTATTTTTATTCTACCCTTACTTTGGTTTTATGTCCAGGATATATGATAGAGTGTGGAGTCCCCAGGAAATTGAATCTATCAACCTATCTAGCCCACAGCTGAATTCCCCCGCTTGCCCACTTATAAAGAATTAATTTTGATATCAGAGAATATCAAATGGTATCTAATGACTCCTGGATGGCAGAAGAAGGCGGTATCTAATACTCTTTAAGGCAGAGAACTTCCGCCTGGGGACCATAGGTTCTCTGGAAATCACTGAATTATCTCAGAAAAAATGTGTCTTCCCAAGATCCATTCATGATTCCAGTGGCTGATTCAGTGCCTCACCTTTGTTTCTCTGATCCTGAATCAGCTGGTTAATCCTGGTCAGCCTCTCTTTGTCTCTCACTGCCTCCCAGCCATTTTCATTATAGTCCCCTCACACCCACCATTATCAGTGTTTCATCCCTTGGTCCCAACTCACTTCTGATTTCATAACTTAAAAGCCTGACAATCTTGACAGATTCTAATATCTAGTATCAGTTTCTCCATTGTTTTTTAATGCTGGTTCCTTCCCTCCTCTAGCATCTCATTGGTTCCTACCAAAGCTTCCACTAAGTCCCTTTATATAATACTACATAAATGTAAAGAAAACCAAAATAAGTCTGTCTCCCTTTTCAGATAGAATTATAAGGCTTATTTATTAAATATGTCTCTAAGGATACATTCATAAAACAGAAATTGCATTCTTGATTCTGCAGAAAGGACTTTCACATTCATTGATTAATTCAACAATTTTTGAGCACATACTCTATGGTAATTATTTTAGATGAACATACATTAGACTTCAAATAGCTCATTCTTTTTGCCAATATTAGGCATTAATCTTTCTAGAACACTGGGTATTGGCATAACCAGCTGCTACCGCTAATGTTAGATCTGTGGATCTAAACAGTGCTCATTAAAACAGTCGACTCACCCAGATAATGTAAGATGTTAGTCATCTCTTAAACATTTAATATTGAAAAAGGGAATTCTCTTAGCTAATGCTAGAGGTTAGTGTTTTCTTGAATATTTGATATTGTAAGAGCCAACTCTTCTGGCTAATGTTAGGCATTAATAGTTTTTTGAATATTACCTATAAGTGATTTATCCATTCTATCCATGACTCCTTAATTGCGACTGGCTTGTCCATATGTAATCAATTAGAGAACACACAAAAGCCAGCAACAAACAATATGCAGGTATTTAACCACACCATCTTTCTATGGGTCTCATTAATCCCTGCTCTTCTGTTTGCCTTGGGTTCCTTCCCCCTTGTTGTCATTGCTGTCTGTATTGTTGTTTTGAAATTGAGAGATAATCTACATATACCAAAGGACATAAAATACAGTAATCATAAATGTGTAACAGTGACTTTTTTTCTTACACCCAAATAACCACCATCCCTTAGATCAAAAAATAGAATATTTCCAGCATCAACATTTCTAGGTTATTTTCCATCCTCCATTCCTATCCTCTGAGCTCTGTCTTCCTCCTTATTTCGATATCCTGCATGGACTTTTATGGTTAATAAACTCCAGCTTCCTTCATCCCTTCCTATCTTGACTTGGCTTTAAATGCTCTCTTGGATTAGTTTAACTTGCAGTTCCCAAAAGCAGCTACCATAACCTCCTAGCAGAGAAGAACAATTTGCTCTAAAATATTTTGCAAGCAAATTTTAGCGCTGGGCACATCTAAGTGTGTATGGCTAATCTAATATCATTTGCTTTTAAATTTATACCCACATCATTTTGGGAAATTTTTTTTTTTTAAGATTTTATTTATTTATTTGAGAGAGAGAGCACATGAGAGGAGGGAGGGTCAGAGGGAGAAGCAGACTCCCTGCTGAGCAGGCAGCCCGATGCGGGACTCGATCCAGGGACTCCAGGATCATGACCTGAGCCGAAGGCAGTCGCTTAACCAACTGAGCCACCCAGGCGCCCAATTTTGGGAGATTTTTATAAACAAGTGTGTCACACATAGCTGGTCTTCCTACCACTAACAATGCCATCATGCACGTCGTCTCAGAAAACAAAGAAAATCATTCACATTCTCAAGGAGGATTGCTGAGGCTCGGGTGGGTACTGATTTCTCTTTGGACAATTGTAGTATACAGCGCATACTCACTCTGTAAGGTTTTTAATCGGCCCTTACACTTTTATCATTTCAGACTGAGATATCATCTTTTGTTCCAATTCAGTTTTGGTTTTACCTGGTGAAAACTTTGTAATACACTCCCTTGCTTTGAACATTGTTATATGAAAAATAAACTAATACGTTGAAATTTACTGCCTGCGTATGGAAATGGTTTAATTAACTGGCATTTAGGGGAACGAAAGTGCACTGGTTTGCAAGATTTTCCAAAAATGTATCTCACTTATTGGAAGTCTCATTTAAATAATGCTTCTGTGTTTTTATAACGGTATCAATTTCTCTATTGGTTAGGCACTTACCAAAATATAGCAACTGAACCATCAGAAATCTTCAATCTGAACAGATTCTCATCTATTCACATTAAAGTGACTTCAGAAAGCAAATTATGTATATATAATTATAATTCACATAACCAATTACAATTTCCATAACATTAAAATAATTCTTCATCACCTTGATATACATAGAAAGTATTAGGCCTGAATGTTAAGTACTCAAGTGTAGTTATGTAAAATAATATGACGATTGTGAAATCTGTGTTATTCTAACCAGTCTTAAAGAGGTAATTATATAATCAATATCGTAAGTTGATTCTGGAACTATGAACTACCAAAGCAGACCTAGATGATTGGCTGAATCAACCTGTTTCCTCTGATATAAACTGAGGTTAAAGCCTATGTTTGAAAGCAAGAAAAAAAAAAAAAAAACCCTAAGAAGCTTTTAGGAAATTAAATAAAATTGATTGAAAGCATTAGCATTTGGTAATTACTCCTACCAGGGATCTGTTTGTTGTCTGTCTTTTAGTATTTTCAAAATATTATAGATGACCCAGATGATCTTTGTGTATCCCTTTCTCACAGCTGAATGATTGAAAAAAAAAATTGAACTTACATCTAAACATGTCCGCTACAGAGAATTTTTTCAAATACAACGCAATCCATATTTGGAATGATCTTTCATTGCTAAGTAGATTTCTTAAAATAAACTGCAACCCCAGAGAGCAAATATGCAATAGCTCGCTAGTTTCCAATGTGCCTTATAAACTTAGATTGTCACAGTTAACGTACATAGTTTTTTCAACATAATATTTCTGAAGTTTTTGTCATTTTTAAAAATTTTTATGCCCATAACTCTTTGGTGAAGGATTTGAAATACCCTGGCGGGTTTCTCACAGTTTCTCTGAGTGAATTAGCAATGCAACATATGTAATATGGATGGACACGTGCACAAGCGCCTATCAAGATTAACAGCTAAAGATACTGATGAGTCAAACGCTTTTATCTAATGCGAGAACTAAGTACCAGAGCTTGTCAGCTCTGACTTAGCATAAGCCTGACCTGGGAATTTTTTTTAAAAAAACAATGCTCAGGTCTCCCTTCTGACCAATTAAATCAGATTATTTGCAAGTAAGGGCCAGGCGTTTGTATGTTTTAAAGGCTCTATGGGTGATTGTAAAGTACAGCCAGGTAAAGAATTACTGAATTAAGTTAAAAACAAGAAATTAAAAATAAGATACTTCTAATTTTGATGTTGTACAAAAGCATGAAATAAGTGAAAAATGGTGAAATACTTTACCATAATTTACTATGATATATCACCTTTAAATGTTTAATTAAAAATATATTAAATTTGTTTTCTAAAGCCATACAATTTTACATATATTGATAAACATCAGTGCATACCAAATTTATTTAAGAGTAGAGACTATCTCTTTATTGTGACAAATAGTATCTAGTATATCTAGTTTTCTTTTTTTTTTTTAAGATTTTTATTTATTTGTCAGAGAGAGAGAGCACAAGCAGGGGGAGCAGCAGAGGGAGAGGGAGAAGCAGGCTCCTCACTGAGCAAGGAGACTGTTGTGGGACTCAATCCCAGGACCCTGGGATCATGACCTGAGCCGAAGGCAGATGCTTAACGACTGAGCCACCCAGGCGTCCCTATATCTAGTTTTCTTAATTAAATAATAATCAGTTATTCCCATCTGGTTCTACAGAGTACCACAGTGACAATTTTCAAGGATACAAAAGAAAGAACTTCCTTTAAATTGCTTCTTTATTCAAAACCACACACATTCATTTTTCCCTCTATAATTTGTATTTTCTTAATTTCAAAACCATAGATGGAACCATCAGGTTCAATGATCATGGTCTTTGTGTTCACTATAAATTGATTGTCATTAATAGCACCTTGGAATGCCATTTGTAGCAAATAATCCACATATTCATGTTATGTGTGATTATCAAATAACATATATGAAGTGCAGATGTTCTAAATTCTTAACTAAGGAAATAAAATACCTGACATCAGTGGGATTATTTTATTAGACATTGGAAGGAACAAATAAAAGCCTGAAGACCTGAATCCTTTGCTTATTTTTGAAATATTCATGATAATCAGTAATATGCTATAATTCTTGAACTTTTCATAAGCAAGGGCTCTGTCTTATTCCTTATTAAAACCTTGAGCAGTACCAGAGAATAGCAGGTAATTAATAGATGATTGTTAACTTGGATTGAATGTCTTTAAAGTCCTAAATATAAAACATAGTATGATAAGACTAGACGATGCATTTTCAGACATTTACAAATATATATTGTAAAACACCCCAAATGTCATCATTGAATTTGTGTCATTGATCACTGCTACAATATAAGAGTTCAAAATGTTCTTGATTTATAACCTAATAATTTTCCAAGGTCAATGTGATGTTTAAATATATCTCCTTTTCCCTTAAAATTCAAATACTGTAAGGAAATAATAAATTACTATAGGAACCTATATTTAAAATGCCAAATTGCCAAAATATGAAATATACTTAATTTGAAGAGCCAACTTATAGACTATCTCCAAATTAATATTCAAATTATACAGAGATACAGATTTAAAATAACAGTTGTATTTGTCTTAGATTTCTACATCATTCTTAAGTTTTCACATCTATCTAATGTGAATGAGATTATTGATTCATTAGTTTCTTAAAATCCTGTAATTATGCTACAAAACAAGAATATTCAAACTGAACTTATCTTTTGAAAATTTAATACAACTAAGTCAATTGATACTGACATAGCAAAAGATAGGGAATAAAATTCTGAATGTTATTAATAAGATCAGAACTTTTTACGCGTTCTCAAATCATATCATCTATGTCTATAAGACTGAAGCATCTGGGTGAAAAATACAAATATTTTTCTACTACTTGTTATATACAATGTAAACAGTTAATGCAAATGTTCTCATGTTGAATTGAGCTTTTCATTTCATCTAAAAAGTTCTGGACTGTGTAAAACTGTACCGTGTGTTTTAGCTAACTTGAGAAGTCTGTGTGCCTACTTTGGCATTTCAGATAGCTTTGTTTTTACATTCCTTGGTTGCCGAAGGCATTTGTTAATGGTTCAGAAATTTTTTCTGATCTTCAAAATCGTAACCACAAAATCTTTACTTTGGTGATAGAGTATACCTCGCTGTGGCCCTAGGTGTGGCCCCTGAAATTGAGAAGGATGAGTTTCTAGTTAGTTAGTAGTGACTTTAAAAAAAAAAAAAATACTAAGTTGGGTAATCTTTAAATTCATTGGTATTGAAAAGTTTTCAATTATTCTAATTATATTCATAATTTCTTTCTTAATTTTGAAAGGAAGTGTGAGTGAACCCCTTAAAAATAAAATGCAATCTACTAATTGTGAAACTTTCTGGGATTTCCAAGAAGTTGGTTTAAATGAATTTACATCTTCCAAAATTCTGATTACTGTAAAAATGTATACCTTAAGAATTAAATCTCTCAGACTATAATCACAGAAAATAGTTAACTTGTCTGTTAGCCTTCCACAGAAATATTGTTAGATGTCTAAAAACAGCTTTTTTAAAAATAGCAGGATTGCAGTGTTGACTTTAATTGGAAAGAAACTATGAGATAAATAACTCTCCTGCTAAGAAACCTGTGTATAGGTGGGATTTCCCATGATTCAGAGTGTAATGAACACTCAACAGCACCTCTCCTCCCAGCCATTCTAATTTAAAGCAGAAGATGAAGTTTTAAAGAAAAAGGAATTGACGTATCAGTCAATGCTGGTCAAAAGCAATGTTAAATACAGACTTTAAAGAGAATTAGTAATCAATTTTCCCCTTTGAAAGTCTCATAGATTACTATTATAGAGGGACTAATATTGTAAATATTGTAAAATTTCAGATTTGGCCATCTATTTTGATTTGTAAAGCAAAAATATCTAGAAAATAGGTCCTTCTTATAAAAGAATAGCAAAAAGAAGAGTTAATCCTTTACTTTTTATATCTCTAGTTTGACGATTGAATTTAAGCAAAGCATGACAAAATGAGTCAAAGATAGTAAATATTAGCAATATCATCAAGATTTGAATGCCGAAAATTTTAACATTTGGACATTACAGACATCTTCTGGTAATATGGTTTTTACAGTTGACTTGTAAAATCACGAAATAGTGGTATGTGCTTTCCACTAAATACTTACTGGATTATTTAAAACCAATTTAAAATTACTGTACTTGTAGTAAGCGTTATGAACCCTCACTTCTTTTGACAATTATGTTTCCGAGAATTCTGGAATTTCCTAAACCACAATATGTAGAAGGAGGTGCTCCTGAGTGGGCTCCTTTTCTCAGCTTTGTGGTTGTTTATGAGGTTCTTTTCGAGCTCTACTATTTGTACAGGAGAGCCAAGTGTTCTTACGAAGTGCAGCGGGGTATGGGAGGAGGATCAGGTACTGCAGCTGCGAAACCTCTGCTCGGGCATGCGTTTTGGTTTACACACGGCCGGGTTAAGGAAACACATTTCAACGATGTAAGTCTCGGGTGTAAAGCATTTATCTCTGTTCTCAAACGATCTGTGTGCACTGAGTAATCCGGTTTCAATGTGAGAATAAGTCACTGGGTTTTATTTATCTTTGGTTCATGTTGGCATGAAGCAGGCCCCTAATTACGACCGAGACCCATCGTGGGCAAGGAAAGTAATAAACAGTAATCACATCGCGTACACGTCGAGTCCCAGCGAGAGCAGAGCTCTCAGGAAGCCGCAGGAAGCGTGCGCTTCCAGGAGGGTGTGCGACGCGCGGGGGTCTGCACGCGCGCAGAGCTTGTTAACGGAGGGCGTGCCGGAGGCGTGGCGCGAGGTGTCCGGGCGAGGCGCTCCGCGAGGCGGGCGGCGGTGGGCGGGCGGCGGGGAAGCGCGGCCGGGGAAAGGCAGTGCTGCGCCGCGAGCGGCTCCCAGCTCCCGCTCTCCCAGCCGCCTAGCCCGAGCCGCCGTGGGCGGGGCCTGCGGTGATTGGCGGGCGGGCGGGGAGGTCGGAAGTACTTTGTTTTTTATGCTAATGAGGGAGTGGGGCTTGTCCGTATTTACGTTGAGGCGGGAGCCGCCGCCCTTCATTCACCCACATGGCCCTTCGAGGTGCTGCCGTCGCCGCCCGACCTGCGCCTTCGCGCCACTTCGCGCCCTCGGGCGAGGCCGAGGGGGTGGGGACGACCCCCGCCGCGTAGCCGCGGCTCTCGCTCCTCGCGAAGCCCCTTCGCGGGGCGGGCCGGCCGGCCGGCCGCACCCCCGGCCTGGGGCCTCCGGTCGTAGTAAAGCGGAGGCGGGTGGGGAGGCGGGAGCGAGAGCCCGCGGCGGGCGAGGCGAAGATGGTGGCGGCTACTCCTCCTGGTGAGTCTGCCCGCCCCTCCGCCGAGTGAGTGAAACCTGTTGTGTGCGGCCCCAGTCCGGAGGGAGGGCGGGTGGGGCGGAATGGCCCGGGGCAGCGTGGCGGTGGCGGCGTGGCCGGGGGCCGGGGCGGGTCTCGGGCCGTTGGCCGCCCCGGCGTGTGGCAGCCGCGACTCGCTGCCCCCTCGCTCGCGGGCTGGCGGAGGGGCAGGGCAGGGCAGGGCCGGGGAAGGGAGGGTGGGAGGGGGCGGCGTGCGCGCGGCGGCCGCGCCCGGGACCCGCGCGGACCCTGCCTGGGCCGGCCCCGGCGGGCGGGTGGGCGCGCGGCGCACACAATGGCCCCTCAGGGAGGGGACGCGCGAGGCCCGCGCCCCCTCCAGGCCTCGGGGTGCACGCGGGGCGCGGGGTCCCCGGGAAGGGAAAGTTTCTCCCGGGGGCGAGAGTTAAAGCGCCTCCAGAACAAAGCGGCGGCGGCAGCGGCACATGGGGCAGGCCGCGGGCCGGGAGGGGGCGCGCCCACGAGGTACCTGCGCGCTGGCGGGCGGCGTGGCGTGGGCGGGAGCCCGCGGGCCCCCAAACTTTGTGCGCGTGAGGGTGGGCGGAGGGCGCGGGAGCTCGGGGCGGCGCGGCCTGGACGCCACCCCCACTCCGCGTGGGCTTTGTTAACCCGCGTGGACAGTCCCCGGGTGGGGCTCGCAACTTCCCGGGCCGTGGCCCGCGGAGCAGGCCCTGGCTGGCCTCGGTGGCGGCGTGGAGTCGCTTTCGCCCGCCCGCTGGCAGGGAGCGCGGCGCGGGAGGGTCGGCCCGGCTCGGCGGGAGCGGCGGCTGCGCCGCCATGTTCCTGCGGGGCGGGCTGCGCGGGGGTGAGGGCGGGGGACATGGCGGCGACTGCGCGCCGCCGCCGATTGTTCCCGGCTTAGGCCTCGGGCCGCGTGCGACGGGCACCGCAGTCGCGGAGCCCCCGCCCCTCTGGGCCGGGCTGGGGGGGGGGGGGCCGGGGGACACAAAGGAGGGGCGGCGCGCCCGCGTCCCCGCCGTGCTCGGGCCTCGGCGCCGCCGGTCGCCGCGCGGCTGCCGCCGGGAAACGGAGGGGGGGGCGGGTTGCCGCGTCCGGCAGGGCCCGACTCTGACCCACCGCCCCCTGGCGGCCGCTCGGGGAACCGCAGGGCCGCGCACCCCCTTGTGCGACATGTGCTGCCGGCCCGGGCTCCATGAGCGAGGCGGGCACTTTGCAGTCTCGAGTGTTCCTGCTCCCTTTTCTACTCCTAAGCCGGAGCAAAGGGGATGGGAACTGGAGAAGGCAGGCTCGTTCTTGTACCACCAAAAGAAAAAATTATCAACATGCCATCCCGACCACATCAGTTGGGGAAACAACTCTTTATCCCGGCTTGCAGCCACGAGGTCTTGATTGGGGGAGGGGTGGTAAAGAATAGTCCCTTTGCTGCTGCTTTTTCCTCTGCTCGGAGCTGTACAGTACAGTTAACGACTGTTGTGGATTATACTGGAGTATTTCAGGATCTTTTTAAATAGGACGTGAATCTAATACCTGTGGGGTTTTCAACTTTATTCTCTTAACACGTTTTTACCCACATACATTGTTGGTCTTTTAAACATTGCCAGTGTTCGTTGGCTACGTTATCCTTGGTTTAGCAAATGGATGTAACTAATTGATATGAGGGTGTTAGAAAAGAGAAAGTTTAAATTTAAATATAGGTTTGGAGGGTGATAATAATTTTCAGCAAATATGTTTGTCTTTTTTCCCTGTTTCCCCACCCCCAATCCCAGTCATACACGTGGACCTAACTGCACCAAAAGCTTTTCTAAGGATACTTGCTGAGAAGAAAGTTTTCCCTAGTGGGTAAGTGTATTCTAATTTTTTTTTTTGTTAACTTTTCTTTAAAACAATTTTTTTTACTTTAATCTTTTATTTCAGTAAATAGATTGGGTTTTCAAAGAGTGAAATAGGTATCTTGTACTTTGTCCATTTACCTTTTCTAGAAAATTAACTCAGTGTGGGTCAGCTAATTTTTAAGTTAGTAAGAGTACAATGCAAATACCATATAAGTTTTTGGAAATTGATGTACGGTTTACAAAATGTAATTTTAAAACTGCTTTAAGTTGAGTGATAGGATAGATCTGTTTTGGAGTAAATTTTCAAGATTCAAAGAAATTTAAACAGGATGTTTAAGTTCTATAACCAGCTAATACACTTGAAATGTAGTCTGAACAGTAATTTTGTTAATTTGCTAAGTATTTGCTAATTGGAAGCCAGAAGAAAAGAAAAATGTTTTGCCACGTGGATGTGAAGAATCCCTCTAAAAGGTACATGAATCAAATTGCCCTGTTGCTCTATTAATTCTCATTCATATGCAGTCTAATCTTGATTGATTGAAAAAAAAATTTTTTTGAGTATGTCTGGGAATCTCCAGGTAAAAGAAGAGCCATCAGTTTCTCTGACAGTATTAGATTGATGGTTAAGATTGTCTTGTGAAAAAGATTTTTCTAATACTTTTAAGGTCTAAGTGTGCTTGTGAATGAAACTTACAGGTTTGAGATAATTAAATTCATTTTCTCTTCCCCATTAGGGACTATGCTGAATTTTGTATGTTTAATAGCTCTTAAGAGTTGGAGGTGTTATTTCTAATTATTTATTTCAAATTTAGCAGGAATAAAGAGACCATCACCTTGTAAGACTGAAGATTGTGACCAGTCAGAATAATGTCAAAGTGCTTACAGTGCAGGTAGTGATATGTGCATCTACTGCAGTGAAGGCACTTGTAGCATTATGGTGACAGCTGCCTCGGGAAGCCAAGGTGGGCTTGAAAGTGCAGGGCCTGCTGGTGTTGAGTGCTTTTTGTTCTAAGGTGCATCTAGTGCAGATAGTGAAGTAGATTAGCATCTACTGCCCTAAGTGCTCCTTCTGGCATAAGAAGTTATGTTTTCATCCAATAATCCAAGCCAAGCAAGTATATAGGTGTTTTAATACTTTTTGTTTGCAGTCCTCTGTTAGTTTTGCATAGTTGCACTACAAGAAGAATGTAGTTGTGCAAATCTATGCAAAACTGATGGTGGCCTGCTATTTCCTTCAAGTGATTTTTTTTTTTTTACTAATTTTGTGTACTTTTATTGTGTCGATGTAGAATCTGCCTGGTGTATGTGATGTGACAGCTTCTGTAGCACTAAAGTGCTTATAGTGCAGGTAGTGTTCAGTTATCTACTGCATTATGAGCACTTAAAGTACTGCGAGCTGTAGAACTCCAGCTCCGGCCTGTCGCCCAGTCAAACTATCCAGTTACTGAACACTGTTCTATGGTTAGTTTTGCAGGTTTGCATCCAGCTGTGTGATATTCTGCTGTGCAAATCCATGCAAAACTGACTGTGGTAGTGAAAAGTCTGTAGAAAAGTAAGGGAAAATCAAACCCCTTTCTACACAGGTTGGGATCGGTTGCAATGCTGTGTTTCTGTATGGTATTGCACTTGTCCCGGCCTGTTGAGTTTGGTGGGGATTGTGACCAGAAGATTTTGAAAATTAAATATTACTGAAGATTCGACTTCCACTTTAAAATGTTCCAGAA
Organism: Phoca vitulina; assembly: GCF_004348235.1. Taxonomy (NCBI): domain Eukaryota; kingdom Metazoa; phylum Chordata; class Mammalia; order Carnivora; family Phocidae; genus Phoca; species Phoca vitulina. The sequence goes on along the minus strand of NW_022589708.1, from coordinate 18,523,831 downwards.
ATATAAAGTATTAAAAACTTTGTAATTTTAATTTTTTTGTCAGTGTGAAGTTCATATATACAACTCTTTGTTCTTTAAAATGAAGTTTTGTCATAATTTTGTGCTAAAATATTCCACCTCTGAAGTTGCATGTCAGATTTGATTATAAGTTTTTACTATATTCTTCGTCTAATTAGATTTATTTACTTAAGTATTTAATTATAATTGTAAAGAAAATTTATTTTAGTACTATGATAATTTGTAAAGTTAGGATATTTTTGCTTTTTTGGAGCTGGTATTCACAATGTCTTAAAGTTAATAAATTGTGTTACTTGTACATTATTTAAATTTGGTGAAAGTATTCTGTTCATTGCAATGTATAAAGAAAGTTGTGGGGTTTGGTTGGTGGTTTTTAAGCATGTTAACTTACATTTGGGAGGGGAGGTTGTCTTTTGTTTCTAGTAAACAAATACTGTTTTACCGGTACTAGTGTTCTTAATGTGTAAAACTGTTAACTGGTTATGTACTAGTTTGCTTAGTAATTTATGCTGTATAAACTGTTCCGTGATCCTTAGACTGTCCTTAGCTTTCTGGAACTTAAAATATAGGAGTTAAAAAGATAATAAGACACACTGGTGCTAAATGGAGTGACAAGTATATGTGTACATGTCTCTAATGCCAAGAGTGTAGTTGGGTGGGAGTCTGAAATTAGTTTTTCTTTAAGTCTGTACTACTGTTAACATTCCTTCTCCCTTCATAAACCAGACTTTTGCAACAATGATAGTTAGTCTAGGCTTCCGTGACTTTGTCACTGGAGTGGAACCTTAAGCAATGGCAGTTACACAGTATTTTATCCAATATTTCTGCTTCTTTCATGTGTCTTGTGTCTAGTCTGTCTCTCACCTGTATAGAAAAATGTGGGTTAACTTGAGAATAATCAGATTTTATAGGGTCTGTTGTAATAATTGGATCCAAGCTGAATTTTGGAGGAAAGCTGTTATCTTAGTAATATGGAGTAAATTTTCTATAGCTTATTATACCAATTGGTAAATTTAGAAGATGTCTTACCTTTTTAAAATCAATTACGTAAAGTCTAACATGGAAAGTTTAATCATGGATCCCTGAATAGAAAGGTAAGAGTTTCTTAGTTCTGGAGTTGATTATTAAAAGGTTATTTTTCAGAGAGAGGAAATATTAAGAATTATGCAATGATTTATACAATGGAAATGTAATTGTCTTTTAGTTTGAGTTCCTAAGCCTTTTGAATTGAAAATCTTAAAATGGTTTTGTTTTGATATTTAATGACAAATACTGCTTTGAACTAAATGTTCTCAAAGTCCCATAATACTAGCATGGCTGGTCGTAGTCTGCAGAAATGGGGTGTGATGGTGATTAGTGAAAAAAGGTGTTTACATCTACCAAACCATATAATTGCATTTTAAAGCTTTTGAGGGGGGAAATATACTAGCATTACTGCTTGAAGTAGAACAGTGATAGGAAGCTTTTCCACAGGATTTCTTTGTATGCTAAACTGTCAGATTTTAATAAAATCCTAAATGGTTAATTAACTCTTTCTCCCTAGATGCTTGAACCTTTGTAGTACTTGTTCAGAACTCAATTGGACTTAACTAGACTTCACGTCTAGTAAACAAGTTAATAGATGTGAATGTTTTCTTATGGGATTGGCAGTAGGGCCGAGGTTGTCAAGGGTTCACTAGGAATTGAATTTTATCTGTTTCTGGTTTTAAAATGTGTGGCAAAGTTTACATTCTTGATTCTGTTAAGATTTTCTTAGACAAGACAGTTGAGTTTTCAAGTAGCACTAACACAAAGCCATGCAAATATAATTAGCCATTTTGATATAAAAATAAGTTGAACACGTTCATCGTAGCTCCTAACTGCCTGCCTCGTCTCTAATTGTCCTGGGGGAGAAAGCTCTAACCTTTTTTGTGTTTCAACCTTAAAAGTGTTTAAGACTTTTAGGGTGCTGTTGCTCCTGGTTTGATAGCCTTAAGACTATTTTTAGGAAGAAATAAGTCTTTATATTTTTTTTGCATGTTCTGCATGTATGATTCTTAGTCTGTGTTAAAAGGAAAGCACTTAACAGCTCTACAAATTATTTTTCAAAACTGCTTGCAAAGTAGTGATTTTACTAAAAACTTTGAGATCTTCATTTTACAGGCAAACCTGTCTAAGCAGAACAAGCCAGACTTGGGTTTTCCCCTGTAGCTTGAAGAACCCTACAGAATGATTCCTGACAAAATGCAACCTGCAATTGCCTGGAGAACAATTCAGTGTTACATTCAAGTTAATTATGTATTTAATGAAATATTGTTCTGTTAGTAATTGACAACCAAGGTTGTCTATCATTAGAAAATTAGCCTCTTAGCTGAGTAGTAAAGGTAAGGAGAGCATAAGTATACAAGGCCATTATTTCGTGTCCAACTAAAAATAAGATTATCATGTCTACTTGAGTCTTGGCAGGTTATTCTTTGCCTTAGAGGTGGTTTAGCCTACACTGTTTTTAAAAGTCTGAATTAATGTAGCTTTCTGTTGATAAGTTCAGTTCCTGATGTAATAGTCCTCATGAGTTTTAAAGGATAACTAAGATGGATGTATCCCATGATCTTAAGACCACAGGAAAATTGTTTAAAAAAAAAAAAGGCATAGTTTTCTTTTTCCAGTAATTTAAACAGGCACAGCATTCAGACAGGCCTACTTACATGTATTTGCAATTTAGTCATGCTGTTTGAGTTGTTATTGGTGCATTTAATGTAAATAAATAAAATTACATATTTTAAGACTGTTTGTTAAGAAATTGTCCAGAATAAGCATATTAAAATAAAAATTTTAAGGTTGTTTTTAGTTGTGGCACTTTTTCTGGTGTTTTTTGTTACTATAAATGATCCAAACATCTTTGTTTATCAATTTGAGGTAGTTGGGAAGTGGGGACAGGTACTAAAGTGATTTATTACATGAATTATTTTAGGTATCTATGGCATCAGCATTTGTATCTTAATTTTACAGATGAAGTGAGATCAGGAGTATTGGAAGGATATAAAACGTAAATGGGCTCTTGATTAAAACCCATGTCAAAAATTAGTCTATAAAAAAGGTTATCCTCTTACCTTGAATCTGACAAATGTTTAAATCACATTTGAATTTACTTGATTTGGAAATTTGGGTTCTTGGTATATTAACTTAAAATGTGATAAGGGCTCCAAGAATAAGTTGGTGTGTTTTTTTTTTAATAACAGATCATAGGCACTTAAAATCCAGCCAGTTTAGATATTGTTAATTTAAGTATGAAGCATCTTCATTTTGATCTTTAACCTATTGATACATTGAAGCTTAAGCTAAGGGGAAACCAAAGTGTGTGAAGTCCTAAACAACTGCTTTGAGTAAAGATGTAAATATTTGATTATAGGGTTGAATGTTTTTTAATGGATTTGTACTGTATTTTTAAAATAAGATGAAAATTAAGGTTTTTGAGATACTTTGTGGCCAGTAAAGCAACTCTAAAGGCAACAATCCCAGCCCTGTGCAGTTTTGAGTACTTTGAAAAATAATTAAATGCCAATATAAATAGGGTTTAGTCATTAATAGGGCAAGTATTTATGGTATAGAGGTAAAAAACAGAAACCTGACGTTGGTAGCAAGTGATGCCAAACCAAATATTCAGTGAAGTGTCTCCATTGTTAATTGCATGCCTAAATGTAAGAATATGTACACTTCCTGGAAAATGAGCATGTATCTTTACATGCTTATTTATAAAAAGTATATATACAATGAAATTGCTATAATGTAATGTTGACTTCAATTAGACTAAGACATTGAAAGGTTAAATTCCACTGATAGACTTTAAAGGAGTCCTCCTCCTGTACTTGGTTGAGATATAATCTATGTGGGAATACCAACAGATAGGGTAAGCTGGGACTTAATGTTGTCAAGACTAGATGAAAATTATCTCTATTCAGGTAGAGGTGTGTGCTGCTTGAACCACTAGGTACCTTACAAGTCCAATTAAATTCCTCAACAAAGTGAAGAATGCAAAGGCCACGTTCAGGGAATACCACTGCTGGAATCTAGAGTGGTTATACATTTACAAGATAAGGTTCTTAACCACAGTTGGGCATTATAATTACCCAAAGATACTTGTCAAAATACAAAGTCCTAGACCTTTAATTCAGGTGCGTAAGAATGAATCCAGAAAGTGAGTAGAGCTGGATGCTAGGAAGACAAGCATTTTGAGGAATTGGTTAATTTTGAACTATGTGTTTTAAGAATATACTTACCTAAATTGGCCAAAATGATGAGCCTTGTGAATGCAGCCGAAGTGGTACCTTGGAATTTGTGGAGGTGGAATGCTGAATAGGAAAAGAGAATACATGTTTTGTGTTTCATATACTTTGTTTTATGACTGTTTTGCTTCGCATAAACTTTTTAGCTAGTGCCAACCTTAAATCTGTTTCTGAATCCACAGGCTTTTCCTTTCTCCCAACTTTATGTAGTAAATAGTAACCCCTTTCTGCTCCAGTGATAGGCCAACAGTGTAATTATCTTTGTGCTGGACATGGATCTCCTTGGAGTTTGAAATTTGTGGTTACGCTGGTCTATAGGTCATTCTGGACAAATGATTTTCTAGCCCTCCAAAGAATTGTCCAATTTGCACCATTTCATGTTCTTTGATATTTAAATTTCTAATTTTAAATAGAAAGGATGTAGTTTCTGCCATGTTCTGAATATTTCTGAGCTGATTCTGCCCTTGCCTGTATTGATGATGATAGTATAGATGATTTATTTTAAAATCTGGAATGTGATTAGCCCCCCAGCTCACTCATTAATCCTCTGTATAAGATCTTAAATTGTTCTGCCTCCCCTCATCTCCACTCAGCTCCCCAGGCTGACTTTTTCTTCATGGACTTTGCACTTGTTCTTCCCTTAGCTTGGAAAAACTACCCCCTCAGCTCTATGATCTAATCCTGTTTCTGGTCTGCACAAGTACCAAATCAAACTAGTTCTTTAAAGTGCATACTCTATTTTCCTTCTCTAGGTCACTTTTCCTAATAGAGGACTAATGGTTTCACTTGGGATCTTGTTAGAATGCAGGATCTGAGGACCTTCCCCGAACCTGAATTAGCAGCTTCTCTTTAAAATCATGCCCCTACTCCCTTCCTGGATGTTATGTGAAGGTAGGGATTTGAAAGTGGTTCATTGATGCATAATCAACACCTGAAACAGTATTCACTCAGCACATAGAAGGTACTTAAGTCTCGCAGGAACGAGTGGAAGTGCCCACAGGTGAATATGACTGCTTCAATGAGACTGGGTCAGTGGAAGTTAACGGAAAACCAAACACCTTGGTCTTTTATAGTACATATGGGACTTAGGAAAGGTGTAATCATTGTAAAGTACATTAGTGATTATCAAATATCTGACAGAAGGGATTTGAGTAGTGTTGGTGAGTAGGAGACGTAACTAATTTACAGTATCTAGTAATCCAGCAAGAATGCGTCAGAAGCTTCAGGAGAATAGAAAACCTTCCCTTCTATGTTCCATTTGTGTGGCAGTGTTTTGGTGATGTTGGAAGTAAATGTTGAACTTGACGCCGCTCTCACAAAATGAGCACCTGACATTCAGACTACCAGGGTAAAGGGGTGTACTCGCCACACTGGTACCGAGGAAGGTAAGCTTGATGTGAGGCTGTGTTTAGTGGCAGGTTCTCAACATGATTTTGTTGCCTGAATGAAGTAAGGCTCTATCTTGCACTATCTTCTTTTATCTCTGTTCTCTGTTCAGTTTCAAACCCCCTCCCCACTTTTTTTGGTTATCAAGCAATTCAGCATTCTTAAAATGTCACAGTGCATACCAAAATACCATATGGTGTTCTAACTTTTAAGTTTCACTGCTAGCACAAGGTATTAGGAATACAAAGGCGGCTTACACTGGTATACTGGGCCTTGATGAAATTCGGAATTGTCTTTGACGCCCTGGGACAAATCAGTAAAACCAATACGCCTCAGGAATATTCTTTGTGGTGTAAGGAAAGGTTCATAGTAAAGAAGTTAAGGAAGGAAAACCCGGTACCTTCACAGGTTAATTTTAGGGAACGATATACGGAAATTACTATGACAATTTTTATTTCCTCAAAACTACACATCTGTGTAGTTGAACTAGTCTGGGCCCCAGGAATGTGCAGAGTCCAATTTGAAGACTGTTAGAAGCCACCACGTGGTACTGGCTGTAACTGGCTGAGAAATTTAAGGAACTACTTAAAAAGAGTCCTAGAGAAGTGTTTAAGAGGGAAACTTCCTGGTTCAAGTACCACCTCCCCCCATTAGTAACTTAGGCAAATTTGTTTTTAGCTTTTCCGCCTTGATCAGGGAGATAAATAGCTGTCACGGCGGGTACGGGTTTACATCCAGCAAAAAATAAATGCATTTGCCCCAACTTCAAAACGGTTTTAAGCTTTGCTTGGCTTGGACAAGTTTGGGTGTCAGACCCACTTGAAATAATAGGAGGGATAAAATCATGTTCAGGCCTGGTCCTTTTGCGACATCTTTATCAGCAGCGACAGTGACAGCACGCAAGCTACCTAGCTGGGTGGTGGGTGGATAAGGGAAAAAGGATGGTGACACGACACTGAGGAGGCAGGAATACGTCCTGGCTGCCGCCAAACAGCGTGATTTCAGTGAAGGGAGGGGTGGGAGAAGGAAAGCAGAGAATTTTCAGGTAAGCTGACAATTTGAGTACATTTCAAAGAGGTAGACGTTCATTACCAGGCCTAAGATGCCTTTCACGTGCATGTGGCATGGCTGATTGAGCTGCTTCTAGGTCTCATCTTATATGTCACCTGAAGAGGCCTTCATTACCCTACTTGGGTCTCTATCACTTGATAGTTCAAAGCACAGCACAAATTTTCTTACGGTTCTGTAAGTCAGGGGTCTCAGCACAGGTCTCACTAGGTTAAAATTAAGGTGTTGGCAGGGCTGTATTTCTGGAGGCAGTAGGACAGGATCCATTGCCTTTTCCTGCTTCGCATTCCTTCGCATTGCCAACGCCTGCTTCGCATTCCTTGCTTCACAGACCCTTTCTCCATCTCTGATCCAGCAGCCATGGGTCGAGTTCGCATGTCACATTATTCTGACCTCTGCCATCAAGTCTCTGACTTCTTGAGGCCTCCCTCTTACACTTTTAAGGACTCTGGTGATTTAAGGACATTCAACCCACCCAGCTATTCCAAAATAATCTAAAGTTAGCTGATTAGCAGCCTTAACTCTCCTTTACCATGTAAACTCTTTTGGCAGGTTCCAGGCATTAGGGCAGGGATATTTTGGGGGGTCATTTTGCCTACTATGTGTCCCCTTCTCATGAAATCATGTCACTTTTGGACATGGTTATAGTCCCAGGCCTGTGTAACTATTTTTAAGATTTTATTCAGACTGAGCTTAAGTAAAGTTAATGGATTAAGGAAAATACTTGTTAACAATTCAATGAGGAGAAAAAAAAGAACTCACTGTCTTAAGAATTTTCCTCTGTGGTATTTTTTTTTTTTTTTTTTGAGATTTTTATTTTATTTGAGAGAGCATGAGAGAGAGCATGGGGGGGGGAGGGTCAGAGGGAGAAGCAGACTCCCCCGCTGATTCCGGGACTCCGGGATCATGACCTGAGCTGAAGGCAGTCGCTTAACCAACTGGGCTACCCAGGTGCCCCATTCTCCGTGGTATTTAAATGTCAGTTTTAAAGAGGTTCAATGAGAAAATGATTATTCATAAATTCAATAACTACCCCATTGTCATTCTTGTCTGAGTAGAACAGATTTTGTCGGATGAAAAGGGCTCATAGTATGTTTCTCACAAACCCAATTCTAGAAAAAAATTGAACTGTATCAGTCTACTAACATTATTTAAAGAAGGACCTCCAGAATGGGGAAACCATGAAATCAATATTTGTTAGCCAATAAAACATGTAAATATTAAAGAACTGCTTTAAGAAGTGAAGATACAGGATGTAAAGCAAAATTAGCAAAAACTGGGAAATCAGCCATTGGAGACAAGTAGAAGGTAAATAAGCAATTTATACTTTGTTAGAGTACAGAAAAAGTTTGATATTTTCATTGCAAAGCATCTACTAGCAGAATAAAACAAACTTTGAAATTACTAGGAAAAGGTACTAAGAAAACAACCCACGAAGCAAAACACAAAAAAGGAGGGAACAAAAGCAAGAGGATTTTAATGGAAATTCACAGAAAATATTTTCAAGTAGTTTGTGTTTTGGCTCAAACAGTTATACTTAAGTTTTATAACCTGCAAACTTTATTTGTAGCCATTGGAAATGAGGCAGGTAGTGGTTTGGCCATGTTCAAAGGTAAGTCCTGGCCCTTAAGTGCTCTGGCCCGGCAATAACATCTACTATATGTGTGCTCCTTGAAAACAAGCAGATTCTATTTTGTATTTCCCAAAATGAATGCAAAATAGGCATTCGGTAAGTATCTGTTGAAAGAATCGAAGATTACTTCCAAATATTATTTTACAATTAGGGTATTTTCTGATTCACTGCAGTAGATTTCCACACCATCCTTAAATTCCTCATCTGATGTCAAATTTTGTCCAGAGTCTGAAGATTATGCTTGCTTTGATGTAAAGGGTAGAAAAAGACAGTCTGCATATGGCAGCGGGGAGGGGCACTGTATGTAAAGGAAAAGTTATCTGTGCACATCTACATGTGATGTGTAAGCTGACAGGGTGGCTGAACGGAGTGCAATCGTTAGCTGGTGGCTTCTGGGAGCTTTACTAGTGGGTCATAATGTGACAGGGTTCCGAGCAGAGTTCAAGCAGAAGTAACTCACAACTGGTTTTCCTGCTTTGTCATTGAGGAAATGGGAAATGGGTCCATGACATCAGGACCACTCTTTCTTTTTTACTTTTGGCTACTGCCGTTCTCCACCAGATCATGTAGTCCTTGGGAAGTAAGCTGCTTAAAGAACTGACAAGTATTTGTGAAAGTATATATTCATAACCCTATCCTAAAGGCTATGTGTCTTCAAGAAGATTGTCAGTGATTCTGAGATAAATCTCACATGTGTAAATTAGAATTAGTAAAATGAAGAGGTAACTGATCCTAATTAAAAGGCTGAGAAAGTTAAGTGCTACCTGAGCTCAGAGGGGCAGTGAGTGATACTGTGTGTGCATTTGGCACACGTTCTATCACATGGGTAATTAGAAGGGCAGATCTAATTTAGCAGACATAAATACGGTAATCAAGTGTTTTACTGGTTTGGTCATGGGATGTTGCTCCCTGTTTAATATGAAGAATCTAGTATTTTACAAATTTCTCCAGCCAAAGATGGAATGTGCAGTTTAGTACCCAGTGAAACCATTCAGTCATGATTGATATTACTGTCAGAGAATAAATCTCTGGTTTTCTTGCTTACACAGAATTTGAGACCTCTCACTACTAGAGAAGTGCTTTACCCTCTTGAAACGGTGATGGAATATTAAAATATCAAAGACCCAAAACACACATTTTTATTCATTTTAAAGCCTCATCCAGCCCTGCTGATATTTAAAGCCTGCTGTAATATTTTAATCTTAGGTCTGTCTCCAAAAGGATGCCATCCAAAAGTAATTTTCATTTTTTGTATAAGGTTATTACTTTGTATTCATTTGATTTATTGAAAAGAAATTAAGGGACAGTAATATATTTATACAGTCATGTAATTCGACTTTAAATTAGAGGTTCCATACACATTTCCAGTTCTGGATGATGATACATCTGAAATAAGGAAGCACTGATGAACCTTAAAAATAGCAGGAAAAGATTAAAGTCATAGATAATTCAGTGAGGTTACATTGCAGAAATTAAATAAGCATGTTATATAATGCCATTATTTTAAATAGCTGAGAATGCCTTAGTCTTGATCTTTGCACACTTTTTTAAAAACACAATGATAAAGACAGCATGTGCTACTAAAACTCTGAAGAAAATTTTGAGATCAGTGATTGATTTTTACACGTTACCCATGTTTTATTAAGGGCTGCTGACGCTGCTTTGTCTTAAACTCATCAAATAATTGGGCCAAATTTGAGAAAATCAATTTCTACTAAATAGTTAACCATAAGGTATATTTGTGTTAGCAAACAAAATGCTTTCAAAATGTCCCACTTTTGAAACTGTTTGAGTTTTTTATGTTGACCCAGTAACTGTTTGCAAAGGTAAACCCAGTGGAGTTAAGCAATTGCCTGGCGAATTTGATCACTGAGACGACCATAGAGGGTAAGATGAATAAACTGAGTTTTAGAAAATTTACTTCATGACAGCAGACTTTAACGCGTCCTAGATCTTTAGGAGGTTTTGTTTCAGGAATATGCATTCTTTTCTCCTTCTCTTTCTTCTTCCCTCCCGTCCTCTTTCTCTTCCTCCCCTTTCTTTTTCTCTCCTCCCCTTTTTTCTCTCTCCTTCCCCTTGCCTTCCTTCCCTTCTGTTTTCCTCCCTCCCTTTTCATCTATTTATCATTTATCAATCATCAGTGATAATGCACATGGTTAAGGGTTTTGTCTAGTAATCATTAACCCATCCTTACAAAATGTTAAGTATTTGTGGAGCTATCAAGGTAAACAATACATTTTTAGTTTCAGTTGGATGTTTTACATTCATATGGAAAACTCAGAGGCAAAAGTATTATTTAAAACACTAGTATATTTTGAAACATGACAAAGACCAAGATTATTTTCTACCAGATTCATTAACTTACTTCACCTGAATTAACTGCCTGTTTGTTGAACCATCTCCTATTTCCTAGCCATTTAAACTTCAAAGTTCCTGGAATTTGCATGGTGTCTAATCTGTCTGGATGCCATCTTTATCTGAGATTAAATAGAGGTCTTTCCAAGATTTTTTTTAATCTCATGAACCCATGCCCAAGTAACAGTTTAAAAGATTGCATAATGATGTCAAAGAAAATCTTGTATGTCAAGACCAGGAAAGATCCCTGGAATGTGGACAGCTGGGGTTGAAGGGAGCAAGGAGGACAGAAACACCATGGCTCACTCCTGTTTTTCACAGGCGTTGGGCACAGGTAGGAGGTAACAGAAATCCCAGTTGTATTGGGAATTTGACAGCCAGGCTTGCCACCTCACTCAGGTGACAGGCCTGAGAAAGTCTCACCAGATTTCTTGCCACTCCTTGTGGCATGACAGGGACAGAATAATTGCTGTGCATTTGAGGCATGAGAGTGTCCGAAGGATCCTGCTCGCCTGAATGAGTGTCCTGCTTGAAAAGGCCTTCAGTCATGAATAAGAGAGAGCCCCGCAGTGGCAGACGTGGCCTCCTATCCAGAAATCAGTGTGGAGAAACCTCTCCCTAGCCTGAACTTGTACATGTTCTTGCTACATGTGTATATGGGATTAGAGCCAGAAAATATTAAGAAAGCATTATTGGAAAATTTTGGTTTGGAATCATTTACTAGAGCAAGTGGATTAGAAAAAGGGAGGTGGTAGTGACAGGAGGAGTGAGGTGGGAGTTGTGGCCGCCACAGACTCTCACCTCCGAACCCAGGATACCAGTGAGAGTAGGGCATGGCCCGTCCTCGCTGATGGGAGAGGGTGGATGCTGCTGCAAAAAACACAAGGACCTGTATGCCTCCTTATTCTCTAAATCTTGCCTCCACAGCAGGGGAATTACAGCCGCCCCATTCCTACTCTATGTAGTTTCTTTGCCGAAACTGTAGTAATAAACAAATCAGGCTCCCTGCTGCAGAACTGCAGAGGGCAGCACCGAGCGCCTCATTCCCTTGTGCGGAACTTGGAAGAACTACTTTGTATAACCTTAAAATGTATGTGGAGTGGCTTGAGTAGTTTTGCTAGAGACAATTTATTCAGCTCTTCATTCTTCAGAGCGGACCTGTGAATGTCCTTATGTCTAGTGAAAGATAGTAGTAGCCAACAAGTACCTTGTGTCGGGCACTGGTTATTTCTTTCATCCTAACAATAATGACACTATGGGATAACCTATCATTACTGTTCCCATTTTACAGATGAAGAAACTGGGGCAGGGAAGCTGTACAGCTGACCCCATTCACAAAGCTGATAAGTGGAGGAGCCAGCACTTAAATCTAGGCAGTCTGGTTCTAGAACCAGTTCTCGTAACTGTTGTACTGCCTTTCAGACCAATTTATACATTATGACAATTATGCTAACAAAATTTAAGGAAATAGCAAAATATTAATATTGCCTATTGCTGAACAGAAAAATTTAAGGCAGTTTTAATGTTCTAGAGAAAAGATATTACTAAAATAATTCAAAAAGCACAGATATTGTTAATAGACCAATAACCAAGAAATACTTTAAAATGTGACTAAATAAATTCCCATCAAAAACTTTGAGCCTAGAGAATTTGGGGTATTGAGTTATTTTAAATTTCTGAGGGTGAGCCAGTTCCAGTGTTGTTACAAACACTGAAAGAACAGAGGGCAAATTAAAAGGCTTCTAATGCATTTCTTCAAGTTAGCACTAAAATCTGAGAAAAATACTAAATATAATAGAGGATAATCTCATGACAGATGCAAAATAACTACATAAATATAATACAAATAACACTGTAACAAATTTAATAGTATATTAAAATAGTTGTCACCACTATGACTTAGCTTTGCTTTGGTAGTATTTAATAAACTCAATGAAATAGAACTCAGAAGTAATTGGCCTAACTATTGGAAAAGTGAAGGCAAAATTATCATTATCAGCATTCAAAATGATTGTCTTCCATGGAAACCCAAAGAAAATCAGTAGAAAAATTACTAGGACTAATAAAGAGACTTCAATGAGGTATTTTAACTTAAAATTAAAAAGCTAATAGTTTTCCTTAGGTAGTAGCATATTCATGTTACAAGAAAATTGTTAAAGACAAAATATCTAGAAAAAAGTCTTGAGACCTGGAGAGTGAAAGGTAGAAAAATTTAAACTTCACCATGATTCATAAAAAGTTGCATAAACAGAGCTAGTCAGGTTTCTGTATGAGAAAAACAGCAATATATCAGTCTTCCTGTACTGCATCATTGAGCCAACCCTGCTCCAATAAAAACCCAGTGGAATTTACTTTTGGACCTGGCAAAAATAATTCCAGTATCCATCTGGAAGAACAAACAGGTGCAAAGATGGGAAGAAGGTGAACAACATGGGAAATATATGAGGCACTAAATGTTTCATGAAGTTAGACTATTAAAATGAGAAACACTGGCGATAATCGAGATAAATCAGTGGAACAAAATAAATAGGCCTCCAACCCAAAAATATATAGTTAAGAAAATGCCAGAACCAAAATTAAAATAACCCTACACCAAAAAGTGTTTGAAACAAAAAAGGGAAATGAAATAATGATAATAAAAATGAAATAGAGTTACTATTCTTAATATAAAAAGTAATCATAGTAAAAGACATCACAAAATTCTCTAAGAAATGAACAGGCGAAAGATGGGCATTGATAATTCGGGGTAAATGAGAAGCAAATGGCAAATGAATACAGTGTATGCTGGTTGGGAGAAATGGCAGAATTAGTGTAAGACGTGGGCAGTACTGGGGCTTATTTCTGTGCCACAACACCCAGGCATTTTTACTTGGTGGTGAAGGGAATATTTTCAGAAAATTCTTAATATACATTGCTACATTTTCTATTTTATGACATAGAGACTGTTTATTTCACCCCCAAATCTGTTTTCCCATCCCCCATCTAGGACCAGGATCAGCAGAGTTTTACCTGGCACATGACTGCCCAGCTGGAGACTATTGGCTCCTGTGCAATGGGAGTGGCCAAGTGACAAAGTTCTTGCCAACGATAGGTAAACACAGGTGATACGTGCAGCTTCTAGATCACTTCCTTTAAAGCAAGGTGCTTATCTTCCTCTCTTTTCCCATCTTTGGGATGAAATATGGACCTGGTCCTGGTGAGTCAGCTTTGACCGTGCAGAGAAGCAGAGTAGAATTCTAGGGTTGAGAGAGCAACAGTGAAGGGAGCCTGGTTTCTAGAAAACCTTTCAGAGTGGGGCGCCTGGGTGGCTCAGTCGTTAGGCGTCTGCCTTCGGCTCAGGTCATGATCCCAGGGTCCTGGGATCGAGCCCCGCGTCGGGCTCCCTGCTCCGCGGGAGGCCTGCTTCTCCCTCTCCCACTCCCCCTGCTTGTGTTCCCTCTCTCTCTGTGTCTCTCTCTGTCAAATAAATAAATAAAATCTTTAAAAAAAAAAATAAAATAAAAAAAAAAGAAAACCTTTCAGAGAGAAGTCTTCTACCTTAAATGGGGTTGTGTTGATATTCAGATCTGAGACAAAGGCCTACCGGCAAGTAGTTTATCTTAGAAATGACTCCCAGAGCAGGAATGAGGGGGAGGGGAGTGAAATGAAAGTTGGTCACTACTAAAATTGCCTAGTGTTCCACCCCATGAAACCTTCAGGATACCCTTATGAAAACTGTCTGCCTTGAAAGGAAGAGGGGGACTCGTTTTTCTTATTGGTTGTCCTACTGAAATCACTCCAGGATGTTAACCACCGTCTCTTCTGGATAGCACATTTATACAGGTATTGGCAAAAAGCAGACACATAGATTGGTGCAACAGAGTAGAAAAGCCAGAGATGCCTGGCTGGCTCAGTTGGTTAAGCATCTGCCTTCGGCTCAGGTCATGATCCCAGGGTCCTGGGATCCAGCCCGGCATCCGGCTTCCTGCTCAGCGGGAGGCCCGCTTCTCCCTCTGCCTGCCACTCCCCCTGCTAGTCCTTGAGTGCACACTCACTCACACTCTCTCTCTCTGACAAAATCTTAAAAAAAAAAAAAAAAAAGAAAAAAGAAAAGCCAGAAATGGACCCACAACTATATGGCCAACTAATCTACAAGGGCAAGAAAGACCATCCAATGGAAAAAAGAGAGTCTCTGCAACAAATGGTGTTGGAAAAACTAGATAGCAACATGCAGAATGAAACTGGCCCATTTTCTTATATCAAATACAAAAAGAAGTTCAAAATGGATGAAAGACCTAAATGTGAAACAGGACACCATCAAAATCCTAGAGGAGGACATAGGCAGCAACCTCTTCGACCTTGGCCATAGCAATTCTTACTAGACATGTCTCCTGAGGCAAGGGAAACAAAAGCAAAAATGAACTTTTGGGACTTCATCAAGATAAAAAGCTGCACAGCGAAGGAAACAATCAACAAAATTAAAAGGCAATCTATGGAATGGGAGAAGATACTTGCAAATGACATAGCTGATAAAGGGTTAGTATCCAAAATCTGTAAAGCACTTACAAACTCAACACCCAAAACCCAAATAATCCTGGGGCACCTGGGTGGCTCAGTCAGTTAAGTGTTGGACTGACTCAGTTTCAGCTTGGGTCACGATCCCAGCGTCTTGGGATGGAGCTCTGTGTCCAGCTTGGTGTGGAGTCAGCTTCAGATTCTCTCTCCCTCTCACTCTCCTTCCCCCTCTGCTCCTGCCCCTGCTCACTCACACTGTCTCTCTCTTTCTAAAATGAGTAAATAAAATCTTAAAAAAACAACAACTAAGGGGCACCTGGGTGGCTTAGTCATTAAGAGTCTGCCTTTGGCTCAGGTCATGATCCCAGTGTCCTGGGATTGAGCCCTGCATCAGGCTCCCAGCTCGGCGGGAGGCCTGCTTCTCCCTCTCCCACTCCCCCTGCTTGTGTTCCCTCTCTCTCTGGGTCTCTCTCTGTCAAATAAATAAATAAAATCTTTAAAAAAAAATAAAATAAGAATCCAGTTAAGAAATGGGCAGAAGACATGAACAGACATTTCTCCAAATAAGACCTACAGATGGCCAACAGACACATGAAAAGATCCTCAACATCACTCATCTTCAGGGAAATACAAATCAAAACTACAATGAGATATTTCAAACCTGTCAAAATGGCTAAAATTAACAACATGAGAAACAACAGATGTCGGCAAGGATGCAGTTCTAAAAATAGAACTACCCTACGACCCAGCAATTGCACTACAAGGTATTTACCCAAAGGATACAAAAATACCGTTTTGAAGGGTTACACTCATCCTGATACTTAAAGAAGCAATATCAGCAATAGCCAAATTATGGAAAGAGTGCAAATGATGAATGGATAAAAAAAGATGTGGTGTGTCTAGACACACACAGGAATATTACTCAGCCATAAAAAAGAATGAAATCTTGCTATTTGCAATGACATGGATGGAGCTAGAGTATTAATGCTAAGCAAAATAGGTCGGTCAGAGAAAGACAAGTAGCATATGATTTCACTCATGTGGAACTTAAGAAAAGCAACAGATGAACATAGGGGAAAAGAGAATGAGAGGCAAAACACAAAGCAGACTCTTAACTATAGAGAACAAACGGAGGGTTGCTGGAGGGGAGGTGGGTAGGGGGATGGGTTAAATGGGTGATGGGTATAAGGAGGGCACTTGTGACGAACACTGGGTGTTGTATGTAAGTGATAAATGACTAAATCCTACATGTGAAACTCTTACACTGTATGTTAACTGGAATTTAAATAAAAACTTGGAAGAAAAAGAGCACATATATACTGATATCCATTGCATTCTCCTTGGGCAGAAAGTGAGTGATACATAGCACAGAGCCAAGATGAGACATTGTCTGCGTGCTCTCTAAAACTGGTCAGTTTGTGTAGATCTCCTTGCCTCACAAGTGTCTGGAATATGAGGTGTCATCAGGGAGATTTAAAATGTTGCACAAGAGAAGTCCCAACAGCACACCCTTTGCACCACGCAGATCTGCATTAATCTCAATCCATTATAGATTTTCTGTAAAATTATGACTGGCCAGTGTCAAGACACTTAACATGACGGGAATACTGAAATAAGTTGCAGTCCTATTACTGCAGCTAGTCCTGCCTCTGTTTTTGATATTTATCATTTCTTTCTTCCACCACATTTCCTAGATTTCTTGATCTTGTCTCTCGGCTTGCATTTCAGCTGATCTTGGTCATTTGCTTGGTGGGACTATCCAGGTCTTCACCCCTAAAGAGTCTGACCCCTTATCATATTTGTGCTGTGGTTGCTATAATTGCCCACTCATCATGATCAATGGGCATAAAATCTACAAAGAGACACCCTTGTGCATTCCCTGGGCTCAGGATACACTCTTCACTCACCTCATTTTATACAAGCAACTCTAGTTTATAGTGATCAGGATAAATTACTTTCACCATTACAATAACTCCTTCCCCCCTCCCCCAACTTGTACACTGCATTAGGAAGCCCAAAGTTACCAGGGCTAGAAAGAGGTATTCTTTTCTCATTCTGGTGCTCACCTGGCAGGCTCTTCTCCATTGTCCATCTCCTTCAGCATATAATGGTCAGCAGCACCCAGAAGTAATAGTTCCATTGGGCAGTTTCATAGTGGAATACCTAGGGCAAAAGCCCCATGCATTGCTATCCCTAATACACCAGGGAGTGGATTTCTGGTAAATTCTACTGACTCAATCCCACAGTGACTTCTCTGCCATTCAGTGAGCCATACTGAGCCTTTTAACAAGGTCTGGATCTGTCTTTTGGGGGGAGGGGTTCTTCCTTAGGGCTCTATCTCAGCCATAGGGGTGATGGCTGTTCCTTATATCTACTATTCCTATATTCTTTGGGTTTCTCTTTACTTCTTAATAGCCAATTCCTCATTCTTCCACATGCCCGTTTAGTTAGTGATTCTTGATATTTTTTTAGACTTTATTTATTTTTAAAGTAAACTCTACACCTAACACAGGGCTGGAACTCACAACCTCCATATCAAGAGTTGCGTGCTCTACCAACTGAGCCAGCCAGGCACCCCAGTGATTCTTGATATTAAACTCTTGCTCAAATTACTGCATGTTTTCTCTCTCCTGATTGGACCCAGACTTAATAAGCTGATACCATAGTAGATAATGAAAAGAATGAATCTCCTAGGGGTAAGGCCAGTGGCCATGGGGAGCAGTGGACAAATGTGTTCCTTCTAGGGATCAGAACCAAAGCCTAACCAAGGAATTTACTTTATTTCCTAGAAAGGAAATCTCAATTCCTGCCAAATAGAATATCAATGTGATTGCTATGTTTCCCATTCTTTATTTTCAGAATGGTAGTTTTGATTGCAGCTCTTCATCCTACTTTATCATTTGTTGTTTCAAATTTTTATTAAAATTCTAGTTAGTTAATATATAGTGTAATACTGGTTTCAGGAGTAAAATTTATTGATTCATCACTTACAGATAACAGCCAGTGCTCAACACAAGTGCCCTCCTTAATACCCATCACCTATTTAGCCCATCCCTCATCCACCTCCTTCCATCAACACTCAGTTTGTTCTCTATAGTTAACAGTCTCTTATGGTTTGCTTCCCTCTCTTTTTTGTCTTCCCATATGTTCATCTGTTTTGTTCCCCAAATTACACATATGAGTAGAGTCATATGGTATTTGTCTTTCTCTGACTGACTTATTTTGCTTAGCATAATATGCTCTAGCTCTATCCATTTCATTGCAGATAGCAAGATTTCATTCTTTTTGATGGCTGAGTAATATTCTATTGTGTGTGTATATATCCACACACACATACCACATTTTCCTTGTCCATTCATCAGTCAATGGACAGTAAGGCTCTTTCCATAGTTTGGCTATTGTTGATACTGCTGCTATAAACATCAAGGTGCATATGCCCCTTTGAATCTGTATTTTTGTAGCCTTTGGGTAAATACCTAGTAGTGCAATACTTCATCATTTTGTATTGGGATGTATGGGAGTGCAAGTAACTTGTCTGTAAGATAGTAAATTGCTAGTCTTTGAGATCCACTTGTAGATCAGGTGGACAGAAATAAACATCACTAGGAGATCCTAGATTTTGAAATGGGAACAATAACTAGATGAACTTTCAGCTACATTCCTTGGGGAGGCCTGTACTTTCTGTATGGGAAGATTGATGCAGGTGGATACTTGGGCACCAGAGGCCAAAGGCAAGACTTCTGTTTTCCAATATTCTTTGGCCCATTTCCCTTTTAATAATAAAACTACTTGAGTTTTTGGTGAGTACTTGCCCAGCCAGAGATTATATTTTTCCAATTTCCTTTGTAGATAAGTAAGGGTAGTTTCTTGACAATGGCATGTTAAGGGAAGAGGTACATGTGACTTCCCAGTTTTGTTCTTGACATAATTAGGTGTATTCTCCTCTCTCTCTCTCTCTCTTTTTTTGCCTGGGTCTTGACTAAAGACACAGTCTGCTGAGCTAGTTTTAAATATGTAATCCGGGGGGAGGGGTGGGGGGTCCTCCTGCTTGCCCTGCATTGCCTGCTCACTCTGGACTGATATTTGAGAGAAAAATAAAATTATTTTTCTCGTTTTGTTTTTGTGAGCTAATGCATCATTGGTCTCTTTGTTATATCAGCTTAGTCTGTTCCCTAACACAATCTTCTCACATTCCTTTCAAATTAAGTATGTTATTTTTCTTCTATCTGACATGGAACTTTTACAGCATTTCTTTCCCTTGAGTCTACCCTCTCCCCATTTTTTTGCAGAGAAGAGTTTGCAGAAATCTTTGGCTCCATCTCATTATTCTTTACTGTCACTGCCTGCAGGCAGAGTCCATAATGTAAAGGTAAAATTGTGTTCAGCATAAGTTCCCTTGAGTATGTAATTATAACGCATTTCAGGGTGCACCTAAATAAGAAGAATCTGTTTCTCCAACCCAAGATTGTTTTTGGTGTCAATCACACAGTGAGATATAGACAGAGGCAATCACCGTAGTAACTAACACTAAATGAGGCAGACCACAATAGAAAACATTATGCATTTCCATTGCTGATAATCTGGGCGGAGGACTCAGAAAAGACGGAGGGCCCTAAGCATGGAATGGGAGAATTCTAATTCTTATTTTGTAGGTGTGCAAAATATCTCATAACCAAATAGCATTTTTGCTCATTTGTCAAAGTACGAAGTGACTTATTTCTGTTTTATACTGGATACCAGTGTTGATTAATAAAACCTATCAGTATGTTCTATTATCAAATTACAAATACTGATCAAAGTGTAGATATTCATTCCAGTTGCAATATAATCTATAACAACTAAAAATATATAAACACATATGAAAATCCTTTAATATACATAAATACACTAAAATATGTTTTTAAAATTCATATTCATATATACAAAAACATACAATATAAGCAATATAAGTAAGTGATGATTGTTGATGGTCAACTATTTTACTAACTAAATTAAAATATACTTATTTCAAAACTTAAACTCTTATATGAAGAGAGTTTCATAAATAATTTTCTAATTTATTTATGATTTTGTAATTTATTTACTTCATAAATAAATAGATTATTCTGATTGGATTTTAAATGCATCATAGCACTCAGAGAAGTTCAGATCTAGAACCTTTACATAGGAGAATGTAGTTTGTGAATCATTTAGTAAAATATTGAAGTAATCAAAAATAAATGCTTTCAATTTCTTAAATTTAATTGCTGACATTAACTTGATGCCTTTGAAAATATATTTTGGAAAAGTAAAGGAATACAATTAATTTTAGAACTGGAAATCAAATAGAGGTAAGAAGTTTAGAAACAGTGTTTCCCAAATTTTAATCATTTTTTTAAACACTCTCTCAATTTTTGGTATGTCTGTATAACACTTAAATTAATATTTACCTAATCATTTTATTTCACCCCATTCCGTTCCTATTTAAATATGTTTAATTTTTAAAAACCAGCATTATGGTTTTACCTACCATAAATATTACACTCAACACAATATTATTTTCTAACTATCTACTTAAGTAAAAAATATTCTTAGGTTTGCTATCTAAAGTCATCTCACATAACCCACATACCACACTTTGGTTAATAATTGATGTAGCATTGCAGTATACAAAATTCTTCTAGTATTCGGGGCCTAAGTAAAATACAGAAGTCTCCTATACTTAAAATTTTTATTGTGGCAAAAATATGTTCACGCTCTGATCACCCAGTATTGGTGGTAATACTAAGTATGTCTCTTTTTCCAGCTATTGAGCAAACCAGTAAAACTTAGGACACATTTTATTCTGAAGTATGACTTGGAACACTATAAGGCATGTACTGTTATTAATAAGGTTAACTTCACTATCTAAATAAGCTGCTCTGGCTTCACATTCATCATAGTTAAAGAGATAAAGGCAAATGGCAAGGGCTGACAATGAATTGCATCTCTAAAATATACTATGTTCAGTAGCAAATACGTTATTTAAAAAACTTTTTTGGGGGGGGCGCCTGGGTGGCTCAGTTGTTAAGCATCTGCCTTCGGCTCAGGTCATGATCCCAGGGTCCTGGGATCGAGCCCCACGTCGGGCTCCCTGCTCTGTGGGGAGCCTGCTTCTCCCTCTCCCACTCCCCCTGCTTGTGTTCCCTCTCTCACTGTGTCTCTCTCTGTCAAATAAATAAATAAAATCTTAAAAAAAAACAAAAAACTTTTTTTTTGTCCAACCTTTCAGGAATGCTTCATTTTGTTCAAAAAAATTGAATAATATGCTTTATAATTATCTTTGTGGTAAGAAAGTAAAGTAATTGCCAGCATAACACTAAACAGTATTTTAGGTTTGTGGGATTATGTTTTTGCATATCTGTAAATTGCCAATTTGCAAGCAAGAACTCTCAAAAATTCAAATTCTATTTATTGGGTAATAAATAAAGCAATAAAAAGGCAGATTATTTTACAAAATACAGTACACCCTTTTCAATGACTATGACACATCTTCCTATAGAGCAGTGGATTCAGATTTGGAGACCAAGTATTTATGACAGGATTTTTCTATCCTCCAATGTATATATGGTTACAGACAAAAATGCTTGCTGGAGTAAAGCCTCAGCCTCATGCAAGCCGTGTATCAAAATGTGCTTGGTAAGCTGGGACGCTATACATGCTTTGGGACTCAAGCTGAGTAATGAAAGCCCCATACTGCCTAAGCCCACTCCAGTTGTTCAAAGTAGACCGGAGAGTCCTAACATGACCATGTGGAGCAAGTCCGTGCACAAAAGTCCCTCCGTGTCCCATCAACCCCATGCGTTCTCAGGGTGCTGAAAGGGATCTTTCAGGCCACCTTTGGAGATGTCGTTCTCTTCTATTGCTGTGTAACAGATCACCACAAATTTAGCAGTTTATAACAACATCCATTTATTAGCTCACATTCCTATAGGTCAGAAGTCCAGGCACAGCCTGGCTGGCTTTTGCTCAGGCTAAAATCAGGGCATTAGCTAGCTATGTTCTCACGTGGAGTTCAGGTGCTTTTCCTAGCTCATCATTGTTATTGACAGAATGTGTCACTTTGCTGTTGTAGGACTAATATCCCCATTTCCCTGCTTGCCATCAGTTGGGAACAGTTCTAAACTCCTAGAAGCTGCTCCCAGTTCCTGAGCATGAGGTCCTCCCCATCTCAGCATGGAGAACTGCCCTTCCAGTCTCTCCACTTGCTCTTCCGTGAGCAGTCATAGAATATTCTCTACTTTTAAAGGGCTCAAATGATTGGGTCAGGCCTTCCAAGATAATCCCCCCCATCTCCAGGTTAATGGTGTCATGCGTCATAACCTAATCACAGGATTAAAACACATTAAATTTGCAGTCTTGGGGATTCTGCAGGGTGTGCACACCAGAGACAGAATATTGGGGAACATCTTAGAATCTTGCCTACCGCAGAGGCTTTTGTCACTTTCAGCCTGACACATTTCTTTGGCTTGAATCCTCACACTCAAGACTTTTTCTTTCTTTCCCCAAAAGGAACTCAGAAAAACTAAAATTGTCACTAAATTAGTCTACATGAAATAAAATATACATGAAAGATGTGTATCCCTGAGCTTTCAAACATGTTTCAAGGTGACACCAAACAAGCTCAGATGCTTTTCATCATTCTCAATGCAAATGTGGCTGCAACCAAACCATCACTTTATGGTGAAGCGCTTTTGTGAACTGTGGTAGCTGACAATATGATTTATACTCGTGTGGACGTTATATTAATTCAATATGATTTCTTTCTAACTAATGTCAGACCTACTGTGCAAGCAGAGAACAGGTTTATTTCAGTACTAATACTAATTTATTTATTCATGAATGGTTTTTTCCTACAAATTAAATGTATTTTTTAGGCTTTATGAGCTTAGTATGCAAATAGTGAAAATTTAAGTAATTATTGGTGATTTGGTTGTGTGCACTCTTCCTGAAATGCCTTAACTCCCCCTCCATGTTTGATTATTAATTGGATTCCTATAGTAACTAATTCTCAACCAAAAGCTTTGATTTATCAAAGTATAGATGAAAAGGTATTTATGAAGAACACAAATCTGATTTGGAGATGTTCACTAAAACATTAAAATTTATTACTAAATATCAAATGGCAATTTTCAAAGCAGGATAAAGACCATAGGCAATAAATAAAATAGGCAACGCATAGTATGGTGTCATGGAAAGAATAATAAAGAGTAAGATACTGGATAAGTTACTTAATTAATCTTAGTTTCAGGTTTTTCACTATAAGAGGAGGGTGATCCTCCAACTTTATTGAATCATGAGAATTGAATGATTTATGAAATCTATTGCCGGTAATAAATGTTCAGTAAACACTTCCTTTCTCTGAACATGAATAAGCTAATTTAATAAATCAGCTTATTTTAATAAACTTTAAAATGGGAAAAGTCACAATTTAGATAGAGAACACTCCACAGACTTAATTCAATTTGTAAAAATCAGTAGATTTAGTTGCTCTAACTGAAATAGTCAGAATAACAGTAGCTTAAATAATACTTAAGTACTTTTAAGAATTTGAAACAAAGGACATTTAATAGTGGAATTAGTTAGATGATGGAATCATTGAGAGATGTCAAATCAATGATAAGTCAACCCAGAGGTGAGCAAAAGCAGGGCAGACCATCTCCCTACGCCAGGAGAACAAAGGAGAATGAAGTGTCCCTGAAACCTGGGCAATGGGATTATGAAGGAAACGCAGCCAAAGGTGCCATGCAAGGCATAGGGAGAGATACCCTGGTTTCTTCCTCCTAACAAAAGGCAGATCACATGGGAACATGGGAAAGAGCCTATGAAGTTTGAGAAGAACAAGAAGGCAGTGAGTGTATCTGAGGGCAAGCAGACCATGGGCTAGCATTCGAGCCGGTGAAAGTAAGAGAAATGGAATTGACCGGCATCTCAGATTTTAGGTGGTTCAAGAGAAACCTGGATCCTGAAAGTACTGTGATGATTAATTCTCTTAATTGTGTTTTCTCAGAGCTTCAGAACCACTGCTAACAAAAAGAGAGCTGTTAAAAATAGAGACTTACTCCCCAAACCCCTTTCAGGTAAGACTGAGGTGGACACGCAGCCGGTGGCTGCAGGACTGACAGAGGAATAAAACTCAGGAGGGTGGGCCTTGCTGTTCCTGGCCTCAAGACGTGGTGTAAGGCGTGGGACCATTTGTTGTTACACTCTTGTTCTTCTTCCAAATGTGGGAATTCTGCCTGTCTTCATTGTCGTAAACTGATATTTTGGGGTATGGAAGAGTGTGTTTTCCAAAGATCACAATAATATGTATCCCATCCTTCAAGCTTTTATTATGGTGCAATGTTGACACATATTCATTGAGATGGGGGGGGGGGGTCTGTGTTTTTTCTCTTTGGATCTGGGAGAGCCTGTGACCGTGAAAAAAGTGACACTGTGACTCTTGAGGCTGCACATAAAAAGAATACAGTTACTGCCTGAACCACTTGATACTTACCCTTGGAACCAAATCACCATACTTTGAGGAAGCTAAGTACCCTTATGAGAATCTGTGTGTCTGTATCCCGGCCACCATCTCAGCTGAGAATCAATATCAACCAAATGTTGGTGACTGAGTCCTCAGATGATGCCAACCCATCAGCCTTCAAGCCTTTTCAGCTTGAAAGGAGTAGAGATGACATGCCCCCACCAAGCCCTTCCCAAATTGCAGGCCTATGAACAGAATAAATATCATTGTTTTAAACCATGAAGTTTTGGAGTGGTTTTGTGACTCAACAATAGATAACCAGTACATAGAGTGATTAAACCTATAATTTAGTCAAATGTTCCCAGACATGACAAAGCACCTTGGACTAAGAAGAGTATGCTTAAGAGCTCCTAGACATACCATTTACACAGTAGCTGGATTTGATTTTTTGTTCTCTGCCTCTGGGGAAGTGTAAGTGCATTTTCAGTTGTAAGTGGGATAATTGTATTTACTATATGAGGCAGAGGAAATGTGGGAATTGTTTGTGCATGTCTAATATGATGTTGTAACTGGATCTTTCCTGTCTCCATTTTGACAGAGGCACCAGTGATCAACATCAGATTACCTAAATGACAGTCTCCAACTTCATACTGATTTATTCAACATAGAATGCCTATTACATGCCACTTGTTATTCTGGGTGCTGGGGATGAAGCAGTGAACAAAGCAGTTAAAATTTTCTGCCCACATGAAGCTTACATATGCAGAATTAGAAAGGAACCATCTCTAAAAACCTGTTCCTTAAGGAATATAAAAAGGAGTCCGGGTGTAGTAAAGAGGAATTTGGTCAAGAGATTTTATTGGAGAGAGTTGTTGACGTGTGTTAATCAGGAGAGGCTAAGTTATGTTAGGATGTTAGGATGACAAATACTCAGGGATGAACCAGAGGTGGGATATGTGTAGGAAGTCATGAATCTTGTCCAATGAGGGCCAGAAAATCTCAGAGAAAGAATGAAGATGAACATACATAGGCCTAAGGGTGTAGAACAAAATGGTAGAAGATCATCTGGAAGAGTCATCTGCCTGACTGGATCAAGGGCAGTGTAAGAGAGATAGTGTGTTAAGGAATCTCTGAAGAGAGAAAGGGCAGGATCAGAGAACACAAAGGATGCACCCCTGTTCCCTCTACCTCCCTCCTTCCTTCCCCATGGCATGCCTCCAGAGAGAGCAGATCCAAGCTTGGGAAAAAAAGAATGTTCAATGTTGTATCAAGCTTAAGATTTGGTTTAATATTTTGTACTGGGTGTCTAATTTTTAAATTGAAATTGTGTTTACTACTAACAATAACTGAAGAACTTTTAATTTTTGCAAGTGAGTGACCACAAAAATTATGGACCTGTCCAATAGTCTTTCAAGGTAAGGGAAGATTACCTGAACTGAGTAAGTTTTGAAGCCAAAGTAAGGGACAAAACTTAATTGTCACTGTGATCACAATCCTTATGTCATGCTTGTTCAACACACCCAGTTTACACCTATGGGGTAAAGGGCATGTTTTTCCTAGGTGGACAATGGATAGCTCTCCACTTCTACTGCTCTATTACTGGTAAGAGAATTCCATTTCCTTATGGGGAGTGAGTTAAATGAGGATCATTCCACCTATCTGTAATCATAAAAGTGGACACCTGTCCCAGCCTCAGTGAGAATGATAAGTAGCTCATTTGACTGAATAACTTCAGGGAGAGTAAGGGCTGCAGCTTTCTGTCGGGATTACTAATCTGTGGGTGGCCATTTTTTCCACAATGTGGAAAGAGAGAGAGAGTGAGAACAAATGAGCACAAGCCTACTTCACTATATCATTTTGATCCCAGACCCAGCTTTACCATGAAATATCTCACTTATTAAAGCAACTGAACTTCAGTTTTTACTTAAGCTAGTTTGAGTTGTCTCTTGCAACATAGTTTTGAACAACTCCTGTACTATATTTGAAGAGGAACCAATATATGCCTCATCGTTTGTAGTATGTCTATAAAACAATGCTTCTTAGTCTTTATGGGTCTTGGGTCCTTTGAAATCTAATGAAATCCAAGGACCCCCCATTTTTACACATTAGCACAATTAACTATAGTAGAATTTGATTTTCTTCATATAGATGACAAAGCAACATGTCTAAAGAATTCTATCTTCCTAACATTTTTTCAAATATTGAAAATGAAAAAAAATCAAATAAGTTAAAACGTAAATTCAAGGAGAAGGATGCACTGCTTGGCTGGAATGCAAAATTGACACAGTGGAATGGTTTTTGATTCATTCTTCTTTGGCAAGTCAGGAATACTTGCTGCTCCCTACCTATGAACATGCAGAAGACATCTTCAGTGTGGCTTGTGGTGCTTATAGGTGTCTACAGATTTCTGTTTAGAGTGAAAATTTCGGGACTCTGTTATTTTCATCCGTAGCCTGAAGAATTTTCTCCAGCACTAGACCATCCTACAAGGTTGTCTGCTTTCAGTATCTCTTTCCAGCGTGACAATGTGTACCTAACAATAAGTGTTTTTTTGTTTTGTTTTGTTTTTTTGTTTTTCCCATCAGTATCTACAATGTCACGTCAAGGTCTCCAGTCAAAGAATTTACCTTATTCATGTGGCTGAAAATATCTGTCAAATGACCAGTTCATGAGTTAACTTTTCCCTGTCAAACTGAGCTGGAATTTGGGTTGGTTATATCCTCCTAATAGTAAAGCTTCTATAAAAGGTTCATTTAAAGACTTGTGAAGACTTGTCTTTTGGAAAATCAGCAATCACATATTAGAGTCCTTGTTATGACAAAACCTCTCGACAGGTAGCAATTCAAGGCACCATTTTAGTTGTCAACTGATCTCAAACATGCCAGTATAGAAAGGTATGATCTTGCAGCCCAGTGATGTTTGGCACTTTTTCATTCACCCACAAAACCAGATGAGTTCCAATCACACGCACTTATCTCCACCTGGAGTAGCAGGATGTTTCTTCTACTTGAATTTTCTTCGACAAAATTATAATCTTGAAGATAATGATGCCAAATTAGTAATTCTTTTTTGATGATATCTGTGAATGCCATGAAAAAAACCAGGAGCTGCCTGGTTTCATTCTATTGTAAGTTGAAGGAAAAATAACAATAACTAACATTAATAAAATTTAAATTTATCCAAATAAATATTGGTATTAGAACTTGTTTGATTATGCTTAAGTATATACATACAAAATGATGACTAAATTCGGCTAAACCATTTTAATGACATTATCTAATAACTGTTTTTTTTTTTTTTTAAGATTTTTTTTATTTATTTGAGAGAGAATGAGAGAGAGAGCACATGGGGGGGGGGTCAGAGGGAGGAGCAGACTCCCTGCAGAGCAGGGAGCCTGATGTGGGACTCGATCCCGGGACTCCAGGATCATGACCTGAGCCGAAGGCAGTCGCTTAACCAACTGAGCCACCCAGGCACCCTAATAACTGGTCTTAAGAGGACAATGGTTTTCCTCTAGTTCCATCCATGTTGTTGCAAATGGCAAGATTTTGGGTTTTTCTGATGGCTGCATAATATTCCATTATATATATATATGTATATATATATATATATACCACATCTTCTTTATCCATTCATCTAGAGGGTATTATGCTAAGCGAAATAAGTCAATCAGAGAAAGACATGTATCATATGATCTCACTGATATGAGGAATTCTTAATCTCAGGAAACAAACTGAGGGTTGCTGGAGTGGTGGGGAGTGGGAGGGATGGGGTGGCTGGGTGATAGACACTGGGGAGGGTATGTGCTATGGTGAGCGCTGTGAATTGTGTAAGACTGTTGAATCACAGACCTGTACCTCTGAAACAAATAATACATTGTATGTTAAAAAAAAAAAAAAAAAAGAAGATAGTAGGAAGGGAAAAATGAAGGGGGCGGAAATCGGAGGGGGAGACAAACCATGAGAGACTATGGACCCTGAGAAACTGAGGATTCTAGAGGGGAGGGGGGTGGAGGGATGGGTTAGCCTGGTGATGGGTATTAAAGAGGGCACATATTGAGTGGAGCACTGGGTGTTATATGCAAACAATGAATCATGGAACACTACATCAAAAACTAGTGTAGGGCGCCTGGGTGGCTCAGTTGGTTAAGCGACTGCCTTCGGCTCGGGTCATGATCCTGGAGTCCCGGGATCGAGTCCCACATCTGGCTCCCTGCTCGGCAGGGAGTCTGCTTCTCCCTCTGACCCTCTCATGCTCTCTGTGTCTCATTCTCTCTCTCAAATAAATAAATAAAATCTTTAAAAAAAAAAAAAAACTAGTGTAATGTATGGTGATTAACATAACATAATAAAATAAAATTTAAGAAGAGGACAATGGTTTTAAATCAGGTATTTTGAAAGATAAATGCAATATATATACACACATACATATGTATATATATATATATACTTTTTTCTTTTAGCCTCTTGTTCTTATTATTTCACAGGCAAATTAATATTTTTCTATCATCTTTCTTTTTGTTTCCATTTCCTGGAACATCTCTCTCTCCCTCTTCTATTTGTCCAAGTTATATTTATTCTTTAAAGCTCTCACAGTTCCCTTCTCTTCAATGATAACTTTCCTGCTGCATCAAGACTTCTTTGATCCCATTGGCATTCATTACAAGGCTTAACACTCACTCTCACTCTGTAATTTTCATTCCCATGTCACATGTCAGTCTTTCCTACACAATTAGCGTATAGTTTCCATTAGGGTAAAAATCATATCTCTACCACTTCTATATAACACTAAACAGAGTGGTTATCTATTCTACCTGCAACATATACTTTAATACTTTATTGTTTCTCTGTTTGAAAGTATATTGATGGCAAATGTTATATATTACAGAGCTTTCACACATTACCCATAAACATCTAGAGCTATTTTTCTAAGAATAATTCTTAATGTAAAATTACATCATAAACAACACATTTTCAAAGGAGACAATTTCAAATGTATGCATTTAAAAGATAATAAATCAGAATAAAACTTTGAGATGGTGTCTAGTTTTAAACATACTAAATGCACTTGAATATAGGCCTTTACCAAGACACTGATAGTTTTAAGAAACTTTCTCAGGGAAGATTTATTTATCATATAATTCAAGTCAGAATTAGAAAACCTAAAATAATAAATTGCTAAGGAGTTTGACTCCACAAAGGAAAAGAGAAGATCACACACTATTCTTAAAATCACAGAAAATCCCTTTAAACATCAAAATTATTCCGTTTGCCTAAAGATATGTATGCCTCAAAATAAGGAGAGCTTAAGTTTCCAAACAGTTTTCATGTTTCTCTCCTCAAATGGCCTGTGAAGCCAGGCTTCATCTTTTTGTAATGCATCCTCCTCTAAAGCCGTCACCAGTACAAATATGCTATGTTTCATTTTGATGTTCTCCAAGCACAGTGACTGGGATATTCTTTTTTTCAGATGTCACCAAATTTCTAAGGTTCATTTTGCTATAGGAAATAAGATGAGTGTTTGGCAGTTATTATATTCATATGTGGATGACACCAGAGATTTTCGGGGTTCTCTTTGACTACAAGCATCACAGGTAAGAACCATGGCCTACCCTTCTTTGTAGAAGACTCCCCAGAGCTGTGGTGATATCCTTGCTGGGCTTGTTAAACACCCAATAAAGACAAACTGGATGGACCAAGATTCCACGGTTGGACCTATGCCCTACAGCTGCATATTTGAAGGTTTAAGTTTGCTAAATTGATTGTTTTGCCTCTGTTATTTAGCCTCAGGCAGAAGACATGGACCTCCTTATTCATCAGGCCAAGCAAGCCTGGAAAATTTTCCACCAAACCAGCCAGGGGACTCTGGGACACTGGTGGGAGCCAAGAGGGTCCATCAGGCCTCAGTGGCCATAGAGCGAGGCCATCTGGTCCTAAATGAAGCACCCACCGGCACTTGGGAAACTGATAGTAGCCAAACTTTCATTAGCAACACTTCTGCATGCAAAAAGGCCCTGCAGAGCCATAGTATTCATACTATTCCATCGTTACAGATAACTTTTTAAAATCATAAAAATATTCTCAAACTCATTAGCATGTTTTTAAAAGTACATATAAGCTGCTTTATTTTGTTACAGGAAAGATTTATTGTTATTTTCTGATTTCTGCCAATTAAAATTTTCAAACAGCATTATTATATGTGACTCATCAATGTTTATTTGAAATCTTTTAATCTGCATACAGTTTTCTATATACTTTCAGTATTTTTTTCTTGAACGATTTCCATTTATTTTCCCAATAGAATTTACTGAAATGTGAGCCACTGTATTTTTGCTGGATGAACAAACCACATCAGTTTAAAATAGAAATCATGCATATTGTCTATATATGATTTAAAACACTTTTTCCTTCATAGACTTGTGTTTGTCGCATGTTCATTTCTCGTTCTGGGAAGGTCTGAGGCAGCTGGGCATTGCCACTTTTGAACAGTTGGTGGCTCCAGTGCTTTGCAAGCGTCTTGTGAGTAGTGTGGCACCAAACAAAGTAAGAGAGCTCTCTTTCCCCTGCTTGGTGCAGAATTTGAAAACAAAAGTGCATTTGAGTAAATGTGGTGCATTTAATCAGAAACTAAAAGTTGTATCAGATATGAATTCAGAAGAAAAGTTTTAATCCTCGCATATGATTCAGACTATGTAATACAATGTGAATACATATTAGTATATTCACTAAGTACAATTAAAGGATCAAAAGCATTCTACGAGAAACACAATGTAAGCTGTATATGTAATTTTAAACTTTCTAGCATTTCTGTATTTTTAAAAAGAATAAAAAGAAATGGGTGAAATTAATAATATATTTTATTTAATCCAGAATATTATCATTTCAACATGTAATTAATATAAACGTTACTAATGAGATATTTTGCATGCTTTTTTTCCCCCCTTCAACACCCAATGTCTATTTTATACTTAGAGCACATCTCAATTTGGACTAGCCGCATTTCAAGAGCAGACTAGCTGCACGTGACTAGGGGCTATTGTACTGGTGAGTTCAGGTCTAACGTAACTAAGGGTAGCCTTTCTATTCAGATTCGATGCAATCTATTAATATCAGGTAGAAATTAATTTTTGTAAATGAAATTCTGTAAAGAAAATATCATTTTTGCATTAATTTGGTCCTAAGATTGGAGCTTTCTTCCTACGGGAAATCATCCAGGAGACGTAGCTTACAATTTTGCTGAGATAGGAATGAAGCACGTGGCTTAGCTAGCAGTGTATGAGTTTGTGTTACTGACACTTTTAGAGACGGCATTACCAAAGGATTTTTGGATTTCTCCAGAGCCATTGGTCCCTTAACATTTTAGACAGATTATAACATTTCCCCCATGCCTCGCTGTGATCTGGTCCTCCCCTTCCATATTTCCAGAATTTAGCTTGCCACATTCTTTTATCTGGCTTTTGCAAAGTCTACTCAGACTCCGTTGTGTTTCCCTTCACAGGCTGCTGTTATCTGGATTGTGAAGAGCACGGCCTCTCAAGTCAAACCTGCTGATTTGAGTCCTGGCTCCGCCACTAATTGGTCGGGTGATCTCGGGCCAATTATATATCCTTGTGCTTTAGTTGACATCTAAAAACTGCAGAAAATTATAATACCTGCCTCATGAGTTCTGGTGAAGATTGGCAAGATATGTTAATACCAGACATCTAACACACCATAAACATGAACTTGCATATGTCTTAGCTCAATAATTCGATTCTGTAAAACATATTGGTGTTCTCTTATCAATCCTACAATATTTAATAACATAAAATAACTTGACACTAGACCTTTATTTATTTTTTATTGTAGAGTGAGAAATTTCATTGGAGGATGGCTCCTATTGACACAATTAAGTCAATAAAATAAAGGTCTAGGTTAGTTTTCATCAGATAGGATCTTCTGAATATTTCACAAGGGAAGTGCCAAGCAAGCACAGTGACTGAGGTTCATGGCCCTGAACAGCATTTTGGAAAATATGGCTTCAACCCAAATACAAGATTTTCTTATTTCTCCCCTGTACTGTTTATTCTTTATTATATAGGATCGATTCTGTTGCTAAAGAATGCAAAAATTCATCTTTTCAAGTGCAATTCTTCTGTACATCCACCCAGCGTATCTACTGTGTGATTATGGCGGGTAAGGCATACGGTTGTTACATCGGTATTACTTAGAGAAAATGAAGCATTTAAAATGTTTGAGGACAGTAAATTGGTTCTGGGTCTTGGTGAATAAACTTGACTTGCTGCTTAAACACAGAGAAATGAAATATGCTTTTCAAAGTAGTCAAGAATGTTTATTACTTCCTCAACTGTAGATTGAAGTTAAAAAAAAATTTAGAACACCCAAAAAAAAAAGAAGTCATCTCTGCCATCTGCTATAGTCTAATCCAGGAATAATGATCTAGGGAGGACTAGGAAACAAAAGCCAGTAAATTGGTAACAATTCCAAAAACACCTACTAGAAAAATATTTGTGCAATGGTTAGTATCTTGGATTTTTCAATTGATAAGTATTTACCATCTGTGGCCACAACTGTTAGATCTATTTCTGGACAGTAAGAATGTGGAGTAAGTCAGGAACTAGAAACATAAAAGATATCATGTGGAATAACTTAAGATGAAATTGTACAGTCAGAATATGCCGTATTTGTATTTTAATTCTCTATCCTTAAAATATTCATGAATAGATTATATCTCCACATTCAATAAATACTTATTGTGTGCCTGATATGTAGGTCTTTTAACTAACTTTATTTTCTTATTATATGTTTGGATCTCTTTTATAGTTAACTACCATGTTCTTTGAAGGGACTGACTTTCACATTGTAGCTCACAGAGGTCTCTGCAGAACGGATAGGCTATGGGAAGTCACAGCTTGTTTTAGGCTGAAGGTGGTAAGAATGATGAGTAAATCCCAGAAAATTTCCGAATGGAGAATTGATGATATAATGATTGATTACACACATGCATGTGGATGCTAAAAGAGAAAGGAATCTCAATGACATAATCCAGTAAGATGATAGTGATTCAGTCTGAAATGTTGTGATGAAAGGTAGTAAAACCGGGGTCCTTGGATAAGATGGTTTTCTTTTTCTTAATGATGACAGATTATTATTTGGAGGAGTGGAAAGCTGATGGATTCAGTTCTTGTAGAGGTTTCTAGGGAAGTGAAGCAGGCAGGCAGTTAAGGATGAACAGACATATTGTAAGCAGAAAACAGAGCCAAGACATTGTTTGATGGCAAACATTTTGTTATGAGCCATAAATAGTTGGCTATAGAGCTCCTCGCAGCAGAACTCCATGGCCTGCAAGGGCAGACAAATTCTGTGTGCACATTAAAAGTTTATTTGATCCATGTTTTCTGCTTCTAATTAAAATCTCATGGTAAGAAAAAAGTTTTAACTTTAACCATAAATGTCTAGATGTTTTTACTGTGCAGACACTGCTGCAATTTTTACTTTGAGTTTTGCAGATTAACCAGAGAGGTAAATAAGAGTGAAAATATTAAAGTGAGTTTTCTTTGATGAAATTTAAAAAAATTACGAGATACACTCCTTTATCCAGGGCATCAGTAGTTGTGAGAATCGGAAATGTAAAAAAGAGGAAGCCCTAGACTTCCGTGGCCCAAGTTGATTCTCTTTCTTTATGCTTCAGTGAAAATTAGCTAAAACCAACAAATAATCTCAGCTTTCCATACTTCTACTTCTGTTTTACTTAATTTCTTTAAGAGTGTGTGTGTATGTTGTTGTGTAAGTAAGTGTGTGTTTCCCTGTCAAATGTTTCTCTCTTAAGTGATCCTCAGCTAGAGCAGCTCGAGTTTCCAATGCGTGTTAGCAGGACTTAAAACAAATTACTCATTTTTAAACTTTCTGACTCATATTCTAAACCAGTCACATTCCTCTTGTACTAAACGCTTCGAGGATACAAAAGTGAACTCTTATTGATTCTGTACATAAGGACTGCACTGTAGAGGAGGTGATAAATCCTGCTATCAACAATAGCTAGCTGATACGTGCTACGCAAGAGGAGCAAATGATGTGATGTGACAATCGAGGCAGGGCTCATTGCTTCCAGACAAGGTAGACTGGTTTCATGATCAATGAGTATAATCTGAGACAAGTTTAGGGCCTGGGAATACAGGTCTGGGAACCAAGAGCTTAGTCAAAGACACAAAGGTGGGAAAAGGAAGTGATTCCTTTTCACTTGAATGAAGTACCTACAAAAGGGAACAGTGGAAACAACTCTGAAGAGGTAGGCTGGGAGTCAGCTCAAGAAGGTCTGGGAGGTTACGTAATGGACAATGGTGTGTCACTGAGGCATCTTACGAGCAGAGTGAGTGTTGGGGCAATGGTCAAGAGCACAGGCAGATCAGACAGACCTGTGTTCCAGATCTGGTTCTTCCACTCACTGGTTTGGTCACCTCATCAAGTTACTTAACCTCTCTGAGCCTTGATTATTTGCATCTGGAATTATAATTGTACCTATAGGCTATAATGTGGATTAAATTAAAAATGAGGTTAAACACCCAGCCCTTGACATATAGTAGGTGATAAAAAAAAAAGTTACTGCTAATAGTAATGCTATTAACTATAATAATAAGATAGTCTTGGTTTTTGCATTATGTGAAATTATTTTAATTCCTGAATTACCCAAATCAGAGGCAAAACCACTCACTGCCATTCTATTGCAGAGCTAGGCTTGTTTTCTATTTTATTACTAAGATTGCCAGTTTTGTTTTGATCTATATATATTTTGGTGCTGCATTTATATACTTGAAAAATATGAAAGCTAAAAAACCATGTGTATAATTATTTCAAATCTATGTAGTGGGAATAAGTGTCTTAATTCATTTGAGCAATTTTTTTTTTTCCAGTTTAAATTTTTTTTTTTATTATTTTTCAAGAGGCCTTGTTTAAACCTAGAAACATTTTTTTAAAAATGTAGAATTTCATAGCTGGAAGAGACATAACAGACCATTTAGCTCAGCCCCTCTAGAGAAACTGGAAGCTCTGAGATCCTTGGTGACTGTTTGAAGGTAACGATATTAAAGATGAAGGGAAATGTTGATCAGATCTCGGGGCAAATAATTCTCCCTCCTCATTATCTGGCTTTGTTTTTTTTAATGTGACTAAAAGTGATTTTCTAAGAAACTTAACACAAAATACTGCAAAGACATCCTTCTCAGCATTTTCTGGCCAAATAACAATAAAATAATATGGCAACTTTTTATTTTATTTAAAGCATTGTCCAAATTAGCATATGAACAGCACAAAAATGTCAGTAACACATTCTTTGGTCCCTTTGGCCCTTTTAAAGTAGTCTTTGAAATTCACTGCTTATACTTCTACCATTGACTGTTTAGAGTGACTTGGTTTTGTCAGCACTCTGCCCGCGCTCTGAGTCCGTCACACTGCTGGTGGGGAGGGGAACGCTGAGGCCAGGAGCACAGGAGCCCGGGCATGGCAGCAGGGGAAGCCACAGGGAAGAAGGGCAGACAGGAGGGTTGAGGACACTTTTAATAATGTGAAGGACTGGGGCGCCTGTGTGGATCAGTCGGTTAAGCATCTGACTCTTGATAACAGCTCAGGTCTTGATCTCAGGGTCCTCAGGTCAAGCCTTGAATTGGACTCTAAGCTGGGTGTGGAGACTACCTAAAAATTAATGATGATGATGATGATGATGATATGGAGGGTCTGGTGTGCTTCTATTTCATTACTGCCCCAATACATATAGGTTCCTGAAATTGCAGTAATGCATATTAATTAATTTGGATATAAAGATTTACATTTGATAAAAATTTACTCAGTTGCAAAATGAGCTGTCATAAGCTCCCATTAAATATCTGAGAATCTCTTGTGATAAGAATGTTAGGCGAGGGGCGCCTGGGTGGCTCAGTCATTAACTCTGCCTTCGGCTCAGGTCATGATCCCAGGGTCCTGGGATTGAGCCCCGCATCCGGCTCCCTGCTTGGCGGGAAGCCTGTTTCTCCTTCTCCCACTCTCCCTGTTTGTGTTCCCTCTCTCACCGTCTCTCTCTGTGGGAAATAAATAAATAAAATCTTAAAAAAAAAAAAAAATGTTAGGCAAGTGCTAGCTTTCCTTTCAATACCTTTTCTTTCTTCCACTAACCTTTTAGTATACTTCCTTTGCTTCCTCAAATGTTGGGGAATACAGATTTCTTTTTTAGGACAGTGTGGAATTTTATTTATATAAAATATTTATTTTCAGATTACAACTAAATTTAGAAAATACTTGATACTATAAAGAAGAAAGTAATAAACAGAAATAACTAGTTAGTATATTTTGTCATCCCTTTTTTCTAGGCAATTTTTACTACAGCTACAAACATATTCTTCATACATTTTCAATCTTAACTTTTCCATCCAACATTCTTCAAGTTATTTGAAACCTTGAGAGTATAATTTTTATTGACTAGATGATATGCCATCATATTGATGAAGTGATATATACATTGTTTTCATTAGTGTTACGAGTGAATGAGAATAACAGTGTCAGTCTGTGCTAAGTCCATTGATTCTCAATATTCTCATGAGAAGATATTTGTACTTTATTTTAAAATTTCTAGTTGATTAAATCACACTTTGAAATATGCAGGACATTTGTTAAGCAATTACACAATGAAAGCAACTTGCTTCTTGAGCCTTGTGCTTTGTGAAGCTACGGGAGCCTTGTTTGTGCACTTTGAGCAGGGCATCCACAACTCTTTATGGTCCTTATTTGTTTTTGTGCGTGTCTATCCTTCTGAACTGTAAATGTTTTGAGGGTAAGGACTGGCTGTGCTTCAGCTCTTCATCCCTAGTTTTATACTTGGAACAGAGCTTGGCATATAGGTGCTTTGATGTTTGAATGCATCAGTGAGATGATTCAGGGCACACCGAGTGTTGATAAAGAAGCCAGTGGGTTCAGTCCAAGTGAGGGGTTTAGGTAATGCTTTTTGGATTTTGAGGGCATGGACATTCACCATGTCAGATGTGTGGACCGGGGTGATACTGGAGATCTAGTATGATTGTTTCTCCAGTTTTTCTCTACGTAACATTTGAGAAGTGAGAATAAGGAATGGAGAATGCAGGGAATGTATTTTGAATTCTGAAATTTGTAATGTAAACTTTTTTTTTTCTCCTGAGAGAGGCATAAGTTAATTTGTGAAAGCCAAGGCAGGGTTTAAAAATATATGTTATTTTACGATTGTAGACAAAGCTTCTTGAAATATTATTTATGGTTATTTACATTTATTTGGATTAAAGGAGATAAAGCAGACTGATAGAACCTGTGTATTAGAGGTATTTCTCTGCACCATGTTTATGTTTTCCTCCTCATAAAGAGCGACAGAGAATGTTCTATGTTCAATTTCCATGGTTAGTGTGCATGGACCAAGTAATCAGTATTTTGATTTGCATAGTACATGTTATGCTCAATAGATACTTGTCAGAGTGAATGGAATGATTTACATTTGAAAGTGAGTAATGAACACTGGTATGGTTTCAGTTTTAAAATTATATTTTTATAAACATAATTATTTTCCTAGTTTCCTAACCAAGTTTTGTGGTATTAAGACTAATTCTTTAGCTATTAGACCAGTAGACAATGTGACTTAAAATTGGTGGTTTCATTCTAGCTATCTACTCTCAAATTTATGAAGAGCAAATATCAGACATGTTATCATTATTAAATTATCACCAGTCAGGCTTCATGATCGTACTTGAGTAGAATGAATAGGAATATAAGCATCCACTCCCATTAGTTCTTCTAATGAGGCAGGATATGTCTAAGTCTCCTATAATAATTGGCTAGACTTGAGATGTGACACCTAGCCTTGCAAGCATTGATTCAGCACATGTTTACTGAGTTCCTAGATCCTGTGAACAGTGTGGAGCAGCTTAAGATTTTCTTAGGGAAACAAAGCATAACCACCGGATAGCCTAAATAATGATATGTAATTGATCAGCAAGTAATCATTGCCACAATAATATGCTATAAGAATCCAGAGGTGGCAAAGAATAATTTGAGTGATGTGGCTGGAAAAGTCTTCCTAAAGAACAAGAAACTTGAGCTTTTAAAGGAAGAGAGAGCAGAGGAAAAAAGTGATTTTAGGTCTAACTAATGCTTATGAGTAGAAATAAACAAGGTATATTTGGTGGGGAGGAGTGATGGATTTCTCTCCCTCTGGCAGAAACAGAGGGTTCATGTAGGAAGGAGAGTGGATTTAGAGCAAAATAAAGGGCATTCACTTTGTCTAAATATCGAACTTCCATAAACATTTTATGGGAATTACTCTGGATCCCAAACCAAGAGTCCATGTTTGGGAAAAGTCCAGAAATCTGTATTCTAATGCTCCAAATTAACATGATGCAGGTATTCCCTGAACTATACTCAGGTAGATACTGGAGTCTGCTTTGCCATCAATTAGTAATTGTCTTGAATAGAGTACAGGCCTGCCACAAACTGCCTGATGTGAGCCCAGGATGGAAGATGATTTAGATCAGGAAGAGACTGTAGGTGATGAGTCCCCTCTGGGAAATAATGCAACCAACTGGTAATGTAATGAGAAAAGGTGGGGCAGTTGGAATGAAAAAAGATGAATATGAGCGGTAGGTGGAGACCCCGGCAAACCTTATAATTTACATTACATAGAGGCATTAGGGGAGAAAGAGGATACAAAACATTCTGGGTTAGCAAGATGATTTTTATTAATGAAAAGAACAGACCTCAGGGCCTTGAGTTTGTTCATTTAAGAGGGAAATCAGTGGGTGAAGGAGAGTGTGAACTGGGGAGAAGACGATGAAGTCCTTTGGTAAAAAGAGAACTTGAGATAATAGTAGGGTACCCAAATTAAAAAGCAGAGGCGGGAGATGAGAGGACAAGGCCGGTGAGCACTTAGCACACCCACCAGAATCACTGGCATTGGTCAGAGCACCAGTAGATCCTCAGTACTCGTGGTCTAGCCCTGCTAGCCACAGACTCGGGCCTCACACGGCAGGTTTCTCTCCTTTTTTCCTTTCTCTCATGGTATAAGGGGTCAGGAGTCTGCCATCATGACGTCAGCAGGCTGCTTTCGTGTGCAGGCTCTGAGGGAGAAACGATCCCAGGCCTCTCTCCTAGCTTCGGGTGCTGGTCGTTCCTTGGGTCGTAGCTGCGTCACTCCAGTCCCGGCCCCCCAGCCCGCAGGGCCCTTTTCTCGGTCTCTGTGACCTTTCCTCTCTTATAAGGACGCCACTCTCTGGGTACAGGGCTCACCCTAAATCCAAAATAATTGCATCTCGAGAGCTTTAATTAATGACATCTACAAAGACCCTATTTTCAAATCAAGTCACATTCTGAGGTTCTGCGTGAAATTTTGGAGGACCCTGTTCAACAGTACATCCTGCTAGGAATATGTAGGAAAAGAAGAGGAGGTCCTAAGGTGGAGCTTTGGGGGATACTAACCTTTAGGAGGTAGAAGAAAGGGGGAGAAACAGGCAAAAGAACAGAGACATACTGGAGAGCCTGGAGGAGGACGGTGCACTGTCAGGAAAGCTGAAGAAGTTGGAGTCTTCAGGGAGACGGAGTCTGGCAAAGTCAGGTTCAGCAGATAGATGCATAAAATTGGCCACTAGGTGTTGGACGAAGGTGATTTATGAACATCAGGAGAGCAGTTACAAGATGATTTGAGAACGTGGGCAGAAAAAGAAGAGTGAGGGAAAACTAGGATGATAGATAGGAAACAGATCAGATGGAGTATCCCCCCCCCCCACTGCCCCAGATAGAGAGGATCAGAATACCATTCTCCTCCAGGAGAAGGTTGGCAATTATGTAAAGTGTCCCCAGACACATCCAGAGAGAGGATTGTTCTCTCTTTTCACAAAATCTGGATCAAGAGAATTCAAAAGTGGTCAGAGCAAGGGATTTCTCCTCTGCCTCAGAGCATGAACTGCTTGTACCTTTTCATATGCAAATATAAAGAATCAGGCTGAATGCTGATTAAATTGCAAAGACGTTTGTAAAGTAATATCACATCTAGGGATAGTTATTAAGGCCTATGTATGGACCTTATTTATAAATAGCAAAGATTAAACATATGATAAAAGGAATCTTTAGATGGAAGAATTAAAGATCAATTATGACAATGGTACACAGCACTGAAAGCCTCTGAAAGAACTTCCTACTCTTTAATCAAAGATAATTATCAATTATGAGGCTTTATCATTAGTAGAGTGTCTACACTTTGCATCTTAAAAAGCTGATGATAATTAGTCTCTAGTTCTTGCTCTAAGTGCTCATTATGTTCAGAGAGGAGTGACTCTTTCCTTTTAAAAATGACTTTTGGCTCATGACCTTGGGCAACTTAGACTCTCCTGTCCCTACACTGAGTTGAGATAATGCTCATTTTTTCCATTACTCAAAAAAAAATTGATAGTTGCATAAATGCTAAATCATACAAAGAAACCGTAATATGGATATAGAGAGGGCAAAAGATTTTTAGCTCTGAATAGTTGTTGAATTCAGAGGAGCAGATTTATTACCCTAATTACATTGAAGATGTAACTAATAGATCAGGATGGCTATTTTTCCAATGGGAGAAGGATAATAACATCTATTTATTGAGTGATTATATGAACTCAGAATTCTACAAAACACTTCACCTATGTTATCTCAGTTAACCCTATCAATAAGATCGTAACATAGTCATTACACTTTCCCACCATTTTACATAGTAAGGAAAGAAAGTGTCAGAGCAATTTAACAATTTTGTCCAAGATGACACAGATGATGAATAATCATTCTGGAGAATATTTGTTATGTAGTATTAAAAGTCACCTAATCTGAAGATATTAATATTTAAGATATTGTAATACCAGAAGTTGCAGGAAAACAATTAGGAAATAATTCTTTAACTCTTGATTAAATAATTAATTTTGTGGTAACATTAAACTTTAAAGATATCCAGCTCACATTTTTATCACAGAAAAGAAAATGAAAAGAAGTGAAACAGACATCGGAGATTTATTGAAAGTCAAATGCTACATGATACAATGATCCATACATAATTTTAGTTGGGAAGTTATGACCTGGTTTGAGAGGTGTTTTTGATGATACTATTCCATCAGATAGTGATATTTTCCACTTTGAAAATAATATAAAAATCTAGCAATTAACTTGAAGTTAACAGGGTGCTGCATAAAAAATAATCAAAATTCTGATCAAATTAATGCAGGACACATGAGAATGTCAAACTTATGGGGGGGATTCATTCAGTAAAGTTGTGGGATGTGCATAATATTTAGTCACTGCTCAGAGGGTGGAGGGGGTTGGGGGAGGTAGGCTCCTTTGAACCTTTGAACTCACAAGGCTTATAGTTGGGCAGATAAACTCTTGAGGCCACTCAGTTCTCACATTAAACAACCAGCAATAAAAGGGATAAAGTTTGGATTTTTTTTTTTTTTTGCAATTCCTGAAAACATTATTTAAGTAGGAATATTATGTATTCCATACAGGTAACAACTGAATTTATTTGTTCATGCAGTTGCCTTTCCTTAAGTATTGGTTTAATTAATCATGGATGAATGCGAGTTTTGCTCTATTGGAAACCAAAAATAGTTGGGGTTCTATAAATTGGTGCAAAATAAACATTTGAAAATGAGAGAAATATGTACTGTTTTTATTTTCATTATAATGTATTATAATTTGCACATGAGCTATATATCACAACTTTGAATGACACTGTTTTCATATTCTTACATACAAACTAGAATAAAGTTATTTAAAGAAATTTAGTTTAATAAACTCATTGAATGTTCCTGGTTTCTTTTCTTAGTGTCTTTCCTAATTCTTTCTTGTTTAGAAAGCAACTAATAAGGGTGCCTGGGTGGCTCAGTCGTTAAGCGTCTGCCTTCGGCTCAGGTCATGGTCCCAGGGTCCTGGGATCGAGCCCTGCATCGGGTTCCCTGCTCCGTGGGAAGCCTGCTTCTCCCTCTCCCACTCCCCCTGCTTGTGTTCCTTCTCTTGCTGTGTCTCTCTCTGTCAAATAAATAAATAAAATCTTTAAAAAAAAAGCAACTAATATTTTTATTTCTCAGTAAATTCTCTGAAATAAATAAAATGTCTTTTATTAGAAATTAAAATACAAAACCTGTAAAATTAAATACAGTTTAAAATACTTTTGAAATTTCCATACAGGAACAGTTTGTTCATATAATGCTTTTGGTGAAATAGTTGCGTTGACTTTGCCTTAAAGCATAATTACTACAAGAAAATGACATAAGTGTATCTAATGTATTTCAAAATCATGGACAAATGTGTATTGGTGATTAGAAGATGAGAATTTTCAAATTGGAAATACACATTAGCAGTAGATACATATTTTTAGAAAGACTCTGCTTGAAAATGTGTTTCTGATTTCCATGTAAATTTCAACGTGGTGTCTGGTTTTGAGTATTTTATGGAACGTTGTACTCTGCTAGGAGTTCTCTCTTGCTGGCAGCTTTTTCTCAACCATTGCTCTGAACCTGGGGAGACATCAGGGGGGAGGATCCTTCAATTTCTTTCTGGTTACTTGGCAGCAGAAATTCCTTACTGACCTCCAATTTGGCTTCCTGTAGCTGGGCAGCTAGGGGAATAGAGCCTGCATTTGGGAGAGGTAGAAGGTAGGGCAAGGCAAAAGTCAGGATTTTTTTGGCAATAGCTAAGTGGAAGCACATGTATGGAGGATATTCTTGTTCTAACCACCTCCTATTCACCCCATACTTTGAGATGGCCAGACACACGACAATGGACAGATCAGATTCACAGCAGTTTGTTAGTCACATACACTCATAGTCCAGGAGGACACCACACACCACCCAGGGCCCTGCGGGTTGTACTTGGAAGCAGAGTGAACCGGCAGGGGCTGGGGGAGGCCGGCTTCGTAGAGACAGGAGGGCGAGGTGACCCTTGGTTCCCAAGGAAGGATGAGGGGAGACAGGTTAGGTTGAAGATAAGGGGGGCTGGAGCTGGTCTGTCTGATACTGGAATGACCCAGGGAGAGAGCATTTCCTGCTGAGTGGGGGTGGGGTCGGGGGAATCCTATCTGGCAAGAGCAGAACTCCTAGCTAACCTCTTCCGACTCTCTAAGGCTCACGGATGTCCAGGTACACATGGAATTTTGGTCCTGACAATACAGTTCTCACGACTGAAAGTTTAGCGGGGGAACAAGGGAGGAGCAAGTAGTTGGCTGAGGTCAGTACTTTTTGGGCCGGGGTTAGAGCCACTGCAGGTCTCTGGACCCCTAGAAAGATGAGAGCAAGTGGGCTCTACACAGGGACTAGCAGTGAGTACCAGGGTTCTACCCATGCATGATAGGTTGAGTCAAGGAGCCAAAAACCGGTAACGTTTGTCAGAGGCAACAGAGTGTAGTGGCCAAGGGAGTGCACGAGTTAGCTTGGCTGGCTTACATCTGGGCTCTTATCAGATCTACGGCTTCTGGAAGGTTAATCTCTTTATACTTCTGTTTTCTCGTTAGTAATAGAATAGTCACTGCAGGGGTGGTTGAAATGTTAAATGAGGTAATACCTGTAAGCACTTAATAAATACCAGCTCTTATTAATGATTGGGTACATAAGTTACCCCAACCAGCTTCTGAGGGTGAGCTAACCA
Source organism: Phoca vitulina (assembly GCF_004348235.1). Taxonomy (NCBI): domain Eukaryota; kingdom Metazoa; phylum Chordata; class Mammalia; order Carnivora; family Phocidae; genus Phoca; species Phoca vitulina. The sequence continues at coordinate 18,479,467 of NW_022589708.1, read as the reverse complement.
GTGGCCAGTCTTAGCCCAAAGCAGTAGTAGTTAGGGTTGAGGGCAACGTGGTATCATTAAGATCACCTAAATCATACCTGAGCTTCTTCATTTCTCTTTACAAGGTCTTGAGTTGACACATTTTATTTTTATTTTTTTAAAGATCATATTTATTTATTTGAGAGAGAGAGAGCATGAGGAGGGGGGAGGGACAGAGGGAGAAGCGGACTCCTCCCTGAGCAGGGAGCCTGACCCAGGGCTCGATCCCAGGACCCTGGGCAGACACTTACCATAACCGACTGAGCCACCCAGGCGCCCCAAGTTGACACATTTTAAATGGTTACTTAGAAGCTTTGCATTTAGAAGATCCAAAGGTGTATTTTAAATAACGACCGTTTAAAGATTCTATCTAATGGTATTGGTATTTCAAAAGCAGAACACATGCCTATTAGATAAAAGCATTTGATAAATGTTTATTGAATAACCTTTGAAAAATGAGCCATTATCACTATCAAAATGAGGAAATTTCTCCCTAGCTTCATCTGTAATATTTAGAGGTAAATTGAACAAATGATTAGTTTTAGTATAATATGAAGAGGTTGTTCTAGAATGTTCATACAAAAGGCACTTTGGTATTGCATTCTGGTTGAAGAAGGAAACTTGCTTTGTAGCTTCAGAGCCTAGCCAGCACATGCGGTTTGTTTGGGTGCCTGGCATAAGGATACTCCTAGGAAAGCAAGCCCTTCCAAGCCATCTACTGTGATAGTGATAGGGAATAAAAAGTAGAAACAAATACTAATTTTTTTTGTAATTGGGGGGACATTTTATATGGAGTAATTTCTCATTAGCCCCCACTCCATTTTTATATAACTTCCCACCTAATTGTTTTGTTGAAATAAATTGCAAAAACAGAGAGGAAAATTTGCTTACATGTCTCTATAATCCCTATTATGCCTAGCACGGTGGTTTTTTTTTTTTACATTTAGTATGTGTTCAATCAATATTTGTTAGTTGGTTAGTTTTTATTGAACCATCAATGACTCTCAGTTGTGTTTGTGATTTTACCCTTGCAAGACAAATTGTTTTAGAAATTCCAAGTGAATGAATTGGACCAGGTAATCTCTAAGGATTCTTTTAATGCTAATACTCTATGATGATCAAATCTATCAAGGAGAAGTCTTGGTAAAGAAAAAAGAAGTTTTGGAAAAACCTGGGGACTTATTAGCCTTATACTGACACAGAAGGAATTCTAGTAGAATAAAATTCCATAGATAAAAATTATATATAATTACTAGTAAAAAAATCTGATAAATTAATAAACCACCTTTGGTGTAACTGAATGGAGCCCAATAGGTTCTCTGGTAGGGCATGGAGTGGCCAAGAGTCTGAGGTTAATAGCACACTTTCTGTATTCCGATGTCTGGGTTTGATTCCTGGCCGCATCTTTTAACAGCTATGTTGGCCTAGGACAAGCCACTTCACCTCTCTGTGCCTGTTTCCTCATCTGTAAAACAATAATAGTAGTAAAGACTTTATAGGGTTGTTCTAAAGATTAAATGAGTGAATTAGTATCCATAAAAACCACTTAGAGTGCTGTCTGTCACCTAGTTGCTATATACATCCTCCTAGTCATTCTTCTTGCTCTTCTCATAGATACACATAGCTGATTTCCAAGCAATCTCTCCATGCTTGGAGGCTAGAGAAGTTCATGGGGAAGTTCCTCCCCGCCCCCCTTGGGATACATATATAAAGCTTTGCTTGAAGTCCTTGAATTTAAAAGCAGGCTGTTTTTTTTTTTTTTTTTCCAATTCTCATTTATTAAGAGAACTTCTCCAAAAAAAAATCTAGTATTCATGGAATTGATGTCAAAAGGCCAGTGAGCACTATTTTCACTGAAGAAGTATCTCAGCCATCTCCCTGGAATGGTTTTAAAGCAATCTACTGCTGAAAGTGCTGTCTTTGATATCAATTGGTCATTAAAAGTCCCATGACACTTAACTAAGACTTAAAATTATTCATCTCTATCTCTTGGCAAGGGATCAAATTTGAGATTAAATTCCTTTTAAGTGGTTGAGGCATTTATAGTCCACACTGCCTGAAGCTTTCAAGCAGTTTTGTTTGACTTCAAGAGTAGTACCTTCAGGTGCCTGTAGATGAAGACACGCTTGTCACTCACAGGCTGTTGAGTCAATCACATTTAGAAAATGCACGTGACCCACTGGTTTACCGATTCTAATTTATTCTTTTTGTAAATTGAAAAACTGACAAAATTCCTTTGTCATTTTTAAATTGCTTAAAGTCTTCATTTTTCTATCTTCCTTTTTAGAAACTCCCCTGAGCACTCTTATCTTAGAAGTTCTTTGAGAAATGTTTTTAAAAAATTCCAGAGGTGATAAAGCTCAGAAGGGCCCATATAGATACAAAGTACTGAAGTAAAATATGATGCTAAAGGTTGTCAAGAGAATAAACTGGACTTTACTGTGATAATAAGAACCTGGTAAAAGTTTGAATGGAATTCTTATGATTTCTAAATTCTTTCAGAGAATCATAGTTAGTTACAGACAAATGTTCCAAGGCAGTAACATAATCCAATTTTTAAAAAGTTAACTTCTCATGGACACTCTTAAAACCTTATGAATGCTATCCAGCTTCTCAGTCGGGATCTTCCACTGTAAAGATTTTGCCCTTGGATTGTGTCCAGATCCCATTTCATGCAATTTCGATACAAATTCCCATGTACTGAAGACCTCGAATTCCAGTCGAATATTTCATCCTACTTCCAGCTGGTGTTTCTCATCCCTGATCTTCTCTGAGCCTCTTCATACACTCGCTCTTGTGTTCATCAGACCGTTGCTCTTCGGGAAGGACTGGGAGGGCGCGGCCGGGCTTTCGTTTTATTTATCTGTTTCCTCGACCCAGGCAGCGCCGCTCGGAGGTCTGTCCTGCGTGGGGCCGCGTTGACAGCAGGAAGGCGGGAGCACCCGCGGGCCGCGCGCCGGGGGCGTGGCGTGGGGGCGGAGCCTGGGCGCGGGGCGGAACGTGGAGGGGCGGGGCTTGCCCGCGGAGCGCGGCGGGCGGGCGAGTCCCAGGTTGGCTGCTGCCGGCTGAGCCCGCGGCTACGGCGGCGGTGGCCAGAGCCGGATGCTCGCGGGCTCCGTGCGGCTCGAGCCGTTTTCCTCCCTGGTGCAGCGTCAACTCGCCCCCGCCGGAGAGGGAGACTTCGCGGCGCTCTGCTCGAAAACTCCGGTGTCTCAGCCTCGGGGCTCCTCGGGAGAAAGCCAAGCGCCCCCAGGTGAAGCCGGCGTCCCAGAACGGCCCCGGAACGCCTGCCGCCAGCTTGCACCTTTTGGGAACCGCGACCGCCGAGCGTTTTCCAGCGCCTGCAACGCAGGGCGCGCGGGGAGAGTGGGGTCCACTACGCGGGAAGGGGCGACGAGGACACCGATGATGGACGCACAGTCCTGGCGCGCGGGCTGTTGCTGTCTCCTCCTTCTGGCTCTCGCTGGGGCTAGTCGGAGCGAGGGCGTGCAGAGCTGCGAAGAAGTTCGGAAACTTTTCCAGTGGCGCCTGGTGGGAGCTGTCAAGGGGCTGCCGGATTCGCCGCGGGCAGGTGAGGCGCGGCGGGCGGGCGGGCGGGCGCAGGGCGCCGCGGGCCGGGGGCGTCCTGAGCGCCGACTCCGCGCTCCCCGGGCCCTCGGGGTGGCCGTTCGTGGGAAGATGACCTTTCAGGCGCTCCGGCCGGCAAGGTGGACCCCAGGGAGGCCTCTGGGGAAGCTCGGTGTGAACATCCCGAGCGCAGCGCAGCTGCGGGGACTCCCTGACTCCGCCTGCGGCTAAGCTGGGCTCCCGGCGTTTGGCGCCCGCGCTGGCTCCCTTAGTCCCTGCTGATGCGTCGGAAGAGGCCGGAAAGCTGACAGCTGGGGACAGCGCGGCCTGACTGCGTTTCTGTTGCGAGTGGGAATTTCACCACTGCCCCGCCGGGGGGCCTCGGTTTGCTGCTTTCTCGTGTGGTGGACAGAGTTGGGTTGGTCGCTCCAAGTTTGATGCTAAAAATACAAACCTGTGTTCTTCTCTTTTGCTGAATGGGGCATTGACAAGGGCAACCGGTCTCCTTTTAAATTAGGACTCGGACCCGTATACCCACACTGGCGTGACCCTTAGCCGCCTCTCTGCGCCCTGGCACCAAGCCCTCCTTGCGGGAACCTGAACTACCCAGTGTGTCTCGCAGACCCCTGGGTAGTTTCAACCCCTGAAAGATGTGACGGCAACAGGCGATCAAATTGAACGTATCGGGAAGCCGCTCACTAAACATGGATGAGACATATAACCGGAGATTGAAAGGGAAAGAATACGGTGAGCGTAGCCGGTGTAGATTCTGCTTCTTGTAAGCGCCGTTTGCCTGCACCTTTACCCCTTGCTCCCCACTCCTACTGCGCAAATTTCCTTTTGCTGGCGGGATTTCTAGTTTTCATTTGGTCTCGAAGATTAGGTCTTAGTTGTCAAAGGCAATAGCAGGTGTTTGAAGCTAAGATCTTACTGGAGTAATGCACCCTGACTATGAAGTCAGCACACAGACGAATGCTGTGAGCTTATTGGTTGAATAAAGAATTTGTAGAGGATGCTTGGGTCCAAAATACGTCCTCTGCCTGAGTTTTTAGGGCGAAAAGACTTGCTCTTAGCACTATGGAGCTGTAGCTGTCTTGCTTGATTGTTTTGCTGGTTGTGACCCCTGTTCTCCAGTCATCTTGCAAGGAAAATCTGAGCATTTGGGGACATTGAATCCATTTTAGTTTACATGAGCAGTCTTTAATATTTGAAGTATTTCAAGTATTTATTTGAATGCCTATTCAGTACTAGGTGCTTTTCCTATACTACTTGAAACAAAATAGTTGATATTCTCAGCTTAGGGCAATTCTCTCCTCAAACAACAGTACCCCCTTAAGACCTATTCTTGTGTATCCGTGTGTTCTTTTTATTCAAAACAAAACAAAACTAAACCTCACTTATCAGTAGCTAATACTATTAAGGTGGGAGTTGTGTTGGGGACAGGAACAGGGTGAAGGCACTGAGGTGCATTATTAGATTTTACCCCACAAATGGCATAATTTTGGCTGATATATTCAAGAAACGTTGACAGCTCCCCAGTAAGGCCTTGATTTCCCTGCCCTTCTCATAGCTCAGTATTTTTGGTACCTGCTGAATGTAACACACTGATTAGGTGTTACATTTCTGGAACCTTGTGTGTATTTCATCTCTTTTGAAGAGGAACATTCCAGAGTATCAATCACTGGTATGCCTTTTTACCAGGATGTAAGGGGAAGCTCTGCCCTACAGAGAAGGAAATGGTGTCCTTATTTGCATTTGATACATACGACCCCTGAAAAAGAGCCAGGATGAAGCACCTTCTTTTCTATAACATTCTGGATTTCTTCCCCACTGCTAGTACCTTCCTTTATCTGTGGCTTAAGGTGACGGAGGAATCCTAGCAGTACCCATGAAAGGGGCTGTGTGGGGTTGCACTCTTAGGGACATCAGGGGAGCTGGTGAAAAGAAGGGCCAAATTTTGTTGATATTTGCATTAAGAAAAAGTCACATGAAAGTATTATTCTGAATTAGAATGACCTTGATTAGAATCATTCTTGTCTCTGTATTGTTAGTGATTGCTTTATTTGAATAATTAAATGAAATATTAAACTATTTCTTTTGACATTGATGCTTCTCTTCTTCCCACTATAACAATCTCATTCCCAAATTGAGTAAACCACACGTACGACGTGCTTCGTAACTGCCCTGCTTTGTTTTTGTATTTATATATGATCTATAACACTTAGCTTGATTGAGTATAGCAGTTGGGTATCTTATTTTCTAACATCATCCTCAATCTCGAGAGAGAACAATAGTTAATGTAAGTGGTCATTTCCACTTAAGAATACAAATATTGATATTCCTTGTAATAAATGTATTTATTTGGCACATGGGCTTTCACTGACTAAAACTAATACATTTAGGGGGCGCCTGGGTGGCTCAGTGAGTTAAGCGTCGGATTCTTGATTTCGGCTCAGGTCATGATCTCAGGGTCCTGAGATCTGAGCTTGCTTAACATTCTCTCTCCCCCTCTCCTTTTGTCCCTCCTCCCCCTAGAAACAAAAAAACAAAAACAAAAAACAAAAAAACAAAAAACAAAACAAAACCAAAAAACCAAACTAATACATTTAAATCTGATACTTGTTTCCTTGAAAGGTGTGTGTGTGTTTTGTGCTTTCTTCATTTACTGTCTATAAGTGGTTAATTCCTGAGAGGTCTAGTCAGAATCCCGTTTTTATAATTTGGTAGAACAAGTTTTTATAGTTTTCTTCCTACATTTGTGAATTTTACATCTTTTGAAAACTATGTTACCCAATTTGGAATTATTAAAATGGTGAGAACAGCCATTCAAGTCATTTCTCAGATTCTCCTCACCTTTGTTCTCTACCCTGCTCCAATTCTTTTAAGCCCTATTGAGCTCCTAAGGATGTTGGATGAGAAATGTAAAAAAGGAGAGAAGGTGTAAATGTGATTAGAATTACAGATTTCACTGCATTCTGATTTTATTTCCTAAGTAGTAGTCAAGGTGCCCTTTGCTCTTGTTTATTTTATTCAGAAAAAAAACTTAGTGAAAGTGTCTTTTAAAGGTCCTTTTATTTTTATTTTATTTATTGGGGAAGAGGGATAATGCCTTCCCATTGAAATTCTCTTCACACATGCATTGTTCACACTTGCATTCTTTCCCTTTTTCAAGAAGGTAATTCAGAAAGGAGAAGCTCATAAAAAAATCCAAGACTATATTCAGGTAATTTATATACCAACTGGTTTTAAAAAAGTGGATGTTCATTGGTACATGGAGTAGTTTGTGAAAAGTAACTTTTTCTTGGTAGCTTTTGCCCATAAATGGGATAATAAAAATAAACTTGATGTGGCAAATTCTAATACTAAAGGACACTTTAATGCTGTATAGTTTTATTTTTTTAACTGCTTTCCTTATGATCTAGTCTTATAATTGCTTCAAGGACAGTGTTGATTCATTCTCACCCCCAACAGAAACAATCTACCTGGTAACCTTGGAATTTGGAATTACAGGTTTCAAAACTTGGTTCTGCCCCTTGTAGCTGTGGGACCTTGGTTAATTGATTATCCTCTTCGAACCTCTGTTTTGTCATCTGTAAGATGGGAATATTGGTTCTTAAGCAGTTGTTGCATAGATGAAATGATGTGTGTGTGTGTGTGTGTGTGTGTGTGTGTGTGTGCAAAATAGCACAAATCCAGGCACATAGTAAGTGCTCACAAAATGCGCTGTTGTCATTACAGTTTTTTATTTAGTGTCTTGATTTTTACCTAGACGTGGCCTTTAAGGGTGACATTTTCGTTTTAGATCTTTATACATCAGAAATTTTTTTTATAATAAATAGTTTTTTTTTTTTTTTTTTTTTGGTCACAAATGGTTGTTTTTAAAATTGGGAAATAAGCATCTATTCAAAATGGAATTTATTAGGTTATAGTGAATCTTTTGTTTCTGTTCATGAGCTAATAGAAGCTGTAAGAAAGAAACCTATATAAATGGTTTCTAGGGCGCCTGGGTGGCTCAGTTGGTTAAGCGACTGCCTTTGGCTCAGGTCATGATGCTGGAGTCCCGGGATCGAGTCCCGCATCGGGCTCCCTGCTCAGCGGGGAGTCTGCTTCTCCCTCTGACCCTCCCCCCTCTCATGCTCTCTCTCTGTCTCATTCTCTCTTTCAAATAAATAAATAAAATCTTAAAAAAAAAATGGTTTTTATTAGGTTACGGTAAATATCTGTATGAATACACAGGTGTATTTCCGTGAACGCTGGAAACTACGGAACAGCCCTGTGTTGCTGTAGGCTGCGGAGCGCGGAGCAACCGCTTTTGCTACCCCCGGATTCAGGGCGGCCAAGGAGCGCCTCTAGCGTGGCTTAGGGATGTATACAGTTAACTGGCTGGGGGCCGTGGGCTTTCATTGATAGTAATCTCAAATCGGGACTCTTGTTTCTCATGCATTTAGCCCTTTCTGCTACTTGAGCAACGTAGTTGTGGTGATCGCATTTCCAAAGCCATAAAAGGGTCTGATGTTGGGGCAGATTATTAATATCAGGATGGCCCTGTGTTGAAGCCCATCCACCAAAACCCACCAGAAACAGCCCTATAATCAAAGTAGGTTCGTGTTGCTTGCTGCGGCAGGGGCCATCGCTCACCACAGGAGCTCTGAGGGTCCTGGTGAAGGGCCACCCGGGAGGGGCTTTTTCGAAGATTTGGGCTTGTGCTGGGTGGTATCACAAGGACTGTTGGCTGAAGCAGGGCAGTTCAGGAATTGGGGGGTCTTTGTAACTTGCTTAGGCGCTAGGAGGGTTAAGGTGGGGATAGTGGTCGTTATGGAAGAAGCAGCAGGCCTCTTGTTGGTCAAAAGAGGGGGCTGTTGAGTCATTTTTGAGATTGTAGAATATCCTGGTGGTTTTCCTGCCACACGCGGGTCTCTAGGGGCTTTGTCCCATCATTACTTTCTGAGTCTCTGCAAGTTGTGTTGACTTGTGAACATCAAGACTTAGTTCCAGTGTCAGGGAAGCATATCACTTTCTCCTCCGCGAAATCAAGTGTGTGTTGATGGCTGTGAGAATCAGGTGTGTCATTTTTACCCAGGCCTTCAGTGACCCTTACTGGTAGGACAGAGAGTATGATCTTCTACTTTAAGGCCACGGAGTATGACTGTCCATCAGGGGCCTGAATTGCACTAATCACACCCCAGTTCCTCATACTCAGCTTACTAGCAAGTGTAAATGTTGTGCGTGTCCCCATCCGCCCTCCATCCCACAATTTAAGTTCCTTTATGCCAAGTGTCCAACATCCTGTATTTGTATAATTGGCTTTAGGAGAGGTGCAGTTTGGAGAACTTAATAGCATTTTATAATTATTCTATCCTCCCCCCAGCCAGTTTCCAGCTTGTCCAGAACTTTCTGGAATATGGATTTTTATCTTGTCTCTGTGTGTGTGTGTGTGTGTGTACAATTTACTTTCCAGGTTTGATAAGAAGACCTTCTAAGTCTATAATATTTATTTTGTCATTAACCGGTATAACACCAACAGCAACATTCCAACAAACAGAGCCCTCTCTTAAACAGAAATGATTTATAAATCAGTGGTCTCTTGGTATAACTGTTGAAGAAACCATAAACCTTAAAATGGGGTCACAAGAGACTTTGGTCTTATGCTTTGTTGGAATAGATTGTGAATGCGGTGCCTGATCTGGCTGGTTAAGTGACAGTAGCTTTACTTTTAATAGAGAGTAGTCATTTTCCATATCTACCTTTCTTTTATAAAAGCCTGACCTTCAACTAGAAGAAAAGACAACACCAACTATGTCCTCAATTCTTCCTCTTTTCAGCTTTAGAAATTTCAAATTTCACTAATGTCACTGTTAAAAATCACCCTAAGGTGATTAGTCATTCTTCTACGAGTCACAGTATATAGGACAGCTTTTAAAAAAATGTTATTGTTCTATTGTTTTAAAAATTATTTATTTTATTCTATTTTATTTTAATTTCAGTGTAGTTAAGATACAGTGTTATAGTAGTTTCAGGTGTACAATATAGTGATTCAGCAATTCCACATATTACTCCGTGCTCAATAAGATAAGTTTACTCTTAATCTCCTTCACCTATTTCATCCATTCCCCCCCCCCCCCCCCCTTCTGGTTACCCCCCCTTTTTTTTCCCTTTTTTAAGGGTTTTTTTTTTTTTTTTTTTTTTTGGTTTGTCTCTCTCTTTTCTTTCTCCTTTGTTTGTTTTATTTCTTAAATTCCACAGATGAGTGAAATGATACGGTATTTGTCTTTCCTTATTTCACTTAACATCATACTCTCTAGATCCATCCATGTTGTTGCAAATGGCAAGATTTCATTCTTTTTTTCTGGCTGAATAATATTCCATTGTGTGTGTGTGTGTGTGTGTGTGTGTGTGTGTGTATACATACATATATATAATATCACCTCTTCTTTATCCAATCATCTATTGATGGACACTTGGGCTGCTTCCATAGTTTGGCTATTATAAATAATGCTCCAGTAAACATAGGGGTGCATGTATCTCTTTGAATACTGTTTTCATATACTTTGGATTAAATACCCAGTAGTGCAATTACTGGATCATAGGGCAGTTCTATTTTTAATTTTTTGAGGACCCTCCATACTGTCTTCCTCACTGGCTACACCAGTTTGCCTTCCCACCAGCAGTGCCCCAGTGTTCCCTTTTCTTCACATTCCTGCTAACACTTATTGTTTCTTTTAAAAACTATTTTTAAGATTTTAAATTTTTTTAATTTTAATTTTTTACTGAAGTATAATTGACATACAGTATCCTTTAGTTTCAGGTGTACATCATAGTGATTTGGTATTTTTATGTATTGTGAAGTGATCCCCACAATAAGTCTAGTTACCATCCGTGACCATAAAGAATTATTACAGTATTATTGACTATATTCCCCAAGTTGTACATTATAGCCCCATGACTTACATATTTTAAAACTGTAAAATCTTAATTCCCTTTATCTGTTTTGTCCATCCCCTTGCCCCTTCCCACTTGGGTAACCAACAGTTTGTTTCCTGTATGCATGAGTCTGTTTGTCTTTGTTTTGTCTTTTCTTTTTTTTTTTTTTTAAATTTCACCTATAAGTAAAATCATCCAGTACATCCAGTATTTGTCTTTCTCTGTCTGACTTATTTCACTTAGCATAATCCCCTCTAGGTCTTTGATTAGCCATATCAAGTTCACATATGGTTGCTATGTAAGTTGAATGCATAATGCACTTTTATAGAAGGAAAATGAGATTTTGTACTTTCATGTTTTTATGAAAGAATACTCATTCTCTTGAAAATTCGAAGTACTGAAAAGTATAAAGAAAGCAAAATTTACCATCCAGAAATAACCACCAGTAACTCTTTGCATTACCTGTTTGAGAATCATTGGCACAAACTCTCCAACCTATGGCTCCTTCACACGTGCATGTTATATAGCTGACTGGCTCAGGTCTTGGTTGAAATGTCAGCTCTTCGGAGAGGCTCTTCTCAAAGTTCACTGAGCTATGGTCCCCCAGTTATTACTGTAGAATCCCCTTTTTTCTTTCATGGTGCCCTATGTGTTTTCTTTCTTTTTCCTATTGCTCGGTCACCACTAGATTGTGTGCATGATGAGAATAGAGAACATGTCTATCATGCCTTGTGCTTGTTACCGGACTCTTTCTCGGTTCTTACTGTCTCCCAAAAAAGGATGTTGAAGATAGGCCAGGTTCACGGGTATGTGACCGGTGCACTCACACAAGGCCCCACTGTCAGAAGGGCCCCGTGCTCGGTTTAATGTTCCGCTCTTGCCATCCTGAAGTGTAACCAGAGTCCTGCATTCTCCTTTGGCTCCGGCCCTATAAATTCGGTAGCCAGGACGGTTGGCTGCCTTAGTCACTGAAGAATATCTGCTGCATAGAGTGGTGTCTGGCTTGGAATAAGAACTGAAATAGTTGAAGAATTTGCTACATCCTTTGAACCTCTCAGATTGTTAAGTTAAACTCTAGAAGTCAGTCCACAGATGGATAGTCAGTCTATCCAAGATTCTGCTATCTCTGTATCATGATATTTTGAAAGTTTTCTGGTGTTGTGTAAATGGGTTAAACATTGGCACCTGTGTTTTTTACTTCTTCCCATCAGGTCCGGACCATTAGCCCAAAGCCCTCTAGTACCAAACCCAAATTTTTACACATCCAATTGCTTTAAATATAGCTCAAATCAGCATTTTTTAGTCACTTAGAGCCTGCTTGCTTTGCCTACTCCGCAAAACACCCAACATCTGCTAGCCATGGCTAAAACGCTCGGGGGGGCTATAAAAGACCCAAGCCACTGCTGCCCCTTGAAGCTCTCTGACTCAGAGACTGCCCATCTTGTTGCTAAGCCATCTCACCGAGATACGAGATACACGAGCCCCTTCTGCTGTTCCCCTCTGTCCTGGGCGTTTCCTTGTCATCTTCCTCTTCTAGGTGGAGGCCCTGTATTATTTTCTCCGGAAGGTCTCTTATTGTGAGGGACAGCCCTCCTCATGCAGCCTGTCAAAGTGCCACTCAAATAAAGCTCCACGTGTCCTACTACCGTCCCGAGGTCTTGTCTTGGCCTTGATCAGCCCTGAAATCCTCAAACCTACCACGTATAGATCAGTACTTAGTTATTTCCCATATAAGGTAGGGACTCAAAGCAGTAATGCTAATTTTGAATATATTTCTTTCCCTCTGCTTGACTGTAGGCTATTTGAGAGTAGGGTCTGTGATCGGTATATCTTAATGTTCTGTGATTAGGCCAAAATTAAGTAAATTTTGATTTGTAGAATTAATCTTATATGTGTACTTACCCAACAGACTCAGCTTATTGTGTTTACTTATGTTTTCTATGCTGAATATTAACAGATACGGGAAATGGGAAATGTAGGAGGCGAGGTTTTAAAAAATCTTCTGACCTGGGCTCAGTTGTGTTGTTGAGTAAATTATTTTCGAGGGCTCAATATTTTCTTATGTACCTCTGCCACAAATTCTAGAAAGTGATCCAGCCCTTTTAAGTTTAAACTTAAAAGAACTTTTATCTACATTATCCAGTATTTTTAAAACAGAGTAAATGAATTGCCAAACAAATGTCTGTAAGGAAAGGAAGATTGTTTAACATTTAAGGGATTCATTTACACAGTTTTTATCATCATGTAGACAGTGACTGATCTGACTTTGAGCATTAATTTGTCTGTTGGGAGAATGGAGAAATATAAGGTGACCAAATGTAATTTATATTTGACTCTGGATTGGTGGGTTTGTGTTTTATTTGATTTTTTTCTTCCTCCACCCCCCCTTCTTTTTTTTTTTTTTTTTTTTTGCAAAGTGGTTTCTTTCTGTGAGGAAATTAATAGTAAGGAACTAGAAAATGATTCAGTTTTTTCATTTCCCACCCTTGTTAACTCCGTGTCGGCAATAAAGCATGTATCACTTATCTATGGAATTATTCCTGAGCTGGGAAGATGGTTTGTTACAAGATACCAGCCTGGGGTGCAGACTCCCTGCAGACCAAGTAGAGAGACCAGGCCTTTCAGAATAAGCAAACAAATAATTGCTGCTAAATCGCAGATCATGATATGTGGTAGCAGGTAAAATCTGTCTCCAAAGTATTTCCAACAACTCCGATTTTAGAAATACTCACCTAGTCTTTAGACCCTCTTTCAATGATACTTTGAAAAAAACCTTTTTTTTCCTTTTTGAAGTGTAGTTGGTTATTAGGGTATCTGAGAAAGGTATTAGGAAATTCTACTTAAATAGAAGGATTATTTAAGTCAGTGCTAATGAGACATGCATATTTTGATATGGTTCAGCTATGGACTTAAATTTGTGTTTCAAATGCAGTTATATTTAGAAGGCAGTAAACATTTCTTGTTTTATAAATTGTTTATTACTCTTATTAGGGTAATGGGTTTGAATGACTAGTTTCCTCTCCTACTGTGCTATGATAACCAAATTTATTTTAGCTTTTGTAATTGCATATAGGTAATATAATTAAGTAATCTTTGCAGCTATCTTTTTAGAGCTCATAGTCTTTTGCTTTTCTTTGTCTTACAGTTTCAAGGGACTTTTTAGTTCATGATTTCTTCAACATCCTTTTTTGAGAGAGGGTAAGAACCGAGAAGGAGTCCGATAACAAGCACAAGACTGTGCCTTCATTGATCAAAGGAATGTAAACATCATTTCTGGATGTCCTTGTTCATTACATATATATTCTTTAAATGGAAGATTGTCAATATTAAATTACCTGTTCAGATTTATTTGCCTTTTGAACAACTCTCTTATTTAGTAAGGTTGTAGCAAGTTACATTTGGTTCATTTTCTTTTGATCATTGAAAATGTCTGTGTTTAATGAGCTGAAACTGAAGTAGGTCAATAAAATGAAGAGATTAACAGTCTGTTCTCACCAGGCTTGGAATACATTTCACTCTGGGGGAAAAAAAAGTCATTTTTAACAAAGTTTTTTGATCAACTTAAAAGGTGAAGGAAATAGAAATAACATGGAAAGATTGAAAAAGCTGAGGAATCCAGTAGTCCTTCAGGGTCCTGTTTGTCGGGTGAAGGTATGAGGATCTGTGTTTGTATAGTTAAAGAGCTTTAGTTACGAAATTAAATTTTACTTTTTACTTTTATAAGTTCAGGGGCACAAATAAGCTTCAGGTTATTAAATATTTAATATTCTACTCACCTTTGGAGATACCTTACATGCAAAACAAGGAAGAATAGTAGGTATGACAAAGCATTGAAATGTTGCCATGGGATAAACAGGAAAAAACATTTTACTTTATAATTTATCCCAGATTATGGTCATGTATTTTATTTTTTTTAAAGATTTTTATTTATTTGAGAGAGAGAATGAGAGAGAGAGAGAGTATGAGAGGGGGTAGGGTCAGAGGGAGAAGCAGACTTCCTGCTGAGCAGGAAGCCCGATGCGGGGCTCCATCCCGGGACCCCAGGATCATGACCTGAGCTGAAGGCAGTCGCTTAACCAACTGAGCCACCCAGGTGCCCATGGTCACGTATTTTAGTGAATAACAATGAACTTACAGTTTTTGAAATAGCTTAGTCTTGACTCTATCACTTACTAGCTATCTGACCTTTAGCAAACAACTTAACTTCTCAGAAAATATTTTCTTTCCTCACAGGAATGGTGATAGAGGTTTTTTCTTTTCCCTTTCAGGGGTTCTTGAGGACAACATGGTATGGGGAAAAAACTGTAAATAGTACCATTCTCTACAAAATGCTACCTAGTTAATTCTATTACACATGTTCTTTTTCGATACATTTAAAACAATTCTTTATGCTGGATCAGGGAGCAGGCAAAGAAATCATAGAAATCCCTTTTCCTTCATGTTCATAAAATACCAAAGTGTCAAATATTTTTCTCCCTTCACTCACCCTCATAGTATTAATCCTGTACTCTAGGAGCCGTAGTCCATGTTATCATTCCTTATTTTAGTTAATAGTTTATTATTTATCCTTCAATTCTGTGGTAAATTCAACTTTGTTTATTCCTGTTACATAGTTTAAGAACTAAAGACTGGTCTTTTACAAAATATTGTCATTTAAATGAATTCAGTGAAGATCCAGAGGGTGTTACTTTGCCTGGAAGGATGCTGAGTGACGGGTAGCAGGGATGCGTTCTACAGTATCTGACTGACTTCGGCAGGTGAGTGGAGATAATCCTCTGCTGTGTTTTATCGTGTTTTTGCATGTCATAGTGCTGATGGGTCTTTGTGTGTCCCTGTGTTGGGGATAAGAACTTTCCTTCCACGTGAAAGACACAAAGGTGCGGTGTGCTGGCAAGTCTCTGCCCCTCCAGGTAGACGCCCCACTCTGCTCTGTGTCTGGGCAGTGAGCGGGCTATCAGTGGGCATCGTTGCCTCTGGCAGTCCGAGGGAGGGAGGCAGTGGCTGGGAGGAGACTGGGCAGGTGGACTGTGCTGGTCTCACCCTACAGAGTCGCTGCAGGCTGCTTCCATCCCTTTAAGGCCCAGCTCTCAGTAGGTGACCTCACAGCTCTCTCTGGATTCTGCTAAATACTTTATTTTCCTGCCCCCTAAGAGGTAGTAGCACCTTCTTCTCCACAGTTACTAGCTCGGGTGGCGGGGGTGGGGGTGGTGGTGGTGGTATTCCAGTATCTCTTACAGTCTCCCTATACCCTTCCCTTTATAAATATTTTTTTTTTAAAGATTTTATTTATTCATTTGAGACACAGAGATAGAGGGAGAGAGAGAGCATGAGCAGGGGGAGAGGCAGAGGGGGAGGGAGAAGCAGACTCTCTGCCGAGCCAGGAGCCCGATACGGGACTCGATCCCAGGACTCCGGAATCATGACCTGAGCCGAAGGCAGACGCTTAACCATCTGAGCCACTCAGGTGCCCCTGTAAACATTTTCTTAAATAATCCTATTTAACAGTCCCGATCTATTTCCTTCCAGGATCCTCTATGACAAAACTTGATATACTTTAAATATTTAAAACCAGAGCTTTCGGAGAATATTTGATTTGTAATTAAAATGTGTTGAAACATAAATCTGTTCTATAGTTAATTTATAAACGTTTTCAGAAGTTCCAATCAATGATGATTTCTCTACTCATATTCAGTTGCCTCGTGATTATGCTTTTATTAACTGTTCCTTTCCCTTCCTTTCCCTTCACCCCTTTTATGAAGGGTGTTGGTGGTGCCTCGTTCTTTCAGGTTCAGTTAGAAATGTGACTAAATTGATAACACCCCCTAATAACACAGGAGTTTAATTCAACCCACTCCACCAATTCAACGAGTTGCCACGTTCTCTAGATTGCGTTTCACAGATGCCCCGTAAGTTCTGTACGCACTCCTGTTGCCACCACTGGGCTTTCATCTGGTGCCTTTTCATGTCTGGATTACCCGATCGGCCCGCGTCTGCTGTTGGTTCTTACCAGCTCACTTCCCACTTGCCTCCCAGTTGATTTCCCAGTAAAACTCAAATCTCATCTTTGTCTCTTGTGTTAAATCCTTCAGTGATTTTTCTTTGCCTTACTTAAAAAAAAAAAAAAAAAAAAAGAACATGATATTTGAATACATAACTTGTGTGCGATCAAAAAATATAAAGTTTGTAGTGAAATAAATGGGGGAGAAGCCCTGTGGCATTGCATCTGTACTTCTGTACTGTACAGCCGTCCAAAGGTTAGCGTCCTTAATCACAAGTGAGCGCTTATCCATTGGTAACAAAGACACTGATATTCCAAGGAAATGAAGAAAGAACTTAAAGAGGAAATTCAAATGATATAAGTGACTAATAAGGATATGGAAGATGCTTGAGCTCAGCATTAACAGAAGAAACCTAATTTCTTTTTTTTTTTTTAAAGATTTTTATTTATTTATTTGACAGAGAGAGACACAGCGAGAGAGGGAACACAAGCAGGGGGAGTGGGAGAGGGAGAAGCAGGCTTCCCGCAGAGCAGGGAGCCCGATGCGGGGCTCGATCCCAGGACCCTGGGATCATGACCTGAGCCGAAGGCAGACGCTTAACAACTGAGCCACCCAGGCGCCCCAAGAAACCTAATTTCTTATGAATATCACATTGTCGAGGATTAAAAATAGTGATATCTAACGTTCCCATGATTGTAGGAAATAGAGCACTCATCGACAGATACTGAGCAGGATGACTGATGATGACTGTCTGTACATTTGGGGAAATTCTTCAGTTATCAATCAAAATTTAAATTTTGTATACCCTTTGCCTAGCTTTTCCAATTTATAGGAAAGTATTCCAACAAAGTAACTGGATAAACACATGTATATATATATGTATCTATACACACACATATATGTATATATATATATGTATATATGTACATATACATTGCACAGAAAAACTGCAGCTTATGTAAATATTAATATCTATTGAATGATAAATTACGGAAAATCACATGTGGACATTAAAACAGGAGAGGAAAAGCTAACCAAATTAGGACAGACAAATGGCTTTTACAACATTTATGAAAGGAAAAAACAAACTGTAGCCTGACCAAAAGAAAAAAAAAATACACACACACACAAGTATCAGTTTATGTATGAATATACCCCAAAACAAAGTGCACAAAGTACCATTAATAGTAGAGACCTTGAGTAAAATCAGGAGGATGAAAGCCAAAGCAGGGAGGTGGGGCTGAGCTGGAAGGCCAGAGGCGCTTAGCTGTGGGCTGGGGAGGAGGCTGGGGAGCTGGGAGGGCCCGAGAGGTTTCCCTGCTTGCAAGTTAACAAACTGGCATGTTACTGTTTCATTGTCGCTGACAGAAGACAAGAGACTCACCCAACAGTATGAGCATGGAGCTGGTTACCCTGCTCCGCGGGGGGGCTCTCCAGGGATGCCTGCACCTGGCACACTCCAGGGGAGGAACACGGATGAGGGGGCGGGGGGGGGGGGGTTGTCACTTCTGTAGCGAGCTGAGACAATCCTGCTCTTTGTCCTGGGAGAAACTCTCCCTCAAGATTGCTCATTGCAAACAGGAACACAACTGGACAAATGGCCCAAGTAAAGGGTAGTCAGGGCCTTGCATTTTTGGCATACTCAGTAAACACATAGAAACAGGACATCGGGGAAGGTGGATGACCTCTCCCACCGGGGCGGGGAGAGATGGGAGAGAGTGGAGCCATGGACAGGAGACTAGAAAAGAAGGCAGGAATCATACAACCGAGAAATTTAAATGCAATACAGGGGAGTTTGAGCTTTTGCTGTAAGCACTGGGAAGCCATGAATGATGTTGTAAGATGTGTATCCAACACCTGCTGGAATGACTTGTATGAGTTGCCAGGTTTGCTCAGACCTCCTCCTTTTCCTTCCCCCACCCAGCTCATCTTCATAGTTAGTGAAAACACTGCCAATTTATAAAGGTGGTCCTCTTTCTAGGACTTTTTTAACTTGCAATCAAGAGACTTGGGTCAGTTTCTCCCCTTGGGGGGGGGGATATCTGGCAGTCATATTTTCTGCTATAGGAAGAAGGCTGCTTGCAGCAGAGAAAAAAATCCTAAAGCCAGAGTAAGAGATCTATAAACATTTTAGTCTCAATTTTTTTTTTTTTTTTAGTCCATCTGCATCCCTGCCCCTCCCTTGTCTTCAGTGTCCCTCGGGATGTCTCCATGGACTCCCAATGCATTCCTATTTCAGCTTAGCACAGTTTTAGTTATGCTTCTGTTGCTTGAATCTGAAGGTATGAACTAATTTAGAAGGGCAGTGTTCCCAGCTTCATCTCTAGGAACATGATGTTGGAAGCAGGATGGAAAATGGCTTCCAACAAAGACAAAACTGGAAACGTGACCAACAGACTGTCAACAATAGTCCAAGAGAAAAATGACGTTTCCATGTGTCCTTATAGACATGACCATAATTAGGTACTCTGATTCAGAGATGACTTTAAGAAATAGTTCCCGGCTCTGAAGTTAGTTTAGAGCCCCTCAGTATTTCCCGGGATAATCTGTGAGGACCCATTTTACATATGGTAGCTCAAGATCAAAAACTGACCCTTCTAAATGGGGAGAAAGCATATGACGCCAAAGAAGGGCCCAGATCATGAAGAGTCTACAGGAAAGTCAGGATCATTAGGATAAAGAACAACGGGATTGCCTGTTTTTATTGGCTGCCCTCGGACTCAAGCCCAGTAGCCCTGAAGGATTATTACAGAGAGCAGCTCAGGATAGTATGATTGCAAGGGCTTCACCTCAGCGTCCTGTATAAATCACATACATAATCACATATCACAAAGTAAATTAAAAATTCTAATTCATTTCTAAAAATCATCTTTGTCAAGAATTCAAAAGACACAGAAATTTGTGAAGTATATTTTTACTTCTAAACTCTTTCCCATCTGCCCCCCCACCCCCCGGTTGGGAGAGGTCATCCACCTTCCCCGATGTCCTGTTTCTATGTGTTTACTGAGTATGCCAAAAATGCAAGGCCCTGACTACCCTTTACTTGGGCCATTTGTCCAGTTGTGTTCCTGTTTGCAATGAGCAATCTTGAGGGAGAGTTTCTCCCAGGACAAAGAGCAGGATTGTCTCAGCTCGCTACAGAAGTGACAACCCCCCCCCCCCCGCCCCCTCATCCGTGTTCCTCCCCTGGAGTGTGCCAGGTGCAGGCATCCCTGGAGAGCCCCCCCGCGGAGCAGGGTAACCAGCTCCATGCTCATACTGTTGGGTGAGTCTCTTGTCTTCTGTCAGCGACAATGAAACAGTAACATGCCAGTTTGTTAACTTGCAAGCAGGGAAACCTCTCGGGCCCTCCCAGCTCCCCAGCCTCCTCCCCAGCCCACAGCTAAGCACCTCTGGCCTTCCAGCTCAGCCCCACCTCCCTGCTTTGGCTTTCCCCCAATGAAACATACTTTTTCATACTTCCTACCTTCTCTTCACCTTCTCTTGGTCTCGTCTGGCCAATCTGAGTTCAAGTTTGTTTTGTTACTCATCAGCTTTCTGAACTTAGATAAATTTAACCATAAAAAAAACTCAGCTTCTTATTTATAAACTAGGAATATATTCTTATCTTGCATTTTTTTTTGTTGGTAAGGAGACTATCAACTACCTAGTTAAAATCTCCTCTGACCCCCTCACTTATCTCTCCAGGAAAAGGAAATCATTTCTTTCCCTGTGGTCCCACAGAACTGAGTACTTACTTCCTTCATAGCACTTTGTCACATTAATTAAATTTTTTACAAATGTGTTTCCCCTTAGACTGAGCCCTGAAGGGACAAAACTACATTCAACCCTTTTTGGTATCCTTAATAATTATCAGAGTGTCTTGTACGGAACAGGTGTTTAATCAATATTTGATGAATTCGTTTGACTTATTAATCAAAATAAAGAACAGGAAATTACTTGGTAATTTAGCATAGGCGGAAGGCAGATCCGTATTTCCTAAACAGTCCTCTGAGCAGGGGTGCTTCGAGCCCATTTATGCTATGGGGCTGCCTCCTGCTAGACACAACATGGAAGCTTATACATGTATCAGTCTTCGGGATGCTGTTTTTATGAGCTCTGGTTGACCTCAAGGAGAATAACTGGCAAACCCAAACTGTGTTCTGCTGCATATTTTTTCTGGTAGCTGTTTAATTAGTGTTCTCAGCAAAAAGTGTCTCACTAGCTTGGGAGGAATGCTGCATCCTAGGCATGTGTCTTAAAGAGGCATGATACGTATTAGTAGATTAAAGCTCTGAGAAGTACTACCCTTGAGAGAATCGATTTATTTGATTTTTAAGAAAACAAATTTATTATATTTACATGGGGGAAAGGTTTTTTGACTTAGCTCATTTTTATCATTCCTCTGAGACATTTTTTACTTAACCGCACTTAGAGAAGCCCTTCTTGAAAAAGTGGATAGAGCAGATGGAGAAGGAAGAATTGCTAGATACCCAGTTTTTTTTTTTTTTTAAGGTTTTATTTATTTATTTGCGAGAGAGAGCAAGCGAGAGAGTGCACAGTTGGACAGAGGGGCAGAGGGAGAGGGAGAAGCAGGCTTCCCACCGAGCAGGGAGCCCAACCCCAGGGCTCAATCCCAGGACCCTGGGATCATGACCTGAGCTGAAGGCGGCCGCTTAACCGACTGAGCCACCCAGGCGCCCCAATACCCAGTTTCTTAAGTAGCTTTCAGAGTAGAAGACACTCTGTAGGAGGGAAGGTGCAACACTGGGCATGTCAATACTGAGGCTACTTTGGTTTGTCACGGTGTCACACACAATAGATAGTTGGAAGCATGGGTCCAAATAGGGTGGCACAGATGAAGATTTGTAGATCACCAGGTGTGTAGATGAATCTCCTGGGGGGGTAGAACATCACTCAGGGCCAGAACTGAGAGGCAGAACCTGGGCAGCACAAATAATTAAAAACAAGGAGAAAGAAGATAACCCAGGTATTCTAGAAGGCAAGGAAAGGAGAGGGTTTTATTATTTTTTTTTATTTTTATTTTTTTTTATTTATTTGAGAGAGAGAGTGAGAGAGAGAGAGCACAAGAGGGGGGAGTCGGAGAGGGAGAAGCAGACTCCCTGCCGAGCAGGGAGCCCGATGCGGGACTTGATCCCGGGACTCCAGGATCATGACCTGAGCCGAAGGCAGTCGCTTAACCAACTGAGCCACCCAGGCGCCCAAGGAAAGGAGAGGGTTTTAAAAACTGGGGAGCACATCATGTCGGATCCCACTAAGAGGTCAAGAGTGATTAGAAACGGATGATTTTCTCTTGGATTGGACAACTGGGAGTTCACCAGTTATCCAGATGTTTTCCTTAACCGAGAAGGGGTGAGGTCAGAATTGAGATTGCAGGATTGGTGGGAGAATGAAGTGGAGACAATTAATTCAGACCCCCATTTCAAGTGGGTTATTTCTGCAGAGAGGAAGAGAAGAAGCCTGAGTGTAATTGGTCATTCTTGCGTGTGTGTTTGTTTTACAGGGTCCGTGCTTTGTGAACATGCCACCTGGTTAAGAAAGTGATGGCTGAAGGGCACCTGGGTGGCTCAGTCAGTTGAGCATCTGCCTCGGCTCGGGTCATGATCTCAGGGTCTTGGGATGGAGCCCTGGGTTGGGCTCTCTGCTTAGCAGGGAGTTTGCTTCTCTGTATCCCTCTATGCGTTCTCTCTCTCTCTCTTTCATAAATGAATAAAATCTTAAAAAAAAAATGATGGCTGAGCGCAGAAGAGGTGACCCAGTGAGGCAGAGATTAGTCACAGGGGCCTTCTTGGCTGTTACGGATTTTCAAATTCATCCTAAGAGCAATAGAAAGCCATGTGAAATTTTTCAGCCTAAGTGCCACAATTTGCATTTTAAAAAGACCCTTCTTGTCTGTAGAGTAGCCACTTAACACTTCTGTTCTGGGTCCAAGTGGTGGTAGTACGGATGGAAAGAAGTAAATTTAAAAATTATTTTAGAGGTAGAATCAATATGATTTGGATTTCTTTTTCTTTTTCTTCTGCAACTGGAATCTATTAAGGTATTTCCCATATATTTTTTGTGTTGTACATCTAGCTGAAATCAGTCCGGATAGACAAGAGGACCATACTGACCTTGAACTCATGGCTGTGTGAATAACCTTTATTATACTGCATGTTGTGTGTGGCTGTTCATATGACATACGCTTCTCACCTCATCGTTAATGCATGCTTATGCTGTGGGCCCCTTTAACTCTCTATCTGAGTGAGTTATACAACTCGTAGAGGAGCTAGTAATTTGTGTCAGAAGTCAAGCAATTAATTCAGTGTCTTAATTGTTTTCAGTTACCTATAGATTTCTATTTTATGTGTTTGTATCATTGCTCTTCCAATACTAGTTTAAATCAATGCACAGAAATCCATATGGGTCTGAAAATAACAGTGGGAAAAGCACTATTAATCCGAGTCTAGAAATAATACAAAAAATAAGAGTAGGAAAAATAACATGAAATCAAGTATAAGGTTAAGACATGAAATACATACATTTTAACAGAATGAGGCATCAACGCTTGTGAGCCGGACTGAACGTTTTGGCTCTGGGTTTCCTATTAGCCACTGTGAAGAATGATACAATTAGTTGCATGGCTTAAAGCAGTTATTGGAGAGAAAGAACAAGTAATGGGTAAGATGTTTTCCACAGGCCCTTCTAGAATAGATTATGTAATGATATAAGTAATTTAAGCCAGGAGGCAAGATGTTTTTAACTGATGGGCAAGACCTATGTGACTATTTGGACTGTGGTCTTTCTGGCCAGGAGGAGACTATAGAGAGGAGACGCCTTCCTTTTGTGAGAACTGTAAAGGTGCCTGACGACACAGTGTTAGATTGACATTAAGAAATTGTTAGAATAGAAGAAATGATCAGGTCAAATTTTTAAAGACACTAAAAGATTCTCCTGAAGATCGTCACCTATGGAATGCTTTCAACAGGATATAGCAAGTCTGTCTAGGGTGTTTATGTAAACAAACCTGGAATTTATGAATTTATGGGGCACGGCCTACAAGTAAGTACCACTGCCAGTTATGTAATTATCAGACATTCTTGGGACAAGAAGTGGACTTCTTTTGGTGGGGTTGACGGCAGGAACAGATCAGAAAGTACAGTGGGCGAAGGCTAGCAGAATATGGTGGTGGTTTTTTTTTTAAAGATTTTATTTATTTATTTGACAGAGAGAGACACAGCAAGAGAGGGAACACAAGCAGGGGGAGTGGGAGAGGGAGAAGCAGGCTTCCCGCTGAGCAGGGAGCCCAATGTGGGGCTCGATCCCAGGACCCTGGGATCATGACCTGAGCCGAAGGCAGACGCTTAACGACTGAGCCACCCAGGCATCCCAGAATATGGTGTTTTCTAAAGACAAAACACCATAACAGTTGGTCTGTACCAGCTGTTTACTTAGCCCTGCCCGATACTGTGACCGTGACTGACGCTCCAAGGGCTTAGGAAATGCTGGACCTATTGGGGGCTGCAATCTGATAAGCATTGGGGAGAAGGAATTGACCCCTTTGTTGGAAATGGAATAAACACTAGGAGTATGATTTAGGTCCTGGGATTCAGGTCTGAGAGTAAGTCAAGACAAGGAAAGGCATCAAAAATGTTGAACAGATTACAGGATGGATTTTAGGGACTTAATTGAACCCTTGACTATGATTCAGTTACGAGAATGTGGGGAAGGATGGAGCCCGTGGGTAGAAACAGGATGTCTCAGTTGAATCAAGAGCAGTCATCTGAATAGAATGCCAATTTTAAAATGAAGTATGTATTTATCACTTAAGTGGGATGTTTCGTTATCATGGCTACGTGAGAAGAGAAACGCAAATACCATTTATTGATAGCCTGCGGTACACCAGGTACTTGCTAGGGTTTTTAATCCATCGTTTGATTAATTTTAATGGATCTGAATATAAGAGCACAACTTTTCTCTGAGAAGTGTAACCAATTTTCAAAATACCATTTATCTATTTTCTTCCTCTGGATTTCAGTTTTGGGTTCGTAATGTTGCAGATGTAGTGTCTGCTACTCCAGAATTTCCCCATTTCCTGGGTGAAATTTAGATGTTCATCTGCTTGATTATTTAGCCACTAGGAAGAACTTCCTGTCCCTCACTTTTATTCTCTCTAAATTAAAAAAATTCAGGAACTTTTTTTGTTGTTGTTGTTAATACTAAATTTTAAGTAGTTCTGAAGAAACAAATGCTTACTTGAACATAAAGCTTTTTAAGACATTTTTTATGTGCCTGAGCAATTTTGAGTTTGTTTTAGGAAAATTCCTATCTATGGTACGTTCAATGATTACCTAATTTGTGAGCATCTATTTTAATCAAAAAAATTTTAGTTACTCTTCAAGACAACTTATAGACTAAAACAGAATTACCTTCTTTTTTCTTTCATTTTTTTTTTTTCTTGTTTGTCTTGGACAAACACTAATTAGCTGCTGGATAAAGGAGAAGTTACAAGGTACTTGTCCTCAAGAAGCTGACAGTTTAGAGGAAGGAAGAAGATATGGAATAATATTATGATAAAATATTTTACATCGTATGATAGTGAATTGGGCAGGGGTTGAATAGAGTTCGAAGTAGGGATTGGCTAATCCTAATAGGGACCCTCAGAAAAGCGTGAGTTGAATATTGGAAGATGCGGAAGTTTTTAGTAGAAAGCATAGAGAAGGAGAGGGGTCAAGGGCACCCTAGCCCGAGGGAGAGACATGGTGTAAAGGCTTGGAAATGATGGAAAAACATTATGTGTTCAGAGGATTCCGAGTAATTTAGTGCGACTGGAGTTGATGGTGTGAGATGGAGCCAAGTGGGAAATGAGGCAAAGGTCAATGGCTCTCAAATTTTAGCCTGCAAACCAGAAGTTGTAGTGTCCCTTAGCAATTTGCCGCCTTCTCATTAACGATCTGAATGCGAAGATCTATAGACCTTTGGTTTTTTGTTTTGCTTTGTGTTTTGCGAAACACTGTTTTGAGGAGCAGGGACACGCAGAAGAATTTTAAACTGGGATGGCACTGTTGTATTTTGTTGGATTGTTCACCCTGGCAATGGGACAAAGGGTGATAGGAAACAGCACAAGGTTAGAGGTACTACATTCTTTAGGCAACAGGCTAAAATGCTGCAACAGGGATCACAATATATGCAAAAAATAAAGATGATGATGATGATGATGATTAATTTTTTAATGTAACTTTCTGTAGTTGAATAGCCCGGGGCTGCAGGGTGGCGCTGCCATCCTAGATCGGTGGCTCCTAAGGCTTGTCTAGGAATTGTCAGTAGGAAAGAAGGACAGTGGGAACGAGAGAAAGCCTATCATAAATATTTTTAAAGAGCTTCTCTGAGATTATATTTATATACCTTTGGCCTGAATGTAGTCACATGGCCATACCTCAGGCCCAGGCCCATACTGATAGTCAAGTGTGCCCTTGGGAAGACAGATTAGGCTCCAGGCGTGCACATGAATGTATACTTAGGGCTGTCTGAATGGCAGATTTCAAGGTCATAGCTATTGGGCCCATCCAGATGAACCATGTGGCTGGCTCACTGCCTTAGGAGGGGTACAGCTGGAGGCTCAGGACAGGGACACTGTTGCCTAAATCTAAGAGTGGTATTGTCCATAAGAAAGTAGCTGGGAGAAAGCCAGAAGGTGAAACTGAAGGAGCAAGAGGAAATAATGAAATGAATGGAGAGTCAAAAGCTAGGGAAGGTATGGTGGTTGATTTTATGTATCAATTCAACTGGACGACAGGATGCCTGGATAGCTGGTTAAACATCATTGGTGGGTGTGTCTGTGCTGGTGTTTCCAGAAGAGATTAGCATCTGAACTGATGGATCAGAGTAGAGTGGATGCCAACTCTTCCTCCCCACTGGCAAGTGTGGGTAGGCATCATCCAACCTGTTGAGGGCCCTGATAGAACAATAAAGTGGAGGAAGTTTGGATTCTCGCTCAGCCTGACTGCATGAGCAGGTCTTGGTCTGGGACCTACACCCTTGATACTCCTGGTTCCCAGGCCTTTGGGCTCTGACTCAAATTTACACCACCGGCTTTCCTTGGTCTTCAGCTTGCAGGCAGCAGACTGTGGGACTCCTCAGCCTCCATATCACATGAATCAACTTATAATGCCATGTAACAAGCCTCCCCAAAGTCACTGGTGTAAACCCACTGTGCTCACAGATTCTATGGGTCAGGGACTCAAGTAGAGTATGGCATGTTTCTGCTCCATGATACCTGGGACCTTACCTGGGGAGACTTGAAAGAAAGCTGTGGGTGACTCAATGGGACTGGGGACTGGAATCATCCGCAGGTGACCTCGCTCACATGTCTGGTGGTTATGCTAGTTGAATGTTGGGACCTCAGCTGGGCATTGCTCTGAACTATCTACATATGGCCATTGCAGGTGATCTCGACAAATGGGGTGCCTTGGGGGTCCTCACAGCATGACTGGGTTATAAGGGCAAGCGCCTCAAGAAACAAGACACGGAAAATGCCAGTTTCTTAAATTCGGGGCCTAGAAACCAGCACAGATGCACTTCTGTCATATTTTTTTTTGTCAAGCAATCACAGAATCCAGATTCAAGTGGAGGGGACCTAGATCTCACCTCTTGATGGGGAGAGGGGTAAAGAATTTTGGAGCCCTGTTTTAAAAACTGCCAGAGACATACATAGAAGCACCCCGAACTCAACTTCTCTGCATAATGCAAATGGAGGAACTATTTCAGTTTGTTGAAAGATTATAAAGCAGGAAGATGAAGTAGGCAGAACCCACATCAGGATGGCTGAGGGATATAGGAATAAGAATGTCTAATACTGCGTATTTAGTCACTGTACTTCTGCTCTGAAAACTCCCTAAGTCATTAGTACTTTCTACCACACAAATGCTCTCTCCCTCTCTGTGTATGTGTGCATTTATGTGGTGGTGAGGAACTAGGGAAATAGAAATGAAGGGGAAGGAATTGATGGGATTGGGTTATTATGGTTTGGCACAGGAGAGAGAGCGAGAGCGAGAGCGAGACAGAGAGAGGGAAAGGGCTGGTCTTGGGGGGTGAAATGCAGGCCGGGGGCAAGAATTCTGTAGAAGCAGCAACTCAGAATCATTGCAGGAGCCTGGGGACTCAGGACCGTGGGGACATCTGAAGAGAATGTGAGATAGGGATGGGAATGAACTTCTGGTTGTAGGAGGGGAGGGAGACAGCAATGAGCAGGGGGGAGAAGGTGAAACTATCAGTGAAAGTCTCAAAGGAGAAAGTTTTGTAGAAGAGATCAGAGAAGAAATTGACTGAAATCCCCATCGGAGAGCAGGGAGGAGAGAACCCTCATCTGTGCTGCCAGGTTTGAGAATAAACTTCTTGGGTGTGATGGGGTTGCAGGGGAAAACCAGATTGTGGTTGGGGTAGGAGGATGCAAGGGAGCTTTTGGAGAAGGGGATGGACACAGGGGACAACCTGGGTCCAGAAGAGAGGGTAAGGGTTGTGTAGCTTGTTGGAGGAGGTGAGCACCGTGAGGGTGAAATTATCAGACAGAATACCAGAGGGTTTTGTAGTCTAAGAAGTGGCCAAGAAAAGCTAGGATATGAGGCAAAGGAGTTTTAGTCCGGTAGTGTCTCCAAACATTAGTAGTAGGTTTCAGCCCAGAATCCAGCCGTGGCCTGGAGTCGGGGTTCCACCATTGTGTGGTGGGGTGGGGTGAGGAGGCGGAGTGGGCTAAGCGGGCCTCGGAGCTCCCGCGATGGGTCAGGACTCTGTGTGCACTGAGGCTTGCTGGTCAGCCAGGTGGTCGTCACTCTCTGGAGGTGGTCGGGTAAATCTATCTTCAAATCTCTTAAGATTAAGAGATTCTGAGTATTTGGAATTTTAGCAGAAGCTATGTCATGGCTCTCTCTATTCCTTTTATGTGATAGCTGGGTTTTTGTTGTTATTACTAGTGAAATTTTATTATTCTACATGTCATTCTCTTAGAATATAAGAACAAGGTCTTCCTTGAGCTTCAGAACATGCCACTGTATTATTCTACACTTCTTAGTTCTCTAAATCAGGGGCAAACTACAGCCCTCGGGCCAAATCTGGCCATTCCTATTCATTTGTGCATTGTTGACGGGGCAGGTGTGAATTATTACAACAGAGACTGTCTCTCCTTAAAGTTGAATGTATTATATTTACTATCTGGCGCTTTACAGAAAGAGTTGCTCACTTCTGCTCTAAAGAGTTTCTTGGGCCTTCTTTCTACCTGTCCTTCTACATATGGAGGAGCTCTTTGTATAATTATATATCTTCTATTAACTAGTGTACAGGTCATGAGACATCTCCTTTCTATAATGGGCTTCTTCCCTGTTAACTCCTAAAATCTAACCAGCCGTTTCATGACTTGATTATTTTGCCTTCCTAAGAAGATGTTGCTACATACCCTGAGCTCTCACATTCTCCTACCGTCTTACTACTTTAGAACACCCAGTAGAAGACAGATACGAAACGAGATGAGCTGCACACCTCAGATCTTCTGGTTGTACCATTTTGAGGGAATAAGTGCTATTGCACGGACAAATAAGCCCATATTTCAGTACTAAGAAGCATCTACCTGACAATGTAGAAACTCTATCCCTGATTGTTTTTTTCCCATCCCCAGTCAGTATCTCCAAAAGACCCCAAGACATGTTTTGTGTATCCATAGTAGTTTGGACTTGAGCGGTGCTATAGGAGTTGGCGCTCCTGTGTGGAATGAGAAGTCAGTTGCTCCTGTAGGGGTCATGTGCCATTTTTTGGTCACCATGACTGTACCCTAGATTTGTTTTTTTTTTTGAAACCAGACTACCCACATCTCAGACATGCAGTTTGAGTAGGATTGACCCAATCTTGAAATTCTGATTATCCTTTTTTTTAAAGATATATTTATTTTATTTTAGAGAGAGGGAGAGAGATTGAGAGAGAGCTGGGGGGAGGGGCAGAGGACGAGGGAGAAAGAATCTTAAGCAGACTCCGAGTTGAGTGCAGAGCCCGACGTGGGGCTCAGTCTCATGACCCTGAGATCACGACCTGAGCTGAAACCAAGAGTTGGGTCCTTAAGCGGCTGCGCCACCCTGGTGCCCCCAATTTCTGATGATCTTAAACCAATCGACGTAATTCATGTTTGGCCATAAAGAGTGTTTGGATATGGACACTTAAGCCAGCCAGAGCCCATAAAATGTGAAGTTTGCTTGGACTTTTGAGAGAGAGAAGTTTTTTCTTTCTTCTAGAAGGACTACTTGAAGTTATATTTTCTCTTCTCCTGAGTGGTGGGGACTGAATCACAGCAGACATTTTTTTTTTTTTTTTTTTTTTACTTGAGGCTAAAGTTCTCGGGGGTGCTCACTATGGGGCAAATGAGGATGGAGCAAAACCTATGGAAGACAGAGTGGCGAGACAGAGAGGAAACAAGTCTTCTGTGAAACTGTTTAAGCAGCAATGCCAAAGGTTGCTTAAAATTTACTTTATACTTTCAGTCTTTTGTACCAATTAAATCCCTTGTGGATTTTTGCCCGTTTGAGATGGATTTTTGTTTATTTTTATTCACAGACATCTGGGTGACACAGTTCCTTTTAGTGTGTGTGTTAAACAAACGTGCTGGTAGTGGGAGCTCCCATAGCAGAGCTGGTGAAATGTCAAGTAATAGAGTTGATTTTTAATACATTATTTATTTCTAGGCACACAAAAAAGCCCTGGTGATTTTTTGTGAGTTTTGAGTGCCAGTCACCATTCTGTACCCAAAACCACTCTGCCTGTTCACCCACAATTTCTAAGGCTGGCTGAGTTGGCTGGGCTTTTCTTTGGTCATGTAATCAGTATTCCCAAGGCCCTTCTATATAACTTATTGATCAAACCATCCTTTCTTGGTACCCCCTTCGTTAGAGTATGAGCTGAGGCACTTTGGTTACAAGAAACACAATCTAATTTGGTTTGTTTAATACAAAAATAATTTATTAGAAGCCTTTAGATGTATCTTACAAACCCTCAAGTTATAGGTAATCGTTGGGCCCCAGAAAAGGACTAAATAAAGCATGATCTATAGAGAGCCCTGACACTTTTCCTTCATTTCTCTACTTTGTACATTCTGCCTTTTGTCTCCAGGACACTTCACTCCTAAGTTATATATAAAACAGCTCTGATGTGAACAGACTCGACTTTTTCTGTGTTCCAATTCTACATTCTCAGATGCAACAATCTAGTTGGTTCTGTTTGCATCACATATTCACATTTAGTGGAACAAACTCTAATCACATGTGATGTCCCATGACACACGTGTGCTGTCAGGGGCCTCTCTCATGGAGGTATTGATAGAGCAGTTCTCAGAGGAAAGCAAAGTTATTATGAGGTGGGCTGATCCCACAGGAATCGTACCCTGAGAAGTCATTTTGGCCTGAGCTCTGTTTATGAATGGGAATTTCTTCTCCTTCCCTACCCCTAGCCCCACCACCAGCAAGGTTTTTAGCCCATATCCATCAGTGGTTACAAATAGATAAATAATGCTTTATTGTTTGGTCAGGTAGTTCAGAATCTCAGCTTCAGCCTAGCTTGGAGGAGCTCTAATGCATGGGCCTGGTTTCCTTCAGAGAAATAGTGCAGGTGGTCTTTTTTTAGGAGAGTTAGTGAAAGAGCAATAGAATAACTTGGGGGCTCTTTTAAAACTGAGGGGATGAGGGGCACCTGAGTGGCTCAGTTGGTTAAGTGTCTGCCTTTGGCTCAGGTCATGATCCCAGGGTCCTGGAATCGAGTCCCACGCAGGGCTCCCTGCTCAGCGGGGAGCCTGCTTCTCTCTCTGCCTCTCCTTCTGCCCCTCCTCCTGCTAATGCTCTCTCTCTCTCTCACTGAAATAAAGAAATAAAATCTTTAAAAAAAAAAAAAGTACTTTAAATGGTAGGAATTGTCTCTAGCAAGCTAGGTAATGAGTAGAATTTCGGATGGTGGGTTTGGCCCCTGGGGATCTAGCCCCGCATGCAGGGAGCCTGCTTCTCCTTGGCCCTCTGCCATTCCCCCAGCTTGTACTCCCTGGCTCTATCTTTCTGTCAAATAAATAAATAAAACTTAAAAAAAAGTAAAAGAAACTGAGGGGATGAGATTGCAATTCATTTTTTTTTCACACTCAGGTAGCAGGCTACATATATCTATAAATTGATATATATAGATATACGTGTATACATAGATATATGTATATCTACATCTATCTATCTATCTATCTATCTATCTATCTATCTATCTATCTATCTAAAATATGTAGGCCTTTTGTCTCCTGAGCTGGTTAACATGTTGTAGAGCATTGTCTCCTAATTCATGACTGTAAGTTTGAGAAAGCATTCTGTTTAGCATAACTTTCTCTGCTTTATAGACATAGAATATATACATTCATATTAGAAATGCTTGTTATTGGTTATAAAAGTAAAGATTTAAGTATGTGATTTTGTATAAATGTTGATCAACCATGGCTGGAAAGACAACTCTGAGTATATTACCTGTTGAAGGATCAATGATGCCATTTATATGCATGAGACACAGCATTACTGTTCTACCTGTGGATATTATGTTGATCCTATTTGTCTAAATTTGTAGGTTGCCAAATGTTACTTATTTTTTATTGAATCCAGAACCAAAAGAATTCATTATAGCTGAAACACTTAATACTCTTCTGAAAAAAATTTTTTATTTTAATGAATAATATCAGTATATACTTTTATAGGACAATGCCTATATTTCATAAAAGTGGATGAATCTCTAACTTCCAGCAATACATTATTATGAGCAATATTTGTAAAATGTACAATAATCACTAATACTATTTTAAAAGGTTTATTGAACCAGTTTTGAATGTCCTCAGTGATATGTTTATCCTAGATCTATATTTAAAACTATCTCTGAGCCTGCGTGGCTCAGCCCATTAAGTGTCTGACTCTTGGTTTTGGCTCAGGTCATGATCTCAGGGTTGTGAGATCAAGCCCCACGTGGGGCTCTGCGTTCAGTGGGGAGTTGGCTTGAGATTCTCTCTCTCCCTCTTCCCCTTCCCCATTTGCGTGCATGCTCTCTCCTCAAATTAATATATCTTTAAAAAAAACTGTCTCATTAATTTTAAGCCATGAAAGTATCTTCTTAGTTTTCTTACAAAATATTTATGTGCTAATAAGGAGAAAAGGGAGGAGACGAATGCTCGGTTGAAGATCTTTCGCTCCAGACACTGTGCTGGTTGTGTACAACACACTGGGAAACAAGGCAAAGGTGGTTCTTAGTTGGAGCTTGCCATCTCAGGAGAAAAAAATAAATTAAATAGAATCAATTAAATGCACAAAAGCAAATGTTCAGGTAAGCACCAGGATGCAGGGCAATATCAGGGACTGTTAGGGACCCCTTCCGGTCACGGTTGGCAGAAGTTAGAAAGGAGTGGAAATTACCCTGTTCAGCAAGTTGTAGCAGAACAGCTTTCACTGAGTTGAAATGACCTTGTAATTATTTCTTATTGTTAATAATATCTCAAATGCAGTGTGACTGTTCATGTAGTCATAATCTAGTTAGAGTCAAGAAAACAACCAAAATGGTAACCCCGATGATTACAATCTTAGAAAAGTACAGGCTTTCTTGAATGCGGCTCCTTTCCTCAGCAGAACAGATCTCTCCCTTCTTGAAAGCAGGTCTTCATCATCTTTTCCTTCCGTCCCCCTCCCCTGCTTTTGTCCTTCTGCCTCATCGAAGGCTCTTTCTCAGGTCCTTTTGAAGAGCTTCTCCTCCGCTCCAATTCCTATCGATGAGCTTTGTCTTTGGCCAGTGCTTCTCACCCAGCGGCAATTGCGTATGCCCAAGGGGAACGTTGAGCAATGTCTGGAGATGCAAGGGGGAGGGGTTGCTACTGGCATCCGGGGGGTAGAGTTCAAGACTGCTGCTAAAATACCCTACCACATCTAGGACAGCTCTCCCACAAAAAAACAAAACAAAAAACCCAAACCCAAAACAAAAAACCCCAAAACAAAACAAAACAAAAAACCCAAATCCAAAACAAAAAACCCCCAAACCAAAAAAATAATTGTCTGGCCTAAGGGTGAGAAACCCTCTAAATTTAATAAACTAAACTCTTCCCCTACATGGTCTCATTGAAACTCTCAGTATTTAGTACTATTTTGTGTTTCAAACTCCCACACTCACAGCTTCAATCTGGATCTCTTTCCGAGGCTCCTTGCACAGCCGCTCCTCCTTGTGCTTTCTGCACATTCTCCTTTTCTGTTCCCGGTACCATTATGCATCCAGTTTCTCCGGCTGAAATCTTAGGGCCGTCTTTAATTCCTGTTTCTTTCTTACCTGCCAAATCCCATCCAAGACATCCAAGTTATCTCCCACCTTCAGTGGATGTCTAATCCAACCACTTCTCATCGCTTTTACCCAAACCTTAAGTCTCATTTGCAATACAGAAATACTGATTCTCAAAATAGCAATTAGGTGAACTTGTGAGAACAAATCAAATCATGTTACTCCCCTGCTTCCTTTCTTCATTGTGAAAATCCCTCCTAAGTGTGACCTAGGAGGCGTGTGTGAACCTACCTTGTCTCCTGTCTTTCTCCCCTTGGTTCACATACAGGGCTTCTTTTTTTTTCTTTTTATCTTTGGTTTTCGGTAGTTCGACTATAATGTGCTTAAGCATGATTTTCTTCGTATTTATTGTGCTTGGGGTTCAATGAGCTTTTAAAATCTGCTATCGTGGTTCTTACCAGATTTGGGAAATTCACAGTTATCATTTCATGGAGTGTGTTATCTGCCGTATTTTCTCTCTTTTTGCCTTCTGGGACTCCAGTCTTATAGGTTAGATTTTTCTGATATTCTCCCACAGCTCTCTGAGGCACTCTTTATGTCTGTCGGTCTGTATGTATTTTCAGTTTTTCTCTCTTCTTTAGATTGGATACTTTGTACTGGTCTCTCCTAAAGTTCTCTGAGTCTTTCCTCTATCATTTCTATTTAGCTGTTGAGCCCATCCAGTAAAGTTTTTATTCCACATATTATGTTTTTCAGTTACCAAATTTCCATTTTGTTTTTCTTAGTAGTTTCTTTTTCCCTCCTGAGGTATCTTACTCTAAATTTTCAGAGCACATGTTCCTTTTACTTCGTTGAATAGAGTTGTAATAGCTCTTTAGAACCCTTCCCTGTTTATTCTAACATCTGGATCATCTCGTGTTGATCTGAATTATCGTCTTATCTCTTAAAAATGGGTCACATTATACAGATGCTTCATATGTCCAGTTATTTTAAATTGCCCCCCCTGGACACTGTGAATGTTATGTTATTAGTGTCTCTGGATTCTATTATATTCCTCCAAAGAGTGTTACTATGTTTGTCTTGGGAGAGAATTAACTCTGGTTGGACTCAAACTGTCAATTGTGCCTCTTGGGAAGCTACTGCAGTTCTAATCGAGTCCGTTTTCCTTAGCTTGCCCATAGCGGGACAACTTGGAGTCGGCCCTGGCCATGTGAGGTGCGGTTTAGGGCTTAGCCAGAGATTTGGGCAGACTGTACATACAGCAGTTGGGGTTCCGTCTCTCTGGCCCTCTCTTGGCTGGTGTTCCTTGCTCACTTTCCAGCCACTGTGATTGCCTGGATTTCTATCATCTAGTGCTTCGGTCCTAAAAAGATTGAGTTTTTTAAAATTGGAATTTAGTCACTTTATAGATGGGCTGCCCTCAGACTAAAAGCCACAGAGATGGGAAACGAACCCTATGGCTTTTCCCTTCTTCTAAATAGTGACTCCGTTCCAGAATCTTTCCTCTTTCATTCACTCCCTAGAGCTTTCAGGTCATCGAACGTTGCATTTTGTCCAGAGTTAATGGTTGCGCTCTGTTGGTGGCACCGTCATACTGACGGTGGGACCCTTCTTCCTGTTTCTTGGACATAAAAGTTTATTACCACTTCAGGGCAGGACACTGGAGAGGGCACTGAGTGGGTGCTGTTCGACCCTCCACTTAATATCAAGTCCTTTTGAAGTTCTGGAATAAAGCACAACAGAGAGTGGCATGGTTAGGCTGCTGCAACCCGGGTACTATTAGTGCTGTCGTAGTGGCCAGGTCTCTTTCTGCGGCAGGTGACAGAAGAGGCTGAGGTAGATCCAGGCTTCACTCCGAGCTGTCGAGTGCTGTGGCACCCGCAGGCCCTGCGTCCTTGCATCATTAAATTCAGTTCCAGCAGGACAGAGAAAGCTTTGCTTTCCTGGAGGCCCCAGCAAATATCTTCTTGCATTTCTTTCTTGTGACTGGCTGCCTATTTCTGACTCAATCACCGTGCTGACAGGATAGGATGCTATGTTTTAACCCATCTAGACTCATCACTGTATATACGTATATACGTGTGTATGCCTGTCGATGTCATTTGAATGGCATGTGTGTGAGTGAGGGACAGGTGAAACTGACAAGGAAATTCCAGAAGGGGGAACGGATACCCGCCAGTTCCCAGCAGACCCAATGCCATTGTCATGATTCTTGCTGGATTCATGGACCTCAGTATTTTTCATTCCAGCTAGGTGAAGGAAAACATTTGACTCAGTCAGAACTGTTTCACCACATAACATTTTACAAACTCTTATCACTTTCAGAATTTATGGCAAGAAGATAATCTCAGAAAAGGTAGGAGGAGCAAGTTTACCAGTCTAACCTTCCTACTCTTAATTCCAAGGTCCTCTTTTCGTCTGGTGAGCATTTGGTATTTTATGACATGTAACATCTACTCCGGTGATCCTGAAATATATCTTGATCTCAGTGTCTTGGTACCAAGGGCTCTTTTCTCCCTCAACCATCAATAAAGCTGGTTTGTGCTACAAGTACAGAAATCCTGTAAGTTGACTAGGGGAGAGTAAATGTTTGAAACAAAAGGAGAATGTATACTATCAACTAGCCATTCTATTTTAAAACTCTTCTTTATTATAAAATAAAGCACAGAAATAGAAAAGCCTTGGATTTAAGTGTATTTGACTAGTTGCAACTCATTAACAGTCATTGTTATTGAAGCTCAGACTGTCCCATGTTTAGCCAGTAGAGATCGCTTGAAATTGACTGCTGTGTTAGACTAAATTGTGTCTCCCCCTTGCCACCCCCACCCCCGAATTCCTAAGTTGAAGCCCTACCACCCAATATGGCTCTATTTAGAGATGGGGCCTTTAAGGAAGGAGGGAAGGTTAAATACAGTTATGAGGATGGGTCCTACTCCAATATGACTGGTGTCCTTATATGAAGAGAGAAAAGATACCAAGAGTACACATGTGCTAAGAAAAGGCCATGGAAAGACACAGAGAGAAGATGGCTATCTGCAAGACAAGGAGATAGTTCTCAAGAGATACCTAGCTTGCCAGCACTGTGATTTTGGACTTCCAGTGTCCAGAGCCACGAGAAAATAAATTTCTGTTGTTAACTGACCAGTCTGTGGTATTTTATGACAACCCTAGCAGGCTAACATAGCTCCTGAATCCTTTTCCTGAGACCCGGCTAGTTATTTGATAGCTTCTTTGCTATCTGGTAGATAAGATGCTTTAGCTAGTTTGTCATCTTCTGTATTTCCTGCCCCAGACCTAGAATTTGGCATTTCTTTAGGAAGCACTCATTTCTTCTTGAGAGAAATGATGCTGCAAGACGATAATCTGGGCACAAGGGATGCCCTTTGCCACTCAGTTGGTCATTGTTTCTAGGCCTTTTCAGTGAAGCTAGGAAATACGTATTTTTGAAGGTAAAATTTTTCATAATTTCATATTGATTCTTCAATTCAAATTCAAGATTACAGAATTCTACTTTACTTCTTCATGTCTCTGTATCCTTTCTTCCACACTAAACAATCCTGATTTTCAAAGATACAGGATAGAATTAGAGAACAGAATTTGAATACTCTGTAATTATTTGTCTTATCTCATATCATACCACAAACAGTTGTAGCATAACATAAAATACAGTTTTAGTATTTTTCCTGTTTTCTTCTTCCACAGCTAATGTTACCAGCAATATTTATTGTTACTGTCTTTTAAATCCTTTCATTTTTTGATTTTTCAAAATTTCTTTTTTTTTTTTTTTTTATCTTTTCCTTTCCTCAGGCATTACCTTTGTGTGACTGGATCCTGTTTCGCTCTGTTTTAGTTTTCATCTCCGAATTTTTTCTTTCATCTTTATTTCTTTCCTGAGTGTGGTCGCCTCATAGCTGAGGTGTTCTGATTCTGATTTGCGTTATTCTTTCATTATCTTTGTTTTTTTTTTTTAGGTGTGTATCTTTCTAGCATGCTTTCTTTGTCCGTGGGGATATTATTCTGTTCATTATTGTCTTTTTTATTATGATAACTCTGTGTGAGATTTGACTTCAGTATTTTTTATTGTTCATTTTATATGAAGTATTTTTTTTGGACATTTAGATTGAGACAGGCTTCAGGAAAGCTTTCCTACTTTACAAAATGACTTCTGTTTCTGTGTAGCACTTAAAAATATGGATGCTTATTTTCTGAAATTTCTTGGCTTTATTTCCCTTCTCACATTGGTCTAGACCTTCTTTATGTTTCTTGGATCCCTATTCTGTTGAATTTTGATCCCACTTCCAGAAGTTTCTCTTCTGTGTGGAGTTTTGTCCTAGAAAAGAGCCTGCTCCATATGTTTTGAGAGTTCACAGAGGTCTGGATTGCTCCAGACCATTCTCTCCCTTCTATCGTGGGTCCTTTGCACACACCCAATAATCAAGAGGGCTAATTCTTCCTGTTTCAGCTGCTATTCTCAAATTGGCCCTCTGTCCTTTCCTGTGAATTCTGTTGGCTATTTTGGGGGTTCTCCTGTACTCAGGTTCTTCAGACATTATCCCACTGCTTCATTCTTCTACCTGCTGTCCAGACTCTGATACCGTGAAAATCTATGGCTGTTGTTAGTTTCCCTCCACCTTGTTTATATTTTGAAATTGTGGGAATACTCTGTCATCTAGTTTTGTTACATTTCTTGGATTTATTTTCTAGTTGTTTCATCTGGTTCATGTGGGGATTTGGAGATAGTGAAAACCATGCCTTCACGGGCTGCCATCTTTCCAGAATGCCTCCCAGTGCTACTATTTTAACACATTTAAAAAAAATCGTCCATAAGCAGGGAGATGGCTGTAACAGTTTCTCAGGTTGGAGAACAGAAAAGAAGACATATTCACCAATACTGCCACTTCTGGATGAGAGAAGAGGAAAAGCCCCCAAAATTCTGGTTGAAGGTCCCTTCAATGAGAAGCCTGCTGTTTTATTTTTAATTTCATTCGTTTTTAGTAATTGAATTCTCGAAAAGCTTGATTTTTTTGTTCAGAAACAGGATTACTGCCTCTGAGCCTGGGTCATGTCCTCTTGCTGTTTCATAGCATCCTTAGTCATGCCATGTTCTTTGAAGCCAGACTTTGAAATATTTTAAAAATAAGTCTTGTTACCTATATGGTGTCTGTTTGGGATCCATCTGGCTTTGCTTTCTTAGGATGCTTGTTCTGTTTACGATGGGGGAACTGTAGCCTCCCATGTTGGGTGTTTTATCAACAAGC
This sequence comes from Phoca vitulina, assembly GCF_004348235.1. NCBI lineage: Eukaryota > Metazoa > Chordata > Mammalia > Carnivora > Phocidae > Phoca > Phoca vitulina. The sequence goes on along the minus strand of NW_022589708.1, from coordinate 18,440,424 downwards.
AACTTATTATGTCCTTTGTGCTTATACTGTGAGCAAAATGTAAGATACGGTCCTTTCCCTGAGGGCGTTTGGTTCATCTTGTCTGTCTTTTGGACTGATACAGTAGGAAGCCAGAGAACAGTGTCTTGTGGACTCTTTCCCTCCACTGCTACCCCAACTCTGAATACTGATGAACATATTGTGCCAATTAAACATAACTAGATCTTTGAATTTACGGTCCTGATTTGGTTTGGAGTTTAGTGTTACGTTGTCATTATCAACGTCCAAGATTCTAAATGAAAGTTGGGATTAATCAATATAGATCCTCATCAACTCGAGGGATGTATTTGCTTCTGAGTGGTCTACATTGCTGTCCATGCTTACTCAGCTGTGAGACGTGATAGGTTCTCTCCCACATTATGTTTAAAATAGCAGTCAAGGGAACTTGTAGTACCTTTCTTTTTTTTTTAAGTATTTATTTTTAAAATTTTATTGATTTATTTGAGATAGAGAGGGAGAGAGAGAGAACATGAGTGGTGGGGAGGGGCAGAGGGAGAGGACTGAGCAAGGAGCTGGACGTGGAGCTTGATCCCAGGACCCTGAGACCATGACCTGAGTGGAAAGCAGGTGCTTAACCAACTGAGTCTCCCAGGTACCCCTTGTAGTAACTTTCTAATTGTACTTCCCACCATTTAAAATTGGGTGAAAGTGCAAATGGCGACTCTATAATGTTATATTTTAGCCTATTTTGTTTTTGAGTAAAACTCCTCAGATGGTTCCTAACCAAAAATTTAGTTTCTTGTAACTGACCAAACAGATGACTTCTTTCAAGAAGAAGAAGAATCCAAACAAGAATCAAAAATGGCCAGTTATGTTTGTAGATGAACTATTTATAGATTTAAGACTCCAGCTTTCTTCTCAGTAGAGTGATGGTGAAGAAGACAGTTTGGGAATCACTGCCAATTTTCAAACACCAGCTCCGCCATTTTGTAGTGCATAGGTATGTGACAGTGGGCAGTTTTCATTCTATCTCCATTTCCTCATATGTAAAATGTGATAGTAATGGTCCCTACACCATAAGGTTAATGTGAGGATTAAGTGAGATAATGTATATATACAATGGATCCTCAACTAGTGGTTTGATGGATAAAAATGGAGTGTCTGATTTTTTAGGCATGGTACTGGTCAACTGGGATATAAAAATGAGCAAAAATTGGGGCGTCTGGGTCTCAGTCAGTTAAGTGTCCAACTCTTGGTTTCGGCTCAGGTCATGATCTCAGGGTCCTGGAATTGAGCCCCACATTGGGCTCCATGTTCGGCGGGCAGTGTGCTTGTCTCCCTTTCCCTTTGCCCCTCCCCCTGCTTATGCTCTCCGTCTCTATAATAAATAAATAAATCTTTTAAAAATGAGCAAAATTCCTTCACTTGGAGCTTTACAGTTAGATGAGGGGACTAATTAATTAGCAATCACATGAAGGAATATAATGTTGTGACCACAATAAATGCAATAGAGAGGCATGAGGCACTTTAGGGGCATATAATAGGGAGAGGAGCTGTCTGGGAGATTAAGGAAAGTTCCTGTGGGAAGACCGAGTTCAAATGTAAAGAAAAATATATGGGAATGAATTCAGAGAAGGTGTGTGTTTGCCACATGTGTGGGTGAGCACATGTAGGATGAGAGTGTCCCATTCAGAGAGATGAGCATGGAGAGTGGTTCTGACGCAAGAGGGCACTTGGTGACTATAAAGAACTGAAGAGGCCAGTGTGTGAAGGGAAGGGTACAATGGGCAGTGTTACCTGAGATGAGGCTGGAGCAGGCGGGAGGGAACGAGTGTTCACAACCTGGGGGCCTTTCTAGGCTATGTTTAGGAATGTGGTCTAGCAAACCATGTTAGGTGTTTAAATTCTGGAGAGACATTTGCAAAAATCTATTATTGTTGTTTTTGGGTTTTAAAAAAAGATTTATTTATTTACTTGAGGTGGGGAGGGGCAGAGGGAGGGAGAGAATCTCAAGCAGACTCCCTACTGAGCATGGAGCCCCCCAAGGGGCTAGATCTCACTACCCTGAGATCATGACCTGAGCCAAAATCAAGAGTCAGCCATTAACTGACTGAGCCACCCAGGCGCCCCTATTGTTGTTACTGTTATTATTATTTTTATTCCTTAGCAGTCCTTTGCATACTAAATATGTTATATACATTAATGTTTATTTATTGATTCTTTCCTCCAATCTCTATTATTGTTCTTCTCTGAATGCTTAATTCCTCATTCCTTCCACTTAGGAATAAAGCTGAGGAGATAGCTTTGTTTTCTTTCACTCAGCTTTACTATTTGAAGTGGAATTTGCTTTTGTATAACTTTAGGCAAGATAAATGAAAAACAATTGCCAAAATATTACCTGCTGTGACACACATAAATATTTTATACCTCTTCACCTTTGTGAAATGCTCAAATGCTGTCATTTGTTATTTGTCTAACTTAAACAAACCAAAACCAAAACCATTAGAAATTTTGGTGTCTTGTGTTGGCAGGAAATTCAGACTGATTTCACATGTTTTGAACTTACCCAGAACCAACTTTTGGAATTCAAGGCCTGCGGTCGACTCTGCGTGACAAGGGGGGAATTTGACAGTGTGTGTGTGTGTGTGTGTGTGTGTGTGTGTGTGTGTGTGTGTGCGCGCGCGCGCACGTGAATATTTTGTATTTGCTGATCTTCTCTTGATCAGTGAAGGGCTAACCTGGATGCTGTGAAACTCCCCAGATATCAGTAAGGCCACATTTTTCCTACCCTAAAATAAGGAAATAATGTATTCTATTAGGACATGTAAATAAAATTATCCTGAGCTTTACATAAAACCTGAGTGGCCTTGGGATGCCCTGGGGCTCATACCATGATGCCCCATCAGTGTTATCCTTCATAGCACCATCCATGCTGCGCCCCTTTACCTCTCCATTCTCTAGGACACCTGCTGTGTGTAAAGGTGCCTGCCCAGTCTTGTTCTGTAATTTGCCCATTATTGTTGTACTGGTAAACTTGGTTGGGTTTACTTTTTTTGTATTTGTATATTATTCTGGTATAACATGAGGTTTTGGCTTATCTAGGATGAGAGTTGTTAATCATATTAGCATTTTTCTAACCACAACTATTAACATATGTATAATAACTTCACCTTTCATCTAATATGCATCTTCCCAGAAGTTTTCTGAATACAGTTGTAAAACTAAAAAGTACTTTTAAGGGGCATCTGGGTGGCTCAGTGGGTTAAGTGGCTGCCTTTGGCTCAGATCATGATCCCAGCATTCTGGGATCAAGTCCTGTGTCGGGCTCCCTGCTCAGCAGGGAGCCTGCTTCTCCCTCTCCTTCTGCCCCTCCTGCTCATGCGCTCTCTCTCTCACTGAAATAAAGAAATAAAACCTTTAATTTTTTTAAAGATTTTGTTTATTTATTTGACAGCGAGAGAGACAGCGAGAGAGGGAATACAAGCAGGGGGAGTGGGAGAGGGAGAAGCAGGCTTCCCGCGGAGCAGGGAGCCCGATGCGGGGCTCGATCCCAGGACCCTGGGATCATGACCTGAGCCGAAGGCAGACACTTAACGACTGAGCCATCCAGGCGCCCCAGAAATAAAATCTTAAAAAAAAAATAAAAAGTACTTTAAATGGTAGGAATTGTCTCTAGCAAGCTAGGGAATGAGTAGAATTTTAGATGGTGGGTTTGGCCCATGGGGATCAAGATCCCCCATTACATTGTTATTGCTGATAATCACTTATTCCACAAGAAGCACGAGCATTATGGGGAGCTAAGAAATCAGGTGAAGCATCTTCATCTTTATTTGATGTACAAAATTTGATTATTTTCCCCTCAGGAAAAATAATTGTTTTAGCCATATACTTCTGTAAAACATATGTAGATCAAATACTTTTCACTGAATTAACAAAATAAGCAAAAATAAAAATTTCCTGATTTAGCGCTGTACTTATATAATAGTTTGTTTTCTATTATATGTCTAGTTGTTGTTAATAGTAATTAGTTAATTGAGTGGGCATACTTAATATTTGATCAATATGTTAAGAAAATAGTTGAGCAAAGAGTTAATGGTTTAGAATATTTTGTTTCATGGTTGTGTTAATGGACAATACATATATATATTTATATATATATATATTTTTAAATAGCAATTGCTCTGGTAAATCAGTTTCTCACATAGAACGTGAGCCCCTTATATGCAGTACTGATTATTAATGCCTGACATGTAACATGTAATGTTTGTTAAATGAATAGGTAATTATTCTAAAAAATACTGTATCTGTTCCAGGACCCGATCTTCAGGTTTGCATATCCAAAAAACCTACATGTTGCACCAGGAAGATGGAGGAGAGATACCAGATTGCAGCTCGCCAAGATATGCAGCAAGTGCTTCAAACATCCAGCTCGACACTGAAGTTTCTAATATCGCGAAATGCTGCGGCTTTTCAAGGTAAATGTATCTTGATTTCTGAAAGTAAGGAGAAGCCTTGTTAGGCAGTTTTCCTCTTATTATTATACTGGGAAAATTGGCTGGGTTTACTTGTCTTTGCATACCATTATTCTGGTATAAAGTGAAGTTTTAGCTTCTTCTAACCCTCAGAACTTGTTTCCGAGGTCATCCTTGGGCATAAATATTGAGTTGGACTGGGGAAACTGTTACGTTAGTGAAATGGTCCTTGGAAATATATGCCCTTCTAGGGTCCTTCCAGGGTCCCCAGTATTCTGACCTACAGTTTTACTTCAACATGGATGGACATAATTACTAGATTTTAGTGAAGTATTCCATAAAATAAAATCTCATTGCTTTTAACTGGATAGTTATAGATTTGTTTGTAAAAATATGATTTGAAGAAATATTTGTCGAATTTTTCCCCCTGCTACCTCATGTGGTTTTCATAAGAACACCAGTGTAATATATTAAAGTGCAGACAAGTCTGATAAACAGTAAAATAGGATATATTAATTAGATATTTAAGGGTCAGCTAAGACCAGAACTCAACCTTAATTCAAACAGTATGTTCAGAAATAAAATTAATGGGTTATAAAATTACAAGGCACATTGGAAAATAGATGATCTTTTTCTTATTTTAGTCATCATCTCTATAAAATTCCTTATTACTACAATAAAATAGCTTAAGTTATTTTTCCTTTTATAAAGCATTAGCTTTTCTGTATATGATTAGAATGAAAATATCTAGATTACACTACTTTTCACAAATTTATTGCTTTTGTTCAAAGCAAAATATAACTTGTTAGTATTCCTTTTTCTTAAGTATATTAATGTCCATCTATTTAAATAATTTGTGCTTTGTTTACATGCATAACTAAAGCACAAAGCTGATTAATTTTTAAAACTATGCTCATTAAATAAAATAAGTACAATAAATCAGGATAAAATTTAAGTTGAGATGAAATGTAGTTCATGATGAATTGATGATTTTTTTTTTGTGGAAAGTGACTTATCAGATTTTAAGATGTTATTATTTTAGTGATTTTTTTTGGATGTCTTAGAAACAACCTTATTTCTGTTATGGGATATATTCATGTGAAATTGTTGGAGGAAAACATATTGATATGCTTTTTAAGCAAAAATTTGTTATTTTAACTGGCTGAACCAGAACCAGAAGACTTTAACTACACACACAGAGTGATATAATGATTTTGTCTCATGAAAATGACAACATGCACAATATGGATAATACATTGTAGTGATAAAGGGACAGTGAATAAACCAGTTTGACCAGAACAGGAATGGGGAGTGTGGTGGAGACTCATATGCTTGAAAAGGTGAGCTGGACTCACATGGAAGGAGACTTAAAGCATCATCTTGAGTTTGAGAGTCATTAAAGATTTTTGAGTAGGAAAGCTTCATTATGATTTCTCAACTTTTAATGTCAAAACTAAATCCCTTCAAGTAAGAATATTTGGCCAAAGAAGATCATGACCAAAGAAGCCAACTTTTTTGGATAGCAGTGTTAACTATAGAAGTGAAAGAAAGTGCCATCAGTTGCTAATTTTTGGGCATTCAGTGAATGTTCGTGGAACATTTTCTTCTGCCTTCAAAAGATACGGTAACCTTTCACACTTTGCTGGATAAATTGATCAAGATAGAGAGATAGAGTACATTATGGAATGCCTGCCTGGCTCAGTTGGTAGAGCATGCAACTCTTGATCTCAGGGTCATGAATTCAAGCCCCATGGTGGCTGTGGAGCCTACTTAGGAAAAAAAAATATATGTATATGTGTATATATATATATATATATATATATATATATATATATATATATTAGAGAGAGAGAATACATTAAGTTCAAATGATTGGGAAAAATACAAAACCTGAATTATTTAGATTTTTAAGATGGGTTCAGGCTGCTGAAAAATTTTGGTGATATTGTTAAAAGTTTGGTGACAACTAAGTAATAGAAATACATGGCATTGTCTCTATCTACCAGAGTGTCAGGTAATTTTATATACATTAAAATTTTTTCTCTTTAATACATTGTGTTGTATTCAATAGGTTGAGTTTTGCTGTTTACTTAAATATTAATCATAAAAAATGAAAATGGTAGGAACTTTCTTAAATATGACTTGTTATAAATTGTTGTTTTCTGCCTTTGTGAAATGTCAAGCTTTATTTAAGAATCCGGAGAAGGCAAGATAAATTTAGAAGAAGTTTGCCTAAAGGCTAACTTTACTGGAACACATTCTCTTATTTACCTGCTTTTAATTTAATAAATAGAGTAAGTAGCTTTAGGCTTATGTCCATAAAAACAAGCTTAAATACATATGCTGAAAGCAATTTGAGAAATCACATTTACTGTACCATAATTGAGCAGGCACCTTTATCAATAAGTAAAATGCCTACCATCTAGTTTTTGTGCCATCAGAATATCTGAAAACAATTCAGTCTTTATTTTTCTAAGAAGAAAGAAGCCAACACATTTTACTGGGAAACTGTCTGCTTGAGAGAAATTTAATGGGGAAATCAATTCACTTCTCAAATGTTGTAAGTAGATTTTGCTACGTTTTGATATTTTGACTTTTAAATAGTTCATTTATGTCCTCTGCTCCAACAGTATTAACCTGTTTTTTTTTTTTTTTTTTTTAACTGGTATTCTGGGTTATAGAAGACTTTGGACTGGTTGGCAGTGAGATGTAGTATGGTTCCTTCTCTCATGGCTTTTATAGAATCCTGTGGAAGCCTGTTTTTGAAGCAATCCCTTGGATGCGGCTGGTGGGAACGATCACTTGGGTCTGTGGATTTAGTGGGCAGGCACATTACTGTGAGATGAAGAAATTGTTAAAGGGAGGGAGGAAACGGTGCTGGCAACTGGTGCTAGAAGACAGAAGGTTATGCCGTATACAGTCCACATTCAGCCCTGGAAGTTAGCCCTGGAAGGTACATACCAGTAGAGTTGGAATCAGCCTATTGGGACAACTCTTCTATTTTTCTTTTATGGAATTTATTTGTGTTTGTCTCAATCAGATTTTTAAGGAAATCAACAAACAACAAAGCAAAAATTTGTTTTTGGAAGCGTCCGTAATTATGACCTGGGGCTTCACTATATCCTAAGTGTAGTCATTCATACAGGATGGAGCATTTTATAAGCTAAAAGGAACAAACTGATATCTCTGTGTCTGTTGCTGTTCATAAATACGTGGTGCTGTTTGCAAAGAGGAATGTTGGCTTTGTCACAGTGCAGACAATAACTGTTCTTTATTTTCGGGGCTTTATAATGCTCATGAATAAAGCAGAGTAGCCTGAAATAATGCAAAAGAGTTTGCTTCCCTTCAGCTCTTTTACTCTGAGTGTGGGGTTGCTGGCTTTAAAAATATTTTGGAAATATCCTTCATAATGTTTTATTTATTTATACGCTAAAGTATGGTGTGACTCATGAAGAAATAGAGGAAGTTGATAGAAAATATGTCATCTATTGTAAAAAAGCAACTCATGCAGTTTTCAAATTTTTCAGTTTTTTAATCTCCATTCAAATAAGATGCTGCAGTTTATTTTTTTTAAAATAGAAAACTACTAAACAAAATTTTCAGCATCACTTTCAAAAATTAAAAGGAAGGAAAAAATAGAAAAAAGAAGGAGTATTTGGGAGAACACTAATGGAAACTTGTGTTTTGTTGAACGTTGGGAAGGTAAGGTTAAAAAACTACATCTTTCCTTTGAGATGCACTTTTGCCTATTTCTCTTATCTTACAGTAGCTTATGTATTTCTAAAATATATGGTAGATACTAAGTCTTTCTTCTGGAGGTTTCCAGTATTATATATGGCATTTAAAAAGTGTGCATTATTACAAAAGACAGAGTGCTAAATGGTGGAACAGGAAAGACTTAACATTTTTATTTATGATTTCATTCTCTTGGCTGATTAAATTTTCATTTCTCCATTGTAAGTACTTGAAAGATTGGCAAGCTTGTCCTCGTGGGTTGAGATGTGAGATTTAGGAATTTAATAAAAAATACATTCCTATTTTTAATGAAATATAGGAATATGTTCAAAATTAAATATCTTATTTTAAAAAGTAGGTGAATTCAGAATGAGAATGTAACTAATGGATTTTCCTCCTCACACTAACAGATGTTAGCTCCTGGGAAGTGTGTTAGTGTGTAGCTACTGTAAACCTAATGTGAAGTCGAAGGCACCTACATCTATAGTCAAAGGCACAAAGATATAGTGAATAGTGGAATATATATTAATGTATAGGAGAGTAGAGAGATTTATATAAATGTTATTAAGCATGAAGTCCATGAATCTTATTTTATTCACTTCAGCTATGCTTTGACAAAGCTGGATAATACTTAAAATTATTCCTTGGAAGAGCCTTATGTGGAAGGATAAAGGAAGAATACTGTTTTTGACACTGAGAATTACCTGATCGAGAGTTCAAGTGTGAGAGAACGAGTAGCCGTAGGCTGGCAATGTGGAAGAGGCTTGGTTTTCTCCATCTCTAATGCCTAGTAAATATAATGAACTGAACTGCATGAATAAACGAAGGAATGAACAGTACTCAGCAGGAAGATGGTTCTGAAGTAAAAATGACAGAGTCCCTCCCTTTCTCATTCCTTTCTCTCATGTATTCCTCTCTCGATGATTTATTCTCGCTGTGGAGCACCTACTAGGTGCCCGCGCTCTCGGGTGCTTGGGTCGTAAGTGTCCAGACCTTCAGTCTGTTTATTTTTATGGATTCCTTCAGACTTCTCATATGCCAACATCTGGTTATTGCTTTTATGAACTAGCAAGGTGCACGTGATGGTGTCTCTGTCAAGGCATCAGGAACGTGATTGCACAATTTTCCCCCTTCAGTTTTAGGCGGCGTGTGGTTTAGCGTGTTATCTCAGACAGCAGCTATTGATGCAATTGGTCTTTATCCAACTGTCCTTTATCTCTGAAATGTTAAAAAAAAAAATTGTTTCTTTTGAATCTGTGTCAGCAGGCTGCTCTTAATTCTGAAAATGGGTAATTTTCCTGTATTCTTGATAAAAGTTGCAAGAGCTTAAATTACTCTTCAGCTGGAAATAAAGCTTGCTTGGCATGCAGCATTATCGATAGTGGAAATAATATGAAGTATAGACTTAAGATCAGGTTTACTCTGCAAAATTTAATTTTTACACTTTAAGAAGTAAACTTTCAGTTCTTTTAATTCTGACTGACAATAGGTTATGATAATATCACCATTGCCATGGTGATCTCACCTAGAAAGCACAGTAACCTGCTCATAGTAGGTGAAACAATTCTTTCTTGATTTTATATTAAACACATTTTCAGTTAAATCTTTTCAATGTGAGAACTGCACATTTATTTTCTTGAAGATAAATTAACATTTCATCAGATTCTTTATCATTTTGTTATCTTCGTATTAGTTCAATCTTACTTTTGCATAAGGGATCGCAAGGGATGATTCTTAAAAGCTACATCTGTGTTGAGTAAAGGACAGGACACGTAGGAGGTTACAACTAGCGATGTTTTTGAAATTTGTCTGTCCCTCTCCCTATCTCTTATTCGTCCATGTAAAGTGATTTATAAAATTTCTCTTTATAGGTACATTTCTAGGACATTTGTGCATTCTCCTTTTGGTGGCCATCTCAATAATTTCCACAATATTTTTGTACTTCGAAGCTTTAGTGATCATACTTCTTCAAGTCTCTGTGTGCGCGTGTTCCCCTGGGGTTCATCGGAGGCTCGGGACTGGGGCTTACTGAGCATGCGCATTGCCAGCTTCACGGCGTATTGCGGAATTGCTCTTCTAAGGAGCTGAACCCGTTTAAGCTCCCGCAGGCGGTTGCTGTGCTTTGTTGTTCTACTTCCTTCCCAATAATTAGTATTGTCAGAATTTTGGAAGATTTGCTGAACTGATAGGTATGAAACAGTATCTTGTTTTCAAAATGCGTGGTTCCCTGATCAGGGCATTTGAATGTCTTTTTGCAAACACATCTTTATTTTTTGTGGTTTTTTCCCTTATGATTATGTCCCATGGAACTGTATACACACTTCGACGTTATATACCCTGTTGTTAGTGTTTTGTATGTATTTAAGAGGTTTTGTTTTTAGGTACAAAAAAAAAAGATTTTATTTATTTGAGAGAGACAGAGAGAGAACGAGCGGGGGTGGGGGGTAGGGGCAGAGGGAGAGGGAGGAGCTGACTCCCTGCTGAGCGCAGAGCCCAACATGGGGCTCGATCCCAGGACCCCAAGATCATGACCGGAACTGAAGGCAGACGCTTAACCAACTGAGCTACCCAGGTGCTCCTAAAAAATCCTTTTTTCAACTATATTGAGATGTAATTGTTCTCCCTCTGCCCTATTGTTAGAGCCCCAATTTTGGAGGGATGATCACCCTCAGTGGCAAAGTGCTCAGGGTCAGTGAGCTCTGCTGCAGCTGTGGGGATGGCGCAAGCTAGAGTGGGGAGTGTGCGGGTGGTGGAGCAGCTCTGAAGGAGGGAATGGGAAAGGAAATGAGCTGAAGTCCCCTTAGAGGGCTGACAGTGGAGACAACTAATTAATAGTGAAGCCAGTTTGCATGACGGTACCGCTGTTTTCGTTTCTAGCCCTGTCTAGATTTTGCCTCCGGAAAGGGCATGAGTGGTGGGGATCCGTGGTTGAGCACAGGTCATAGGGGGTTCATTGATCCGTCCTGCAGACACTCATGGGGCCACCTCCACTTCCCAGCGTTGTTTTAATTGCTTGGTGTACTTCAGGGAATGAAACAAAAATCCCTATCCTCACAGTGTGCATTTCAGCCAGGGCAAGTAGAAAATAAATATAATACAGGTATAAATACGTTAGGATGAATTAAATGCTTTGGGAAAATGTAGCATAGAGCAGAGGGCCGGGGAGGAACAGTACTGGAAGATTGCAGTCTTAAACTGGATCGTCAGGAAAGTTGATGTCGGAGCAAAGGTTTGACGAAAGCGAAGGGGTTGGATATGTGGATGTCTGAGATAAAAGCTTTCTAGCAAGAGGGAGTAACCCGAAGATAGGAATGGGGCTCAAATGTCAGAGGAATAGCAACAAGGCCATTATGGCTTTGGGGGGCTGGGGGAGTGGTTGGAAAGCCTGTCATAGAGGCCACGGGTGCTGATCATGTAGGGCTTTTATTCTGAAACGGAAGTCTTTGCCATCTGTGTGGCTTGATTTGAAAAGTTATTCTCTCTAGTTGCCCAGGGGCACATACACCCACCTTGTAGAGGGGCGAGGGTGCACCTAGCAAGCCAGTGAAGAGGTTGTTAAAATAATCCAGAAGAGGCATTGTGGCAACTTAGACCGGTGGTGGCCGTGCAGGTGGTGAGAAATGGTCAGATTCTGGGTAGTGTGTGCTCATCACGGGGCCCTGGGCATGGTGGGAAAGGGACTGAGGCCAGGATGGGGTTGACTGCAGTAAACTGCACCAAGGGTGTGTCGGTGGGGTGCGCGCCTGGTGCGTCACGGAGGCGAGTTAAAGATGCTGAGGCAGGAGGATGCTTTCCACTGGGACTTTGGAATCTCTGAGTCTGCTGGGAGAGTTGGAGTGAGAGAAACTGTCATCTGTTTCTAAAATTCTCAGTGGAAGAGGGACTTCGGTGGACATGGCAGGACATTCATTGATTATCTGATGGAGGCTAATCTTTCTGTTTTGTTTTTAAAATCACTTGATGGAGGTATGATGGACACAAAAAGCTGTACATGTTTAATGTATACAGCTTGATGAGTTTGGAGGTAAGTCTGCATCTGTGAAACCATCACCGCAATTTGTGCCATAAGCATATTGGAGGAGGCTGGTCTGTGACACAGAGTTAAAATAGCAATGGTCTGGAAGAGCCAGGGCATTTCCAGCTGCTTCCTGTGATCTGGCTCTGTGAAGTGGTAGGGATGGTGTTTCTGTAATACCGTATGTGTAAGTATGAAAATAACATTAATTTTCATAGGATAACTCACGATTGTACATAACAGAACATATTATCAATATTTAGCATAATTTAAAAGTGAAGGGCATTATAAAGAAATAACACACAAATAAATAAAAATGAGTTGCTTGAATTTGGTAAATGAGCTTTGAGCATTGACAGGAGAAAGCACGTAATAAGACAATGCTTAATAAAGTTGCATAATAGTAATTATGGTCAAAATCACGAGTTCGTATATGAGAAATTTATCTTAAGCTTATTTTAATTATAAAAGATACCGGTTACATAAAATTGAAACTAAAGTTCTTTATTAGTCAATAACCCATTAGCAAATAAGGTTCTGTGATGAATTTAAGGCTCTTAGGACTCAATTTTGAAGTCTTGGTGGTAATTCTCATAACTTGAATAGCATCATTGCCATTTACCATTTTTATATGGTTCAAAAATGAACTAAGTTCCATTTACCAAACACTATCAATAGTTATCAATCATTTCAATAATCTTCTTATATCATTTCTTATTTAATTAGAAATGCTTGCAGTTCATGTAATTGGAATTATTTCCAAATTTAAAATTTTTAAAGTGTGATAATTCATTGTAAATTACGAAACATAGTTTATTAGAAATATAAAAGCTTTTTTAATAGTGAGGTTTTTTTCTATAGCCTTGGGTGAAGAGAAGATTAAGATGAAAATATTAAACCATCATCCATAATATTTAATTGGTAAAGTGGTAAAATATAATAGAAAATAAGATACCTTCCTTTCCTCACACCAATAGGGGACTTAAATTTTATAGCCATTTCTCAATGTAGCTGTTCATGATGGGAAATTATCCATGCATATCTCCATGCTTTTAGCATAAAATATATCTAGCAATAAATGGAATATATATGCTATAGCTTTTATGAAGAAGGCAAAGGGCTTGAAATGGCATCTCAAGATCCAGAGAGTCATAATAGTAAATAAAGGGTAATTGTTGGATAGCTATGCTGTGTTCCTTTTATTCCAGGGTAGTTCTGCCTGTGGGCTAACTTTTGTATAAACAAAGATAATTGAACTTTTGCACCTTAAAGGTTATTGTTATCTTGTACTATTTGTTTGCCTCTATCCCCTCAGGGTATAAAGTTGACTTGAGTGTTAATTTAGGAAACATACTCATTTTTTTTTTTTTTTCTTTAAGTAGGAATAAATTGAAGATCCTACATAATGAAACAAACATTGGTTGTGGGAAAACATTTGTTGTGATTGGGCAGGCAATATGCTTGGGTTTCAAAACAAGGGTTTTAAATTCGGACGGGCTAGGTTTGAATCCTATCTTAAGATTTGCTGGTGGGGCCTCAATTTCTTGGCTTCTAGGCTGCAGTTATTGGGGATTGATTGAGGCAATCCCTGTAAAGTAGCTATCATGGCGGCTGGTACATAATAAGCACTCAGTGTATGTTAGCTATTCCTTCTTCCTTTATTCATGGTATATTTCCCAATATTTGATGAGCAGCAAAACATTTCAGGGTAAAAATTATCTAATGGTGTTTCTGGATGAGTGTGATGGGGGGTGGCGTAAAGTTAGTTGTCACATTATGGGAAGTGCTGTACTGGACCAGGCAGCAGAAGGGCCTTGTGATCCAAACTCCTGGATCACTCTTCGGATTCCTACACGTGATGGGGTTGCCAAGAGTCATGTTGCAAGGGCTGGTGGTTATGGCCAAACATGCTCTCTCTGTTGGTAAAGGCAAGCAATGAGAACAATTATTTGGTGAATAATAATAGTACATCTTAAAGTAGGCTTTCCTGCTGCTCAGCTGGTAGTCAAATGAATTTTCCAATTTCATTAAATGGTATTAAATTGTAATGTTTTGACTCTCACTGTAGTAGAAACTGGTATGAGCACAGAAATCTAAGATTTTACTAAAAGAGTGGTGCAAAGGGACAGAATCCATGGCAAATTATTCAATGGCTTAACGAAAGCCTTAATCTTTTTTTTTTTTTTTTAGATTTTATTTATTTGACAGAGAGAGACACAGCAAGAGAGGGAACACAAGCAGGGGGAGCGGGAGAGGGAGAAGCAGGCTTCCCGCGGAGCAGGGAGCCCGATGCGGGGCTCGATCCCAGAACCCTGGGATCATGACCTGAGCCGAAGGCAGACGCTCAACGACTGAGCCACCCAGGCACCCCACAAAATCCTTAATCTTTATGGTGTCCTCCAAATGAGACTGTCTTCACATACGAAAGGCTTTCAATTTTTGATATCACTGATTCATTCTGGTCACTTTGGTCACCTTCAGGGATGTTTGTAGTTTATGTTGGCATATCCTTTATTTTTTTTTTTTTAAGATTTTATTTTTTTTAAGTAATCTTCTATACCCAGTGTGAGGCTTGAATTTACAACCCCGAGATCAAGAGTAGCATGCTCTGCTGCTTTGTCGACTGAGCCAGCCAGGTGGATTGGCATATGTTAACACAGTCAAGCCTTTAGATTATGTATTTGTGAGTTATTACATAGAACCACTAACTTCAAATTGGTCCTTTCACGACAGCATGGGAAAATTATTAAATAAATGCATAGCCTGAAGAGCGATGTGAAAGGTTTTGTGGTTAGTAGAATATGATAAAAACTTAATCTAAGATCTAATTGAACTACTTTAAAGGCCTCTGTTCATTAAGATAAATTTTATTTTGGTTTAAATGTTGCTAATCACTGTTCCATAAAATTATGTAACTGTCTGGTACTTGCATTTTCTCTCCTGAAAATGTGAAATGTTATTTTTTATTTATTTATTTATTTATCTATCTATCTATCTATCTATCTATCTATCTATCTACCTACCTACCTACCTACCTACCTACCTACCTACAAGGCATCTTAGAGGGTTTCCTCTCTACATGAGGAAAGACAGTCTGGAGAAAGATGGGCACTTACAGCCTCTGGAAAGTACGGTTTGGGAAAAGGGTCAGAGGAGTGGGGCAGAGGTGTCCACTGGTTCAAGAAGGAACAATACATGATATGTTTATGTTCTAATTTTAAAAATCTGTGTTTAACATGCTTACTTTCTAGCTGTAGTCCCAGGGCAACACTTTAGGATGATCTAGGCCAGCTGCTTAATTTGTTTTTATTGCAAATCTTCAAAGTAGGTTTAAATTAAATTATCTATGTATTTGGCAACTCTTACTCAATATATTTAGTATATTTGTTATTTTAATGAGATCATATACTTTGAAGGCAAATTAAGGATATATTTAACAATTGCTAATCTACACTGGTACAGCTATTCTGGAAAGCAACTTGACAATAGTTATTTAAGATATATGTTCTTTCTCTCTCTCTCTCTTCTTTCTGATTCTTCTAATGGTTTGTATATATTGGAAAATTTTTTAGAGACTGTTTAGGGACACGTAGAAGCATGCTAATTAAAGTGTTTGTTGTAATAGCTGGGAATTGAGACAACCTGGGTGATTGAGAGAAAGGTTAGGAAAATGCATTATGCATCAGTAAGAATAATCAACTAGATACATACATGGTGACACGGATGGACTTTAAAAACATAAGGTAGAATGAAGAAAGGAAAGAAGAGAATGAGGTATATAGCACAATTTCATGTATGTAACTTAAAAATACACGTACCAAACAATTGTATATGTTTTACTGGAACACATGCAAATCAGAGTTTACATTGAGTGCATTAGAACGATTGTTTAAGGGTATATAATTGTATAACTTACCATCCAGCTGCATAAATATTAAGAGATGTGGGGGATGTGAAGAATAGCTAGGAAAAAAAGTGAAAGAAAATTTAATTATCTAGGTTTAAATCTACCCCAAAATGTATAGGGTCTGTATGCTGAAAATGCTGTTGAAAGAAATCAAACAACCTAAATAAAGGGAGAGATTTACCATGTTAGTGAATTGATGATGAAGCTTACTACATAGTTACAGTAATTGAGAGTATAGTATTGGCAGGAGGGATAGACCCATAGAATAGATAGGATTGAAAATTATGACTGCTTTCCAACAGCTTAAAATCTATTGTGGAAAATAGACAAATGATGACCTTTCAGTGTGCTATGATGGAGTTAGGTTAAGATCTCATGTAGAAAAGACATCTGATTGGATTGCTGGGGAAGGAGGCTGGGGAAACAGTCCTGAAAACAGCAGCTTCACATCAAGAATAAGGGTCAGGGATTCCTGTCCTGAGAGAGGAAACAAGAGTCTGAGCTAAAGGGCCCACGAGTCTCGCCTAAGGTCACAGCCAAGTGTGGTAGGTAGGAAGTGGTGGGAAGTCAACCTGAGGATGTGTCATCCCTTCCAGTTGTTTTAATTTTCCATCAATCTGTTGTGTCTTCTCTCATTCCTAGTTTTGCTTCTCTTTTCCTACTTTCTTTTCTTATCCTTTCCTTCCTCTTATGCTCTCATTTCTCTCCCACTTTCTCTTTTCTTTAGTTTCCTCTTTGTCTCATCATCTCTGTCATAATCAGGGTTTTGTCCATGTTTATGCTATTTTTTTTCCAAGAACATTCTTTTAGATATAGTTACCCTTTATCTTTTTGTTTTTAATAAGGTCTGTTGTAATCTTTTAAAATTCTCTCTTGTGACTTTTTAAAAATTTCATATGTTTCTGGTTTCTTAAGATAATTTTTTTAAAAAAAATTTTAAGTTTTCTCTTTTGGTAATAAAATTATTTTAGGGAATAAATTTTCCCTTGATAATAGGTTTGCTTTATTGCATAGATTTTACTATGAAGTCTTCTTTTCACTTTTTTTAGAGAGTCTGAAATTTTATTTTTTATTCTCTTTTTTGGGGTTATCTGGGCAGTTTTTGCTTAGGATTGGCTAGATTAATTGTGGTTTCAGTGACCCCCAGATATCCGTGGTCCATATCCATAGAGGCTACACGTCCTTTATGTGTTGGTGATGGCTTTTTCTGGCCCAGGCTGAAGGAGCAGCCCTATCTGAGATGATGTAGCGCTAGTGGTCGAGGGAAACAGGGTCTCAGCTCTAAATGTGTCTGCTTGGGAAGGGTGCACGTTGCTTCCACTCACATTTCATCTGCCAGGGTGATATCAAGACATCATGCTTGCTAATGTTCCCACAGGGAAGGCAGACCATATTTTGTATGAAAATTTAACCAACTCTAAAGAACGTTGATGTTCACAAGAATGTGAATTGTGCTCTCTCAAAAACATATGTTGGAATCCTAAGCTCAAATATGACTTTATTTGAAAAGTCTTTATGGAGGTAATCAAGTTCAAGTGAGGTCATTAGTGTGGGCCCTAATCCTATATGACTGATTTCCTTCAAAAAAGGCAGATTTGGACAAAGAGATAGACACATACAGAGGAGAAGAGCATTTAAAGACCAGGGAATGCCCGAGCCTACCACAAGCTAGAGGAGATGCATGGAAAATTCTACCTCTCAGTCCAAAGAAGGAACCAAACCTGCTGACATGTTGATCTCAGACTTCTGGTCTTCAGACTGTGAGACGATAAATTTCATGTCACTTCCACCCATTTTGTGGTGGTTTGTTACAGCAGCACCAGGAAACCAACGCAAATATGTTTCAGAATTTCTAAGAAATGCTCGGTCAGATTCTTATTTATTTCTAATTTTATTACTATATTTTAATTAGAAAATGTAGCCAATAAAATCTCTACTAATCTCTAAATTCCATGGCTAGAATCATGATCAATTTTACAGATTTGCTTCAAGTGGCAAATTCTCTACCTGAAAATTTCATTCAGATTTCAAAGGTTGTCATATGGGTATTCTTTACTGTTCAGAAGTTTAAATAATAATGTCACCCTCTTCTAATTTACTGCACTCAGGGTTTTGTACCTTAATTATAAAAAAAATCAATTCATCTTTCAAAAAAAATGAATAAAACCCCTTGATTTGGAAGTGTACCTTTATGTTCATCTTTTCACTTGTTTTCTGATTAAGTTGCAGTGATAAGAATGACTGAAAATAGACTAGGTTGATCATGGCATTGTAAATGTTGTCTTTTAGTGACCCTTAATCACACTTTTCTTTTCTTTTCTTTCTTTCTTTCTTTCTTTCTTTCTTTCTTTCTTTCTTTCTTTCTTTCTTTCTTTTTCTTTCTTTCTTTCTTTTCTTTCCTTCTTTCTTTCATTCCACTCTTTTTTCTTTCATTCCTTCATTCCTTTTCTCTTTTTTATTTTCTTTTTTACTGAAGCAGCTCAATAATTTCTTTCAGCCAGCTCTCTGCAAGGCCTATCTATGAGATCCCTCCATTTCTGTCAAACAGTCCCTTAGAAGTTATAAAAAAGTGCTCATTACTACGGAAATCTTCCATTCCATACAGATGGGGCTGAGCCTGAGAGCAATATTGCAGCTCAGCTGGGAAAGGAAATGGGGAAAAGAATTGGGCAGGAGAAGGAAGATGGAAGGTAATAGATTACATGCTGTATTGTTCCCAGGAAAAAATTAGATGCCATTAGACGGCATATTGGATTTAAGTACATGATTTGTGATCCACTGAAATAATCTGTGTTATTCTGAATTATGCAAATATTATTTTATGACCTGATCTTGAATTAGGTAAGAGAATGGTTCTAACTTATGTGTGTTTTGCCGTTTGCTATCCCAAACACTATGATCTTGATGCTATTTTAACTTACATGTTTATACATGTAAAAGTGTCTAAAATAATTAATATAACCAATTTTGCATCTTCAAGATTAGCTGTTTGTAAACAACAAAACAAGCTTCTGTGAGAAACTAGAGCAAGTCTTTCCAGTTGGACTATATTAGAATTCCATCTACATTTTAATTTGGTTCCTGCTGTGTGGATATATTAGACTGAATCTATTACCTGGCTCAATGGTCCTCTTAGACAATTTCCCTTTCTCATTCTGATTTTATTGTAAGTGATCGTCAATGTACTGTAGAAGTCTGCACATCCAATTTTGATCACTCCCATGAGGCACTGATAACTATGACCTTATGTTAAAAACAAAACAAAACAAGAACGGGAGTATGGCGATACTTATAGATTACCTTTTAATGAAAGGCGCTGGTTATGGAGTGTAGTGTGAGAGTTTACATTTGGACTATGTTTGGGTGTTGTGCACAAGAAAATTATATAGCACTCATCCCCTTGGGGCAGGACCTCGTTTTGCATTTAATATTCCAGCTTTATGTTTACTGTTGTTTTGAGTTGCCTCTTTTCCTGATGCTCATGAACCACCTGCTGTTTTTTCGTTTGGAGATAATGTTTCTCTGAGTATTGATTAGAATTTCAGCTTTAAATATAGTCTTTTCATGCATTTAATACATTTAATCCTTACTGTGAAACAGATTAATGGACCTTTGGTGTAGAGCTGAGGAACATTAATTGAGTTCACTCTGGTTTATTTAACCGTGTTGCCGTCTTACTGGGGTATACTTTTTCAGAACATGTCTAGAAGTTAAGAGAGATGATATCAGATGGTAATGCAAGGCATTTCATTTTCCCATGCTGCTCACGGTTTGATGAAGAGCCCTCTTAGGGAAAAATAAATAGTAGTTATTCATTCCATGTGCAGCTTGATATTCTCATCTTTATCTTCAGAACTGTCCCGACATCACCTTTGTGTCTGGTACCTTGTTTTGACCCCTCATCCTGACTTTGAGATCATTTCTTCCTGACTCTCTTATCTTTCTTCTTCCTGTTTTTGTTTCTTTTACTATTTCATTCTTAATGTACCCCTCTCTCAGATGCCTGATACATATATTCCTACCTGGATATCCTGCTAACACATTAAATGTTATGTTTGAATGCAAATTTCTCATTCTTTTCTCAAAAACAAGTTTTCATTGTAACTTCCCCATCTTTGTGCATGGTATCACCATTTTTTTTTTACCTGGGTCTTAGGCTCAATTTCAGTGCAATCAGTGACTTAAGTCTCTTGTGTATCTTCTACATGTCAGTTAAAGATGAACGTTTTTTCTCATTTACTCTTTTCTTCCTCTTTCTCTAGACACTTTTATTACTGCAACAACCTCTTGACTGGACTAACAACTTTAGTTTTTATCATCTCCTGATCCCAAGAAACCGAACAGATTAAGATTTTAAATTATAATATTCATGTATCATTTTCCAATTTAAAATTCTTCAGCGCTTTGCAGTTTTTTGCTGCTTAAAGAGCTATCTAATATTCATAGCTTTAAATGTCTGCTATAATCTCTGTTATATCTACTCAAAATTAGTTCTTATTCATTTCACAACATCTTCTCTCCACCAGCAGGTCCTGCTCCCAGAATTCCCTGTTCCTTCAATTATCATTACTTTCTTAAGAACAGGAGGTATATCTCATATTTGTAACCATGTTGCTGTAGACTGAATATTTGTTTTCCCCGGAAATTGGAAATTCGTATGTTGAAACCTAATCCCCAATGTGATGGTATTAAGAAGTGGGCCTATGGGAAGTGATTAGATACTGAGGATGGAGCCCTGATGAATGGAATTCATGCCCTTATAAAAGAGCCCCCCCCCCCCCCCCCCCCCCCCCCCCCAGGGCGCCTGGGTGGCTCAGTCCTTAAGCGTCTGCCTTCGGCTCAGGTCATGATCCCAGGGTCCTGGGATCGAGCCCCGCACTGGGCTCCTTGCTCGGTGGGAAGCCTGCTTCTCCCTTTCCCACTCCCTCTGCTTTTGTTCCCTCTCTTGCTGTGTCTCTCTCTCAAATAAATAGAATCTTAAAAATAAATAAATAAATAAATAAATAAATAAATAATAAAAGAGCCC
>NW_022589708.1:18394842-18419190 GCF_004348235.1 Phoca vitulina | reverse complement strand
CCCCCCCCCCCCCCCCCCCCCCCCGAGAGCTCTCTCATCCCTCTGCCATGTGAGGATGCAGCATGAAGATGGCCACCTATGAACCAGGAAGTGAGTCCTCACCAAATGCCTAATCTACCCATACCTTGATCTTGGACTTCTCAGACTCTAGCACTGTTAGAAATAAATTTCTGCTGTTTATCAGCCACCTAGTCTGTGGTCTTCTGTTACAGCAGCCTGAGGGGATTGAGACACATGTGTATATCACTTTCTTGGCACAGTGTCTAATCTATGGTAAATGTTCAAGTAACATGACTTTTTATTGTCGATTTTCAGGGTCAGGGTCATCTTTAGATGGGTGGGATGGTGATTTATCTTTTATTTTGCCTTTTAGACTTTAAGGCCATGCTCTCTGGGATCATATCATGGGTTTAGCTCTAACTCTTGTTTTGCGACTTTAAACAATTTACCTAAAGTCTCTGCATCTTAGTTTCCTCATCTGTAAAAGGGAGGATAACAGCTATACTAACCTAAGAGAGTTATTATGAGGACTAAATAAGAAAATACATCTACAGGGTTCTAAAAGAGTGACTGATACAGAGTAAGTTCTCAATTATCAGTGAGATTTTGCCAATGCAATGTATCTTTCTAGGTTGATGTTACTAAGAGCATTTCCAGTTACTTGGCAAATTATGTAGAGAGAAAAGTCTTATTTGGGACCTAATTTTTGAAAATTTTATTCCTTGTCATTGTCAATTCATGTATTATTTTATAGTAAGGCTATTTATATATACATCATTATTTTTGTCTTGTTGAATCAAACTGGTATCTGAAAATATTGATGAAAGTGCTGATAACCATAGGAATACTGAACTTACTAAATGTTTGTAGGATTAATAATACTATATATTAATACTGTTTGATTACTCCTACCACTACCATCACTACCATCATCTATTGAACACTGATCATTTGTCATCCTAATTTTATTAGTAAACTACAATTAATCCACTAAATACTAGGTAAAATTTTATTATTAGATATGCACACATAAATTATTACCACAAAAGTATATACAGGTCAAATAATAAAGAATTAAAATTACCCTTTAAAAATTATCTGGTGGGAAAGTTGCCCATTTTACATATTATCCATACTTTTTTTTTTTTTAAGATTTTATTTATTTATATGCCAGAGAGAGAGAGTGAGCACAAGCATGGGGAGCAGCAGGCAGAGGGAGAAGCAGGCTCCGCACTGAGCAGGGAGCCTGATGCGGGACTCGATCCTAGGACCCTGGGATCATGACCCAAGCCAAAGGCAGACTCTTAACCGACTGAACCACCCAGGTGCCCCTATACTGCTTAAACTTTCTGTATTTCCCTCCCCACCATTATCTCAACTATTTCTGTCTATTAAGCGTAGAATTTGCTTGGAGTTGTTCTTTACAGCTCTGGATTTTATTCTTCCATCACCTTTAATATATGAAAGAAAATATTCAAAATAATTCAAATTTTATTTTACTTTTTAAATTTTTTTTATTTTTTTAATTTTTTTTTTAAGATTTTATTCATTTATTTGACAGAGAGAGACACAGCGAGAGAGGGAACACAAGCAGGGGGAGTGGGAGAGGGAGAAGCAGACTTCCCGCCGAGCAGGGAGCCCTATGCGGGGGTCGATCCCAGGACCCCGGGATCATGACCTGAGCTGAAGGCAGACGCCCAACAACTGAGCCACCCAGGCCAGGCGCCCCTCAAAATAATTCAAATTTTAAGTGGCTTTTTCTAGAATCTGGTAATACTTTTAAAATATTTGGAGCTGTGTTAAAAAACATCACTCCTTAATGAGGAGAAGAATCTGAGTTTTGCTGCTTTTAACAGAATAGAAGAAGTTTTGTGCAGGTTGGCTTTGTACCTTGGTGATAGATCTCATCAGAGTTGATCATGAAGAGTTGGGAGAATGATGGATATAATTTCACTGTTGAATTCAATTGAATGAACATACATTTAATATTTTTCTGGACCTGAGAATCCACGAGGTGCTGAAAGTCCAGGGAGCACTGAGACATAGGTCCCTCCTCCATGACTCTCATATTCTAACAAGGAAGATGATGAATAATCCCAGTAGAGAGGGGTCAACACAGCAATAGAAGTATGGATCAGACAGTGGAAGGATTAGCTTTATTAGAAGAAGAAACATAAACAGGGCTGGTTGAGGAATGCTTCCCAGAAGGGGTACAGTGCAGTGTTCACTTTCTTTTTCAATTTAATTGCAATTTGGTTGGTATATTTCTTTTTATTTCCATATGTTTGATATTAAGCAAGAATATATTTTTTTTCTGGCTGCTGTAAAATTGTCATACCAAATCTTCTTAGCCATGACACAGTCATATACCTCACTGTAAACTTGAGTTTTATCTCCTTCACAGGTGATATTTAGAGTTTGGCATCCATCAACAAAGCTTCAAAACAGAATATTACTAGCAAAGAAAAGGAGCTTAAACAGACAGTTCAAAATTTTATTTATGCTTCAGGAGTAGTAAGGAACCTGTTTATGACAGCCATTTCTCTCCTTTTAGGCGAAGATGCTTCATCTTTTAGCAGTGTTAGTTGAGCAAGGATACCGTGGAGAAATAGTGTTGTTGTTGTTTTTTTTTTCCCTAGAACACTCTAGGCTATCAATTTTATAGACTCTGCATTTCTTGACAAGAATGTAGTTTGAAGCAAGCTGTTATGATTAATTATTGCTTGTTAACTGGATCTTCACTCTGCATGAAAGAATATTGCAGTTTTTTCTCATTCCAAAAATCATGTTGTTTATATTAAAATGAAATGCAGTTGGGGAAGTTGGAAGTTGAGATGCCCAGGGTGGGCTGTGGGGAGAACAGGCATGTGAAAGTCTTGCTTATGTAGTACTGTAAATGCCATTGTGATTTTTCAGTAAAACTGAATTAGATTGCTCAACAGAAAAATTTATATAATAAGTCATTTGTGATGGAGATAGTTTGCATATCTTATACTTTATAAATCTGTCTTCTTCTTGGCAAGAGTCCTTGGTCAATGTGTACATTTAGAAGATCTTGAAAGAATAAAGTACCAAAATTCATCACATCCTTGAACTCAGATCAATTTCTTGTCTTTACAGGATATTAACTAAACTATTAACTTGGTTTATCAATAGCTATTTGAAGAAAAAACTAGAATAGTAACATGCAATTTTGCAATTTTTCACTCTCTTCTACTTATGTAAAGATAGGAGATACAGATTTTTGCATGTCATTATATGAGTAAATCTTCCTTAATAGTTGAGCTGTAATCTATCAATTTCTCAGTTTCTCTCCACATCTACCTTTGAGAGTCTGGTACATATGATTATGCTCATGTAAACAATGGAAATAGCATAAGAAAGAAAATGCCCTAGTTTCCAACTTACAAGCAAAATTTGTCCATAGCCAATTCGGATGGTCATTTCTAATAACCTTAATATTTTGATGAGAAAGAATGATTGCTAAGAGTTGTTTTATTAGTGGGGCCACAGTTTTCAGAGGATCCCACAGATATAGTTGCTAATTTTCTTAGTAAATAAGAAAAATTTTGATAACACTGTAGTAGGAACTAAAGACAGTATAAACTGATTGACAAGGTGTTTTTCACTATTACAACACTATGGGGGGGTGGCACCTGGATGGCTCAGTCGGTTAAGCATTGCACTGGTGATTTTGGCTCAGGTCATGAGCTCTTGGGTCGAGATTGAGCCCTGCCTCATGCTCTGCGCTCTTCAGGGAGTCTGCTTGGGATTCCCTCTCTTCCTCTCCCTCTGCCCCTCCTCCCACTTGTGTGTGCGCATGTGCTTTCTCTCTGTCAAATAAATAAATAAAATCTTAAAAAGGAACACTAGGGGGGACACCGCTACAAAAAGCCATAGGAAGGATTATGTATTGATCCTCTGGTTAATGTTCTTAATTCCTAACACATAAAAAACAAAGAATCAAGAACCAAAGCAACAGGACATAGAGCAAATGCATGTTCAATCAAAGAGTATCACCATAACTTAAAATATTCTGAGTTGAGTTACTTTACTTTTTCCCTCCAGGGAAGTTGATTTTTTTTTTTTTAAAGCTTTTATTTATTTATTTGAAAGAGAGCAAGAGCGAGAGCGAGAGAGAGGGAGCATACAGAGGGAGAGGGAGAAGCCAACTCCCTTCTGAGCAGAGAGTCCAATGTGGGACTCGATCCCAGGACCCTGAGATCATGACCTGAGCCAAAGGCAGACGCTTAACTGACAGAGCTACCCAGGTGCCCAAGAAGTTGATCTTAATATACATCTTCTTTCACTGTTTTATTCTATCCTGCTCTTGTGCTGTTTCTGAATATTTTCTTAGTAAATAGCCAAATTTTGGTCACCTTTTGGATCCTTTCCCAGTGGAAATAAATCCTTTTATATATAAGTTTATAAGCTTGAACATAAACAACAACAACAAAAAGCATTTAGGAGGTGATGTTAGTGTTGTTATTGTGTGTTCCTCTATGAGAGATTCCATTTTGATGATAAAGATGTCTTGGTGTTAAGTTTTCTTCCTTTTCTTAGTGTGGGAAAAATTGTGTAAAACTAAGAATAAAAAAGCATATGGCTTATCAGGCAATTATTGCTGTTTAACAAGCAACCACAAAATCTCAGAGGCATACAACCATAGTGTTTAGTTCTTGCTAAGCTCAGTTAGGGTTTGGCTGACCTAGGCTTGGTTTAGCTTGGCTTGACTCCGAACTCTGGGTTGGGTCCAAGCAGGTCTGTTCCAGGCTTTGGCTTGCGGGGATGTGCTTAGATCTGTTTCCTGTGTGCTCATTTTGGGGCTGCAATGAAGGAAAAATAACCACTCAGGAGAAATCTGTTCTCTCGGCTGTTGGCAGGAGTGAAAGAAAGCAAGTGAAAACATGCAGCGCCTCTTAAAGATGAGGCTCCGAGCTGGCCCACTGTCGCTTCTGTCTGTATTCCATTGGTCAAAGCCCACCAGTGGGTGAGGGAGCATATTTCTCCCATGAATTTGGAGGATGCAAGAAGTGAATGCTTGCTAAACAATGAGCTGAATTTCTACTATGAAATGTAATACAGGAAGTCGCACAAATTGAAATTCTGTAAGAGGTTGGAAGTAAGTGGATCTCTTGATATTAACAGTCATACCGTTTCCCAGGGCTAACATGGGCGTGCATGATGCTGAAAGCGTGCCCGCGTTGCCTTTCGTCTCTCTCAACCATGGCACTACTGACATTTAGAGTCGGATGTCCCCTTTATTGTGGGGAGTTTTCTCGTGCATTGTAGGATATTTAGTAGTACCCCTGGCCTTTACCCACTAGATGCCTGTAGCATCTTTGCTCACTTTCCAGCCATAACAGCCAGAAATGTGTCCAGAATTGTCATATGTCCCCTGGGGAGCAACATCACCCTCAGTTTAGAATCACGGACTTACTAGTACTGGTAATCTTTGATATAGGGGATTGCTTCATTTTACAGATGGAGAAATTGAGGTGCAGAAAAGCTACTTTTCGCAGGGTTACCTTGAGGTAAATAACAGAGTTGGGATTAAAATCTAGATCCCTCTAATTCCAAAGTGCATGGTCTTAAACCATATTGTAAACGGCTAATACAGAAGATGCGTCTGAATTGGGTTTTCCTTCAATAGTGGGGGTAGAAAAGGCAATCACAATATGCAGAAAGTAAGGTCTCTAAAAGGCATGCTTGGGGAATTCTGAGAGGAGGGTAGGAACAGAGCAGGATCCTCTGCTCACACTAACTGAGACCAACATCTGCAGGATTAGATGAACTACTAACAGGGCGAATGGTAATTAACCAGATGAAGGAAGCCAGTATGGGTTGCACTGAGTAGAGACCCCAGTATATAGAGAAGAGAGTCTTATGTACAGAGAAAGCAGGAAAATGGAGATGGTTGGAGCCCAGGATGGCATGGAGGAAATGGCTGGAAATGAAGGCAGAGGCAAAGCCAGCAGTGATTGATGCTGTTCTAGCGATTCTGAACTTTAATCCTGAAGGCAATGTTGGACACACACAGGAATTTTAAGCAGGAAAATTACGGAATTGTATTTGAAATTGGAACGTCACTGTTCCCCTGTGAAGGATGGATGAGAAGGGGGATTATAGATGACAGGAAAATGTGCTAAAGAAGCAAGGAAATTATGTGGGAGGATATATATTGAAGTATTAAGAGTATTTATCTTCGGATGAAGATTATGGTTTTAATTTCCCTTTTTATTTATTTTGAATTTTTCTGCAGTAAAAAAAATATTAGTTTTGCAATGGGTAATATGTTTCATTAAAAAAAAAATAGGGCATTATAGCAAATCAGGCAGGAAAGTGTCCAAAGTGCTGGAGAAGGAGTGATTTGCTGAGAATGATGGAGGAGGTGAACTTGTCAGGGTTTGGGGGCCCGTGTTTGAGGGCACTGCTGAGGGGAAGGAAAGGGAAGGGTCCAGGAGGCTCCTTGAGTTTCAGGCTCAAGCAGTTCATAGAAAAGGGGACTTAAGAAGATGGGGTGATGGTTTTGGGGAAAGAATAAGTTCTATGTTGAATGATGCTTCTGGAACATCTATGTGGAGGAGGTACCAAATTGTTCTCTAGAAAAGAGGGGTTCAGGAGACGTTTTGGTGTAGCTTTAGATTTTGGAATAACTAAAGAATAGAGTTATCTTTTTGGGTAAAATTATGCAGGAAGAATGCACACATGGGGAAAAGAAAAGGTCTGCAGGTGGATTTTTGATGGTAAAAATGAGGTGTACAAGGCATATGAAGAGTGTCTAGCCAGGGCAGTGTTAAGGAAGCAAGAATGAATTCTCAGAGGACAGGGTAGAAAACTCTGAAAAGACAGAGAGGCCAAATGTGATACCACACATTCTTATATTGAGCATTTAGGTCTTCAGTACAAGGCAAAAGCCATTTCAGAGGGATTGGTGGTTACAGTTAGAGGTTAAATAGCAGTGGGTTGTGGTAACAAAATCAAGGCCGTGAGAGGAAACCATTCTTTTGAGACATTTGCTTTAAAAAGAAAGTGGGAGAGTAGATGATCTTTTGATGCACAGGAAGACCTTCCATGTTATTCACATTTCTTTCATATAGAAAAATTTCCTGATAGGATTTAGAGGAAAAAAATTGATTCATATTTAGGTGACATTATTCAATGTTAAGGGAACTTTTAATATGAATATTGTGTTTTGTGAGTTTTTTTTTCATTTTGCTTTACTGTTAAATTTATGTTTTTATTTATTTATTATTTTTAATTAAAATTTGTTAGTGGGGGAGGAGCAGAGGGAGAAAGAGAAAGAGAGTCTTAAGCGATACAGGCCCAGTGTGGAACTCATCATAGGGCTTGATCCCTTGACCCTGAGATCATGACTTGAGCCAAAATCAAGATTTGGACGCTTAACTGACTGAGCCACCCAGGCGCCCATCTATGTTTTTAAAAGTCACTAAAACTTGAGGAAAAAAGTTAAAATCTTTGTACCTGAAACTTAGCATTACTCTTTTTACTAGAGAAAGAGAACCAATCCACTAAAATGAGAAAGGTACCCTTTTGAAGGGTTTGCCTTTTGAGTGGTGTGTGCATTTATACATTTATTTTGTATCTCCAGAGTCACTTAAAAATGTTATTAAAATGAATGATTTCCTACCTATTTTATTTCACTTTTTTCTTTTTTCTGAGTCATTTTTTTCCTTCCTGTCTTTAAAATTTTTTTAATGCAAAAAAGGAGAAATAAATGTAATTATATTATTTAAGATATAAGTTAGGACATTTTATTCTGTCAGTTATTAAGAATTTTTGTTGTAGTTTTATCATCCTTTTTTTTAAAGTGTAAGTATTTTTTGATTGTTTACTGTATTTCAAAACCTTTATTTTAAAAGTTTCTTATTTGAGGGGCGCCTGGGTGGCTCAGACGGTTAAGCGTCTGCCTTC
The DNA here is from genome assembly GCF_004348235.1 of Phoca vitulina. Taxonomy (NCBI): domain Eukaryota; kingdom Metazoa; phylum Chordata; class Mammalia; order Carnivora; family Phocidae; genus Phoca; species Phoca vitulina. Next base: position 18,411,255 of record NW_022589708.1, on the reverse strand, counting down.
AGTTCAGGTCATGATCCCAGCGTCCTGGGATCGAGCCCCGCATCGGGCTCCCTGCTCAGCTGGAAGCCTGCTTCTCCCTCTCCCACTCCCCCTGCTTGTGTTCCCTCTCTCTCTGTCTCTATGTCAAATAAATAAAATTAAAAAAAAAAATCTTTAAAAGTTTCTTATTCGAAACATTACTTGGTTTTTTTTTTTTTTTTTTTTTTAAATTTAAAGATTTTATTTATTTGACAGAGACACAGCAAGAGAGGGAACACAAGCAGGGGGAGTGGGAGAGGGAGAAGCAGGCTTCCCGCAGAGCAGGGAGCCCGAAGCGGGGCTCGATCCCAGGACCCTAGGATCATGACCTGAGCTGAAGGCAGACGCTTAACGACTGAGCCACCCAGGCGCCCCCATTACTTGGGTTTTGAATGCTCATAGAAATATGTTTTTATTAAACAATTTCCTTTTATTTTTCTTAATGTAATTGATGTATATGTGATGAAAGAAGCATAATAATAGATAAAAGGTATGAATCAAGAGTCTTATGTGTAAGTTACTGGGTTTGCTCACTAACAATGTGACTTTGGTCAAATCATTTATCCTTCACTTGAATTAATAAATTTTATTTGTTAGAAAGAAATTCTTGACATTTTAACATTATTACCTGTTTACATCTGAAAATGAAATAAATCTATTGTCATGAGAGCATCTAAACCTTCATTAAAGGGGTAAGTTTTAAAATGGGAGAAGAGGTACATGGTTGTGGAAATGAAATAATATAGGTGAGTAGCGATCAAATCGTACAGTGTTTCTGGGGCAGAGGTGCATTCAGTCAGTATCCTTGGACAGCAATTAAGAAGGCTCTTGGGCTTTTCTTGAGAGAAATAGGATCTGGTAACAGATAATAGAAAAAGAGATGGAAGGTTATTAAAGCTTAGAAATTCGCTAATATAGTCTACTTGAAAGTTTTGTTATGGGTAACTACACATATGATATTTAAACCATCCTGTTCAAATGAAATTGTGTTGTTGGTTTTGCAGTAGGAAATTAACAGATTCCCAATACAAATTCTTAGGATTAATAGGAAATCAACAAAGTTGTTGAATTGCATTGAATGTGGCTTCATTTTCTAAATAGAGCATACCTACCAATACTAGTTAATGATGTGTCAATCATATTCAAAAACATTTTAAAAGTTAGATAAAGTAGTTTTATAATATATTCTATTTTATTATAATGATGTAGATAGACTTAAATTATATAAAGACAGAAAGTGGGAAAGAATTTCTGTTTTTCTGTGGCTCTTACATTCTCACCAGAGGGTAAAATTTAAAGGGAGAAACCTGCTGAAATTAAAAAAAAACCTGCTGAAATTAAAAAAAAAACCTACTGAAATTATGTGTGATAAAAAAGGAATAAATTCACTGTACTGTATACATTTGCAGAATCAGAAATGAGTACAGGTTTTATGCTTTAATTACTGTTAACATGGAGACTGTAGCCCTAATACACTTTTCTGTGGAACTGAACTTTCTCTGTATGTGTTGGGTGGTATGTATATATCAAAGCTGAAGATGTTATGAATAGGAAGAATAATTAGAAACTTTTTGACAAGAAAGAGGTTTTATTCATTTCAGTTTGGTGGACTTTATACATTTGATGTATTTCAGGCTCCTGCTGTGAAATGTGTATTGTGTAAACTATAAACATATTTTCATTTATGGAACCACAGACAGCCGTACTATGGACAGGATATATCTCCTAAAATGGTTGATCGCTTTTATAGTATGGAGAGAGAAATAGAACACTAATCAATTAATTTTCTAAATTTCCCCTGCTGCGGGTTTCACTTCAGTGTTAAATCCTTCACCACATATACACGTCACGTCTTTCTATAGAGAGCGATGTGTGGTAAGAGATAGTTGAGCTGCCATTACTTGGATGCATAGGAAAACCACTTTCTATAAACCATTGCAAATTCAGCATGACTATCCATTACTTACTCCTAAAAGGCTCTTTTGTAAAATTTTCTAAATAATTCACTAGAACTTCAGTAAATATTGCAGTTAGATTTCTATCAAGACATATTGAATAGCAATTCTATTAGGCTCTTTCCTGAAAAGACAGGCTGAAGATGGGAAACAGAATATTTCAGAATTGAGGAATAACTTGCAAAGAAGCTTTGTATATATATCATATAACCTGTAGTATTGCCAATTTTTAAGTTTTTGGAATCCTGCTTAGTATTTTTAGTATATTATAGACTAATATTATCATAATAGTTTTCAGATCTATATTTTCTATTGGTTGTAATCAACTATATTTGATTCTGTCATGTTTAAACTAAAAAGGGGATTAGTTGGAAAAATGTTGAGGTGCTCTGAGTTTAGAAGGAAATGTTGAACTGAACCTCAAAGAAGAAAAGAACAGGGCAACAAGAACGTTTAGCCAATTTGTGGACATTTTCTCTAGAACCTTGTCCTAAACATGACAGCACCAATCACTCCCAGGCTCTTTGTTTTTCTACTGAAATTTCAAATTCTGGGAAAGAGAATCATTTTGGCTTAGTTTGAGTAAGGTATCTGTTCCACTGGATCAATCAGCTCTAGCCAGTGATCAAGATCACATTGTACACACATCACCACTAGGGGGATGGGAAGCCACGTATTTTGTGCCCAATGTTCTCTAACACTTGGCTTCCCAAACCATGTGGGTTCATACCATCCCCTCCCCCTTGGTGATAATCCACAGTCACTTCAGGTCCTGCCTTGAGAGCATCATGGGACTACTGTTATCCGAGTCCAGGATCTCTTAGTGATTTTTCTTTGCTAGTTATATTATGATCTTGTCTTGAGTGGCTGCAAATATGGAACTTCTACCCCAACTCCCAGCTCACAGACTCAGAGCCTTTTGCATCAAGGAGACCAGATCCTGTTGGGGAAGGACTCAGTTTTACCTTCACCAGACGGTACTATGAACCCTTTTTAAACCTTACCAAAAAAGACTTTGAATTAGAAGGCTGTACTTGGCCAAAAGAGGAATATAAATTTGGAGTTATATGGGATAATAGATCTACGTTAAAACTCATTCCTGTGGACCTTGGATCACTGTGCTCCAATTCAGTAATTAAGATATGGTATCATACTAATAGTATTTTTATCTAAACAAAAATTACCACTATGGTTATAATAAACATAATCAGAGGGTGACTTCAGTTTGGCTACAATCAATCCTAGATGTGGTCTTGAAGTGCATTCATAGAGCTCCCAGTATTTTATATGGCAAAAATTTTCTCCATTCTCATACACAGGAATCATGAAAAGCAACTGTCAATTACCTGAAAGAGAGCAGATTTTCCCTCACCTTCCCACAGAGCACTTCACAGATCCATTACATTAATAATGCCATGATGATAAGATCTAAAGAGCCGGAAGGAGCATGGCAGGGGGTGGGGATAAATCCCTGGGAAACAAGGAGTGTCTACTTCAGTGAAGTCCCTGTTGGTCAAGTCACTAATACTGCTTCTCCTACTTCAGCGTGCATACACATCACCTGAGCATGTTATTAAAATACAAATTCTGATTCAGTAAGTCTGAGATTTATCTGGATTTCTAACAAGTTCCTAAGTGACATTGTTGCTGGTTCCTAAATTACCCTTTAAGACATATAGCTGATCTGTTGGGATATTTCCTCCAAACGAATTATTCTTGCCAGAAAGTCACAGTGATAGCTGAGATCTTGGAGTTTTGATAGTCTGCTTATAACCATTAATTAATTAATTAGTTTAGGCTTTTAGCATCAATTTACTATGTCTTTTAACAGACTGTTAAATTTTTAAGTCAGGTACAAGCTAAAGGAGAGTCTCTGGCTGGTCCAGGGTCCAGTACAAATTGTTTTGCTATTCAGGCCCGCATGATGTATGAAGTTTATGGCAAGCTTTGATGGAAAAATCTGGAAGAGACACTTGGTGTATAGGCTTAAGGCCAAGTGTCCTTCAGAAGGTGTCATCTGTTGGTTTGATACTTGGCTCCACTGTTAATGGGACATTAGGTGACCATTTAATCCCGGCTGCCATCATAACACTAGGTGTTACAGATCCACCTAGCTGGAACCCTAACCCATAATTTAGTAGAATTTGTTCATGTGATCAAGCCTGAGAGAGCCCCCGAAGGCATGAGCCAGTTGGATGGTACTGTGCGGGAAGATCAGACAAATACCAGTTGCTTTTTGTGATTCCGATGTATGAGAATGAAGACAATTTTTGCCATATAAAATGTTGGGAGATCTATGAATTTGCTTCAGTTAGAAGAGCACATCTAGGATTGATTGTAGCTGAATTGAAGTCACCCTCTGATTGTTTGTTATAATCGCAGTAATACTGTTTATTTAGATAAAAATACTGTTAATGTTGTTACTGTAGCTTAATTACTGAGTGGAGCACAGTGATCCAGGGTCCACAGGAATTTGTTTTAATGTAGATCTATTATCCCATATAACCTTAAAGTTTGGGCATTCCTCTTTTTGCAAAGTACAGCCTTCTAATTTAAAGTCTTTTTTGGTAAGGCTTAAAAAGTGTTCATAGTACTGTCAGGTGAAGGTAAAGCTGAGTCCTTCCCCAATAACACCTGGTCTCTTAAAGCACAAGGGTCTGGGTGTGTGATCTGGGAGTTAGGTTAGAAGCTCTATTCTCTAGGCTCGTTGCTCATGTAAGGCCTTTGTGAGTTAACTCTGAAGTTCTTTTGTTTTACAACATTAAGACTTTAGGAAATGTCAAATTATTTTACTGCTGGAGATCTCTTGATTAAGTCATTATATCCAGGAATCTGTATGTCAAACTATTCCATGTACCCTCCTGACTACTCCAGCCCTATTTCTTGTTATGATGCACATGCCCACTTTGCTTCTGGTAATTAAATGCCACCACCTAAACTTGGCCATCCTGGGCTCCTGTGATTTCCAATGGGATTGAGGTTCACATTAAGCCTACCCACTAACATTCCTGCCCTGGAGGTAATAGCTGGTCAGGCACTATTGAAAATTGGGATTGTCTTAACTTGTCTTGACATGATCCTTCTAATTTCAAGGAGGGAGTGGAGACTATTATAAATTAATATTAAATTATATCATACCTTGCCTGAATTTATTATTCATCATTAATTTGGCTGTCATATTTATTTTTAGAGGCCGCATTGTCAAATTAAAGCTAAGTTTTACTTTAAAAAGTGGCAGTTTATTTGCTTTTGTAATACATTACTTTTATAGAATGTATTTTTTCTCTAAATGAGCTCTCTTCTCTGAAATGTTTTGACATTGTTTTTTTTTTTTTGGTGTTTCACCTTATGATATCTCATTTGCTTCTTAGGTTAATTTTTGATGTATTGAAGAGAGCACTGTGGCATATTGGGAAGTGATACGATAGAAGGAAAAGCGTAGGGTTCAAGAACAAAGCAGCAGGTCTTGGCTCTGTCTCTCACTAGCTCAGTGAGCTTGGAAGGATTGCCACCTTCTTTGTACCTTCATTTCTTTTCACAAAAAAAAAAATGAGGAAAATGTCCTTTTTACCTGATAGGAGTTTTGCTTTGATTACTTAAGAAAATATAAAAATAAATTTAAATTTTATATATGCCAGGAAATCCTTATCAAGTGTACTCTGTGAACCAAACTCTGTTCCAGTCACTCAAAATGCACATGGGGCAGTTTACAATAAGCTTTTCATTAGGGCTCTAAATTCTGAGAAAGCTTAATTACATTTGGCAAAAATCTAAGGAACAACATTATTTTGAATACGGTTACCATATGTGTATACCTGGTTGTGAGTATGTGTGCATGTGTGTAATCATGTATATTTCTATTTTGACCTGGGAGAGGAGTTGGAGAAGCTGTGGCAAACGAGAGGCATTTTTTTTCTCCTCGTTTTTTGCATGTTTTCTCAGGAAATTAATGAATTTTAGTTTAAAATAGTGGAGATGTCTTTAGGGGTGGAGAACAGCTCCAAAAGTGGAAAATAAGGTGCTTTGAGAGACCATTGATTGAATAAATACGTACCGAAAGCTTGTTGTATTACTAGATATTTTGTGGGCACAGTGACATTATTTGTACTTTTCCTGCCCCTCCCCACACCCCCCCCCCCGAAGATCTCTTCAGAAAGTTTCTCTACAGTCAGTGAACTCTGCTATATTCTATGCTTGCTACTCAATGTGTGGTTTATAGACCAGTCATGTGGGCATCACCTGAGAGGTTGTAAAAATGCAGAATCTCAGGCCTTACCCCAGACCTGATTCAGAATCCTCATTTTGATAAAAATATGATCAGGAGATCTTTATGCACATTAAAGTTTGAGAAGCTGGGCTCTGGATCACATAATAGAATCTTGGGTTCAGATGTGAAATTTTTCCAAGCAGTTTGGCATGTTTCTTCCTCTTCCTGTACAAACTACCCCCTCTCCTTTTTTTATATATATTATTTTTCAACCTCTCCATCTCAAAACAGAGAAGATTAAAAAACAAGTGAACTAGTAACAGTAACACCAACATACTCTGGTCTTTTTTTTTTCTTTTTCTTCTTCCAACTAGGATCCTAAAATGTTCAGTTTCCTATCTGTCTATAGTTACCTGGGTAACCAAGATTCTAGCATTAGTAATTTCTCTTTTCTCTTCTTATTAGACTAACCACTGGGCTCTTTCCAATTCCCACCCCTACATTGCTCCTTCATGATTAATTGGTCTTTACCAGTGAATCACTTTCTTTAACAGAACCCTGCGATTTACAATTTCCCTCTCTATTCCAAGCCAAACTGCTTCTCAAATAGACACTGACCTCCTTTTCCCCCTCACTGAACCTTTTAAATATATTTGAATAAAATTTAATGTAGCAAAATAGTTTTAGTTATGTTAAACCCATTGGGTTCTTTGTAGAGACCTTTCCAGAAACCCTCAAATAAGACTAAATAGTCAGCTTCCAGTTTGGTTATTTGTTGTATTAACTTTGATACCAGCTTGCCAGGGCTAAGGAGGGGAAAAAGTTAAGAAATAATTAGAAAATTTCTAAGACTAGCTATCTCTTGGTCTTGGTGTCTTGGAGCAAACACAAAACTAAGCCAGATGAACTCTGCTCAGTTAAGGCTATCTTTGAGAAAAGTGATAACAAACAAACAAACAAAACCCCAGTATGGTGGCTTTAGGATAAACCTTGAAAGGAAGAATGGGAATGCCTACCACTTAGTGATGAATATGAGAAAGATGGTGAGCAAATTGGAATGTGACATCAAGTTCTAGACTCAGAGAGTTTATACTGGATGGGTAAAGCAAAGGTAATTCTGTTGACTGTAGTGAACAGAGAAGCAAGAAAGGGTTGGCTTGGGTTGGGTTGAGGAATGGCTCATGGTTCTCTTCACATGCTGCCTGGCGTGATTCTCTGTATTAAGGCTGTATTGTTATAGAACAAAATCTGTGACTGATTTGGAGTCTGAGGAATTGAAAATTGTGTAAGGACTAAGAAATAAAAATAAGCAAATTGAGCTTTGATATGGACTTGATATCCTTATTTATAGCACTGTTTCATGGAATGGTTTATTTCTGAAGTAAGAGGTTTAACCTTTAACCATATCATTGTTAGATCTTACCTCTGTTTCTCCTTTAAACATCAGACAATATACTAGATGAAGCTTGTCTTTTGTATCTCTTCAGGGCGTATTTCTTATCCTTAATTTTGTCCCCATTGCGTGAACCCAGTATGTTAATATTTTCCAGTCAAATGATGTCATCAGAAAATATTTGCCAAGCAACTGCCATGAGTAACATTTTTAAAAAAATTTTTTATTGTTATGTTAATCCCCATATATTACATCATTAGTTTTAGATATAGTGTTCCATGATTCATTGTTTGTGCATAACACCCAGTGCTCCATGCAGAACGTGCCCTCCCCAATACCCATCACCCGGCTAACCCATCCTCCCACCCCCCTCCCCTCTAGAACCCTCAGTTTGTTTTTCAGAGTCCATCGTCTCTCATGGTTCTTCTCCCCCTCCGATCTCCCCCCCTTCATTCTTCCCCTCCTGCTACATTCTTCTTCTTCTTTTTTTCTTTCTTAACATATATTGCATTATTTGTTTCAGAGGTACAGATCTGAGATTCAACAGTCTTGCACAGTTCACAGCGCTTACCAGAGCACATACCCTCCCCAGTGTCCATCACCCAGTCACCCCATCCCTCCCACCCCCTACCACTCCAGCAACCCTCAGTTTGTTTCCTGAGATTAAGAATTCCTCATATCAGTGAGGTCATATGATACATGTCTTTCTCTGTTTGACTTATTTCGCTCAGCATAATACCCTCCAGTTCCATCCACGTCGTTGCAAATGGCAAGATCTCATTCCTTTTGATGGCTGCATAATATTCCATTGTATATATATACCAATTCTTCTTTATCCATTCATCTGTCGATGGACATCTTGGCTCTTTCCACAGTTTGGCTATTGTGGACATTGCTGCTATAAACATCGGGATGCACGTACCCTTTCGGATCCCTACTTTTGTATCTTTGGGGTAAATACCCAGTAGTGCAATTGCTGGATCATATGGTAGCTCTATTTTCAACTTTTTGAGGAACCTCCATACTGTTTTCCAGAGTGGCTGCCCCAGCTTGCATTCCCACCAACAGTGTAGGAGGGTTCCCCTTTCTCTGCATCCCCGCCAACATCTGTCATTTCCAGACTTGTTAATTTTAGCTATTCTGACTGGTGTGAGGTGGTATCTCATTGAGGTTTTGATTTGGATTTCCCTGATGCCGAGCAATATTGAACACTTTTTCATGTGTCTGTTGGCCATTTGGATGTCTTCTTTGGAAAAATGTCTGTTCATGTCTTCTGCCCATTTCTTGATTGGATTCTTTGTTCTTTTGGTGTTGAGTTTGATGAGTTCTTTATAGATTTTGGGTACTAGCCCTTTATCTGATATGTCATTTGCAAATATCTTCTCCCATTCTGTCAGTTGTCTTTTGGTTTTGTTGACTGTTTCCTTTGCTTTGCAAAAGCTTTTTATCTTGATGAAGTCCCAATAGTTCATTTTTGCCCTTGCTTCCCTTGCCTTTGGCGATGTTTCTAGGAAGAAGTTGCTGCAGCTGAGGTCGAAGAGGTTGCTGCCTGTGTTCTCCTTTAGGATTTTGATGGACTCCTGTCTCACATTGAGGTCTTTCAACCATTTGGAGTCTATTTTTGTGTGTGGTGTAAGGAAATGGTCCAGTTTCATTCTTCTGCATGTGGCTGTCCAATTTTCCCAACACCATTTGTTGAAGAGACTGTCTTTTTTCCATTGGACATTCTTTCCTGCTTTGTCAAAGATTAGTTGACCATAGAGTTGAGGGTCCATTTCTGGGCTCTCTATTCTGTTCCATTGATCTATGTGCCTGTTTTTGTGCCAGTACCATACTGTCTTGATGATGACAGCTTTGTAGTAGAGCTGGAAGTCCGGAATTGTGATGCCGCCAGCTTTGCTTTTCTTTTTCAACATTCCTCTGGCTATGCGGGGTCTTTTCTGGTTCCATACAAATTTTAGGATTATTTGTTCCATTTCTTTGAAAAAAGTGGATGGTATTTTGATGGGGATTGCATTGAATGTGTAGATTGCTCTAGGTAGCATTGACATCTTCACAATATTTGTTCTTCCAATCCATGATCATGGAACGTTTTTCCATTTCTTTGTGTTTTCCTCAATTTCTTTCATGAGTATTTTATAGTTTTCTGAGTACAGATTCTTTGCCTCTTTGGTTAGATTTATTCCTAGGTATCTTATGGTTTTGGGTGCAATTGTAAATGGGATCAACTCCTTAATTTCTCTTTCTTCTGACTTGTTGTTGGTGTATAGGAATGCCACTGACTTCTGTGCATTGATTTTATATCCTGCCGCTTGACTGAATTCCTGTATGAGTTCTAGCAGTTTTGGGGTGGAGTCTTTGGGATTTTCCACATAAAGTATCATATCATCTGCAAAGAGTGAGAGTTTGACTTCTTCTTTGCCGATTTGGATGCCTTTTATTTCTTTTTGTTGTCTGATTGCTGTGGCTAGGACTTCTAATACTATGTTGAATAGCAGTGGTGATAGTGGACATCCCTGCCGTGTTCCTGACCGTAGGGGGAAAGCTCTCAGTTTTTCCCCATTGAGAATGATATTCGCTATAGGCTTTTCATAGATGGCTTTTATGATATTGAGGTATGTACCCTCTATGCCTATACTCTGAAGAGTTTTGATCAAGAAAGGATGCTGTACTTTGTCAAATGCTTTTTCTGCATCTATTGAGAGGATCATATGATTCTTGTTCTTTCTTTTATTAATGTATTGTATCACGTTGATTGATTTGCGGATGTTGAACCAACCTTGCAGTCCAGGGATAAATCTGACTTGGTCGTGGTGAATAATCCTTTTAATGTACTGTTGGATCCTATTGGCTAGTATTTTGGTGAGAATTTTTGCATCCATGTTCATCAGGGATATTGGTCTGTAATTCTCCTTTTTGATGGGGTCTTTGTCTGGTTTGGGGATCAAGGTAGTGCTGGCCTCATAAAATGAGTTTGGAAGTTTTCCTTCCATTTCTATTTTTTGGAACAGTTTCAGCCATGAGTAACATTTTAACATTGGTCATTCAAAGAGGTATTGTTGGTGATATTTATACTATAGATAAGGAGATAGTTCTATAAAATAATGTACAAGATAGCATGCTTGGAGAAATTACGTTATATACACATTTAATTCCACTATAAGTTTTTGAGTCAGGGGCAGGAGATTAAGAGAGAAATACATATAACAAACTAAATTGTTCTATTCATGGAAAGAATATGACCCAGTGACTACTAAGGTGGGAGAAATGGACCTGGTGTTCCAAGTTTCCATATTCCTGTTATAGTATCTGTGGTCATGATGGTTTTCTTAGTATGAAGCATCTCCTTGAGCTGAGTTTGATGTAGAACTGAGATTCTTTCTTTCATGGGTGATTTAAGAGGTTTTAAAGGATTGTTTAGATAATACTATACTTGATTTTTATTTTATACCCTAACAATCTTGTGAGATACTCTTTTCTAATGCCAAAATGTGTCATTTGCTAGGGGAGATTAGAAAAGGGAAGTAGGGGCCCCTGGGTGGCTCAGTCGGTTAAGTATCTGCCTTCAGCTCAGGTCATGATCCCAGGGTCCTGGGGTCGAGCCCCACATCAGCGGGGAGCCTGCTTCTCCCTCTCCCTCTGCCGGCTGCTCCCCATTTGTGCTCTCACTCTGTCAAATAAATAAAATCTTAAAAAAAAAAAAAAGAAAAGTGACGTGGTTCCCTCAGGGAAGTTGGAACAATTTGAGTTGGGTCTTAAAGGAAAGCTAGACGTAAATGGCACAAGATAAAGTCTGAGTGTGTTGAATGAATAAAATGCATAAATAAGTGAGTTAATATGGGTAGCTAAGTTAGACTTATCCAAATTCTCTCTACTTTTAAAGTTTGTTTCAATTTGAATAATGAGGGCTCACAAAACCATTCAAATAATTTTCCATGTTGCTTCAACTTTTTTGTTTATTCCAAATGTGTACAGTTTAAAGTTGTTTTAATTGCCATCATATATGGCATCCTATAGTCTAAGGGAGCTAAGTCCTCCCTCACCCTTTCCTTTTTAAGTAAGACAAGTGTTTGCATTAGGAATATTTTAGCAAAACCTAATTGCTCTGGATAAACAGAAATGTAGTTACTGATTCAAAAATACTTGCTATAACTGTTAACAATTTAATTATCTCTGAGCAGAGACATAGGAAAATCAGGAGCAGGGATGGGAAAGAGATTTACCTTTCAATATATATTCGTAAATATGTCTGGAAGTTTGTACCACATGCACATATGGGTTATTAAGAAAGGGAGTTGTCACTGAAGTTGGTTATAATACTGTTTATATATCCACGTGTTTTGTATGTTTAGTTAGATGCCAAATGAATAGAACAGATAGACTGATTGTTTGGGAAGGGATTATTATTGTTATGGTAAGGGATGGCATGTGTACGATGTTTCTGCATAGTTTGAAGAATTGGAGGGGAGACACATTGGAGTGAAGGGGTTATTAGGATGCTCCGCTGGTTTGATGGATGGAAAGAGCAAGATATGTGAATTGGAGAGATATGTGCCAGGCAAGTCACCAGGTACTTTTTGTGATGGTGGAGAGAAGAAGCTTCAAACTTTCAGGCGCATTCACTGGGGAGATCGAGGGCACCACTGAGAAGTAAGACATTTCAGAGTTAGTTCTAGGGCAAAGGTAATGATTTGGGCTTTTAAATAAAACAGGCAGGTGCTGAACTAGGACATTTAGGTAGCACTCCTTCAGGGTTTTATTTGTTGTTTTTGATTTAATTTCCATTCCTTATGAAGACTTTCTGGCCCTTAGATTCAATTATTTAGCCTAGGTTGGTATGAGTTATGGTAAACTAGTTATAAATAAATATTCGTTGACTGTTGGTGTTATTATTCAACTTGTATTTGAAATCAGGGTTTCGCTTTTTAGCACGATGGCAGTAAATATGTATGTTTGAAGAAAAGATGGGTATGTATTTAACTTATTTCATAGTCTCCAGTCTGGAGAGGAATCACTAAATGTGCAAATTGCTTTACTCAAGGAAAACAGTCAGAACTTTCTTTTTTGCTTCCTCTTTGCTATACAAGGTGTGCATTAGGGGTCATGTCACCTAGTTTGACATTCCAGAACCACATGTCCAGCTGCCCTGAACTTTTCACTTTTCCCAAAACATGCCATGTCCCTTCCTTACTCCCTCCTTTGCACCTAGTGTCTGGACTCACATTGCACTGCTCACTTTAGCTCTTTGCCGTTTCAAACATCTATTTTTTTGCACGATTCAGTTCCAATGTCCCCATGAGAATTTTCCTCACTGTATTCATTTCATTCTATTCATTTCTGTAACAAATGACCACAGACCCAGTGACTTAAAATGGCAAAAATTAATTTTCTCCTAATCCTGGAGGCCAGAAGTCCCAAATCAAAGTGTCCATGGGGCCATGCTCCCTGCAGCAGGTCTAGAGAGGTTCTGCTCCTTGCCTCTCCCAGCTCCCGGTGGCTCCAGCTGTTTCCTGGCTTGGGGCTGAGTAGCTCCTGTCCCTGCCTGCACCTTCACAGTTCCTCTGTGGTGGCATCTTTGCCTCTTTGTTGTATGTATGGCCCATCAAAGCATTTGAAGATGTTCTCATCTCAAGATCCTTAATTTCATCTTCAAGGACCCCCTTTTTCAAATAAGTTCATGGTCACTGGTTCTGGGTAAACCTATTTTTGGGGGGACCACTATTCAATCCACTACCCTCACTTAACCCATAGTTCATTCATTCATCCATTTGATGTATGTTGAGTAGCTAACAGTCAATTCCTCTTGTAATATTCTGTGGGGTTTGGTTCATATCTCTATTTTAGCACTCAGTCCATTATATTACAATTATATATTTACTTCTGCCCCACTAGGTTAGAAAGTTCCTTCATGGATAACATTTGATTTATCTTTTCTCATTCCTTCAAAATGGAAACCTCTGACTCATTGTCATTCTCTCCAAACACTACTTCTTGGTGATCATAATTTTTGGTGACTTAAATAACCGCTAAGGGGATCCTTCCAGTAAACTAACTCTTTGGCTACTTAGTGTCCTTTCTTCCAATGATCTCATCCTTTGTGTTCTCTCAAGCATTCACTCAAGGGATGTACCCTGGTTCTTATTGTTACCAATAACTAGCTCCTCCAAAATGTCCGTTCCAAGCAGAGTACTCTCCTGTGATCACCACCTACTATTTTTTCCAGATGCTTCTCTCAAGAACTTCTTAATGATTCCTTGACATTATCGGTCCCACCCCCTTTCCACTGTTGCTTTCAGTCTTCAGGTACTTGTGTTTCTCCTTATCTAAGCACGTTTACTGCCAATCATCACAATCATTCTCTCGTATCCTCTTCTTTAGCTTTGTCATAATCCCTTGTTTTTTGCACCATTATTTTTTCTTTTGCTGGTTCCATCACATAATAATAAGCTCTTATTTCTCCCATCAAAACAAAATATCTTTTGAGGAGATTTTCCCCTCTTGCACTACTCCACTTTCTTTTTTCCTGTTACAAAATGTCTTTCAAAGGGTTGTCTAGCTTGCTGTTTACAATTTCTCTCATCCTATTCTCTTTTGAATCCACTGCAACAGACTTTCACCTATGCCACTTCAAAGAAACACTTCTTATCAACATCCCCAATGATCTCCACACTCTGAAAGCCACTGTTCAGTCCAGGTTTCTGTCTTGATCTTAATTGAATTGTAAGTAACACTGACAGCATGATCCCTCCCTTGTCTTTATTATTCTTCTTTCTTTTGCTTGACTTCCAGTGTCTCATTTTCTTGTTTTTTCTCCTTTCTTACTGACCGACTGCCCTTCCTTAGTCTCTTTTGCTGATTTTTTAATTGCCTCCAGTGTTATCTTGAAACCACATGAAGGTTCAATTCTTAATTCTCCCCTTATTTTCATCTGTACTCACTTTTAAAAATGATCTCACCAAGTTTTCTGGCTTTAAGTATCAAAATCTCTATTTTCTTTTTTTTTGTTTGTTTTGTTTTTTTAATTTAATTTAATTTAATTTTATTATGTTATGTTAGTCACCATACAATACATCAATAGTTTTTGATGTAGTGTTCCATGATTCGTTGTTTTCCTGTAACATCCTGTGCTCCATGCAGTATGTGCCCTCCTTAATACCCATCACTAGGCTAACCCATCCTCCCACCCCTCTCCCCTCTAAAACCCTCAGTTTGTTTCTCGGAGTCCATAGTTGCTCATGGTTCATCTCCCCCTCTGGTATCCCCCCCCTTCATTTTTCCCTCCTTCTCCTAATGTCCTCCATACTATTCCTTATATTCTATAAATAAGTGAAACTCTATGATAATTGACTTTCTCAGCTTGACTTATTTCACTTAGCATAATCTCCTCCAGTCCCATCCATGTTGATGTAAAAGTTGGGTATTCATCCTTTCTGATGGCTGAGTAATATTCCATTGTATATATGGGCCACATCTTCTTTATCCATTCATCTGTTGAAGGGCATCTCGGCTCTTTCCACAGTTTGGCTATTGCGGACATTGCTGCTATGAACATTGGGGTGCATATGGCCCTTCTTTTCACTACATCTGTGTCTTTGGGGTAAATACCCAGGAGTGCAATTGCTGGGTCATAGGGTAGCTCTATTTTTAATTTTTTGAGGCACCTCCACACTGTTTTCCAAAGTGGCTGTACCAACTTGCATTCCCACCAACAGTGTAAGAGGGTTCCCCTTTCTCCACAACCTCTCCAACATTTGTTGTTTCTTGCCTTGTCAATTTTTGCCATTCTAACTGGTGTAAGGTGATATCTCAGTGTGGTTTTGATTTGAATTTACCTGATGGCTAATGATGATGAACATTTTTTCATGTGTCTGTTAGCCATTTGTATGTCTTCTTTTGAGAAGTGTCTATTCATGTCTTCTGCCCATTTTTTGACTTGGTTATTTGTTTTTTGCATGTTGAGTTTGAGAAGTTCTTTATAGATCTTGGAAATAAGTGCTTTGTCTGTAGTGTCATTTGCAAATATCTTCTCCCATTCTGTGGGTTTCCTTTTTGTTTTGTTGTCTGTTTCCTTTGCTGTGCAGAAACTTTTTATCTTGATGAAATGTCTATGCCACCCAGAGCAATCTATACTTTCAACGCCATCCCAATCAAAATTCCAATGACATTTTTCAAAGTGCTGGAACAAACAATCCTAAAATTTATATGGAATCAGAAAAGACCCTGAATCACCAAGGAAATGTTGAAAAAGAGAAACAAAGCTGGGGGCATCACGTTGCCCGATTTCAAGATATATTACAAAGCAGTGATCACCAAGACAGCATGGTACTGGCACAAAAACAGACATATAGACCAATGGAACAGAATAGAGAGCCCAGATATGGACCCTCAACTCTCTGGTCAACTAATCTTCGACAAAGCAGGAAAAAATATGCAATGGAAAAAAGACAGTCTCTTCAATAAATGGTGCTGGGAAAATTGGACAGCTATATACAGAAGAATGAAACTCGACCATTCTCTAACACCATACACAAAGATAAACTCAAAATGGATGAAAGACATGAATGTGAGACAGGAATCCATCAAAATCCTAGAGGAGAACATAGGCAGTAACCTCTTCAACATTGGCCACAGCAACTTCTTTCAAGATACATCTCCAAAGGCTAGTGAAACAAAAGCAAAAATTTGTTTTCATCCTGGACCTCTGTCCTGAACTGTTGACTAATATATCCAACTGAATATTTGACATCTCCACTTGAGTATCTTTCTTTCTCTTTCTTTCTTTCTTTCTTTCTTTTTCTTTCTTTCTTTCTTTCTTTCTTTCTTTCTTTCTTTCTTTCTTT